>NW_027278863.1:0-577379 GCF_046629955.1 Centroberyx affinis
CTCACTATTATCCATAATAGGTTTTGAATAATAGGTAAATGGCTTGGGCAGTGCCTTTAACACACACTAGTTTGGACACACTTGATTGAATGTAGCTACTATGTTTTTCATTATCTTAAAGCCATTTTGATCTAAAGGCTTCTGCTTAAATGATTGAAATTTGTTTCTTAGACAAATATAAATAGTGAAGTTGATGCCTGTGTATGGATTTCTTTCCAACGCCTTTGCCTTTCCATCAAGGCAAAGGGAGGCTACTTTAAAGAATCTAAAATATAAGATAGTTTTGATTTGTTTAACACTTTTTTGGTCACTGCATAATTCAATTTGAGTTATTTCACAGTTTTGATGTCTTTACTATTATTTTAAAATGTGAAAAATAGTAAAAATAAAGAAAAATGCATGTGCCCAAACTTGACTGGTATTGTATACTGTAACTCAGCCAACTATAGTTATGGTGGACTCTGGTCTCTGTAAATCAAATGAACTATTTGCTGTATCAACAACAAATGTACCTCCAACTCAATTTCGAATAAAGAAAACAATGAATTTACCTTGTGCAGCTTTGTTTAAGGGTTTTGGATACATATTGGATATATATTGGATGTAAATTAGGGATCAGTTAAAAGTACAATAAGGATAATGAGTTATAAATTCTGTTTCCCTTTGACCTTTATGTTACGATTAAGCAGTTCTCTGGCCAGATAGATCCACACAGGACTGCTTAACAGCCAGTCTATCAGCTGAGCTCCACCGCCATTACTTGCGAGATGTCAGCACATTCAGTCTCTGGGTGGAGGGATTCCTTGGATGTCACATCAGATTGAGCTGTGGAGGAGGCCAACGTGCCACTCTGCAGAGTGTGCGCTACAGTCAAAGGCAACACTGCCGTTGGCTCAATAAGATGAACCATCAAGAGATCAGAGGAGCAGCTCTTAATAAGTAAGCACCATCTCTCACTTGAAGCTCTCCTATCATTAAAACAGGCCTCTCTCCATCATATATTATACATTCATTCACCACTTAGCCACCCTCCTCTAGAGGATGGTGGGAAGGGATGGGGGGGTTTGGATGTCTATGGAGGCTAGAGGAGAAATGGAAGATGTAGAGGAAATAGGAGAGAAAAGGGATGAGACTGAGGGGATAATACAGAGCTGCGGGGATGAGGCCAGATCTTCGGGACAGAATGACCTCCGGTTTTCCCTTCCTTTCAAACGCTGAGAATCCACGTCTGCGGGTTTTCTCAGCGCGCCTTGTGAGAGACCAGCCATCGGCTCATGTGTTCCCATGAAATATTGAACCACGTAATGGCGGAGACATAAAGGACTTTCTCTCATTCGGTCTTAATTGGAGCAGATGAAGAAAGAGAGCGAGCGAAATAGGAAGCGAGGACGACGAGGGGAAGTGGAAAGGAGATAGAGGGAGGGAGTGATGTTGAGAAGTTTAAGTTTTAATTAATGGTTCCTGCAGGTTGGTGGACTGAATCGTGAGCTTTCTTTTCTCCTTGAATTAGCCACACAATTCATTTATATGCTAATGGGACAGCGGTAGTTCAACCCCAGTATCAACAGAAACCATTATGATATTCCAAGCAAACATTTGTCTGCTTACTGTGTTGTCAGCACCATGATAATGAAGCTAATGGAACCTACCCTACTAAGCCTTGTCTCAGCTGCTCCCTCAAACGTCTTTAATTACAACCTTATGCAAACCCAGTCGCCTGGTAAAATGTCTCTCTCAACCAATTACCGCCAAATCTATCGGCTCTATAATTACATTGATTTGAGGGCAGCATGAGCTATTTGTTTATACTCGTTCACCTATAGTAGATGTGAAGTCACCAGATGGTTGCAGTTAGGCACAGTGGGCACAAGGTAAGCTGTCCAAGTAGCTGCCTTCTGATCTTAGCATAATATATGGGCGATTTCATCAGCATAGGTTTGGGTTTCACCAACCTCCATAAGTGCTGTTTTTTAAGTGGGCAGTCCACTTGCTTTTAGCATTTTTTATTTATTTAGACAACTGGAAAGTAGAGAGGGAGAGGGAGTAAAGGAAAAGTTTGCTTTCGGGCCAACGGGAGCACGCATGGCTCCAGAGGCGGGACACTTTACCTCTCGACAATCTCCGTAAGTATAATTGGTTTTGAAAGTGCCCAATGTGTAATTAGATGTTTTACACAAATATAACATGCAGCCATATACACATTAATGAAGCCATTATGCCTTCATGGCAACTGCATTGCAGCAGATAGTGGAACAGTGCACCTCGCTCTGCAGGATCATAACGGCGTGGTTGAAGTGGTGGTGCTCCAGCGTAGCAGAGGTCCCATAAAGCAGAGAAAGGGCTGAGCCCGTCCTGACACACACACACACACACACACACACACACACACACAGCACACAGGGATCAAGAAGAGGGATAACATAATCAGCATTCAACACAATCTGAAAAAGAAAGTCTGCCATTGAGCCCTTTTATAATTCCCTCACCAAATCACTCTGCACTCTGTCGCCGACTTATGGCTCAATAATAAAGAAGCTAGAGAGCCATAATCTAAACTGCAGCTAAAATGTAAGTGTTCAACACTGAATATCCTCATCATTCAACGTTGGGGAAAAACACACATGAGAACTAAGCTCAGTGTATTGTAACTGGGTTGCGAGGGCCAGGGTTATTATAGTTTTGAATTTTTCATTAGTTTTTATTTTTATATCTAGTTTTTGATTTTTATTTAAATTTCAGTTTAGTTTTAGTCACTTTTCAGTGAAGCTTAGTTTAGTTCTTAGTTTCAATTCCAGTTTTGATAGGGGTGGGTTTTTTTTGGATGCAAAGTACGTCATGGATGCATAAAGTAACTTGCTCACATATTAATTTATTTATTCATTCATTCATTCATTCATTCACTCATTTATTCATTCATTAATTCACTCACTCACTCGCGGTTAATCTATCTGCCCCTAGTGGCTGGTAAGAGGCACACAGGATACAGAGAATCACTGTTTGCTCTCCAAAATTGTGTAGGCTTTTCTTTGCATCTATTACACTGTGTACTTGTTAAAGGTATAATGAGAGAAGTTCAGAACAGGTATTTTGTATATGTTTGCAACAGTTATTGTGTAATACAAACAATATATTCTTTTAAAAATGTATTTACATTATTTTTTCAACACATCCTCAACTACCTTAAAGTTGGGAGCCATTGCTTTCATGCTACACAAGTGAAATGCATTAGCAGATTCAATAGCAATCTGAATTCAGACCATTTAGCTCAAAATAATCCCAAACGGGGCATTTTCTCCCAAGAGATTTCGACATGAGTAGTGATGGCGTTGGCAACACTGGCACTTCCTCTGAGAGCAAGAGGTGCTCAAGGGGTCGAACAAGGCGGTCTACAGAGAGTACCACCTTGTGGTGCAGTCAGCATTCAGCAAATATAGCCAAAATCCTTCACCAAAAATGAATTCTCTTTACCGTTTACAAGTAGACTAGTTTTTATTTTTATTTCAGTCATGACAATGTTCCTTAACACCTAGGTTTTGTCTCAGTTTTAGTTTACTATAATAACCTTGGTGTGGACAGAGAACACTAACCTCAAGAAATTCAACAGCAATTTTACCTGCTGCTCTAATTGTGCTCAGAGTCAGCAGTGTTTACAGTCTCTTCGTTAAACAGACTCTTATATAAGGCTTATGCAACTTGCTGCTTGACTCTTGCTGATCTGGGCTGGACTACTGCAGACTGCTGCAGGTGGGAAAACATACTATAAAGGATGTGTAGGAGGGAATTAGTGTGTTTATGTGTGCGTGTGTGGGAGATAGCGTTAGAGAGAGAGAGAGAGAGAGAGAGAGAGAGAGAGAGAGAGAAAACAGGAGCGCCTACTTGGCCTGAAAAGCGTTGTTGGTGCCTCGGTGGTCCAGGTCATGACACACGCAGCCGACAATGAGCGCCAGGATCTCCACCTCCGTCAGCGTCTCCTGGAAGCCCGCCGTCTGATTGGCACCAAGGATAGCAATGCCAACGATAAAAAAACAGGCACGCACACACACTATGAGGGCCGTAACAGCATCCTTATTCTATGATGCAATGAGGACCACATTCAAATAAATTGGAAAACATTCCTGCAGCAACAATAGTATCATCCTAAAAACCACAGTATCATTGTATCTCCCTGAAAGGCCATTGGGACCGCAGTAACGCAGTCACATCGGGGAGATTTATGGCTTGGATGAATGGGTTCTAGAGGCCATGTGCTGAGTGAGTCACTATAGGTCACTGTGGGGATAGCAGCAAAGATAGCACGGCCCTCAGCCCACTCATTAAACACATGGCAGGAGAGTGGATGGGCCCAAAACAGCTTACACACTACTATTTCATTTCCCTCTGCCAATAATCAATTCAGATGGGACACCATGCATTAATGCTGTGCTTGATTAAATGAACTACGCAGTGGTGTTTGTATAAGGGTGTGTGTGTGTCTGTGTGCGTGCGCATCTGTGTCTGTGCATGTATGTGTGTGTGTGTGTGTGTGTGTTGCCCTGAGGACCTGATAAAGTAAAAGGCTGCTGGGTACCGTGTGAGGTAATTCTCTGGGGTCTCTATTCAAACAAACATCACTGGTTTGGCTCTGCACAGAATCTGCTGTTGGTATAGTTAGTAAGACACAGAGTTCTAACTTGAACCTCAGTGATATGAACATAGTTCAAAGAGGAATACATTAGGACAAATAGGCAATGGAGGCAAGGGCAAGCCATATACATGCACAATTTAGTACAGTGATTCTCAAGCTTTTTCATATCAAAGACCCCTAATTTAGTGCACATTAGGGCCACGGACCCCCATCTGATGAGATTGTGCCTCTCAGACCCAAATATGAGAATATTATTATTGTTAGATATGATTTTGTCCAGAATTCCATTACTATCTGTATTGTAGGTAGAAAGATAACAGTGAAACTATGATCAAAATAGTCATTCTTCTACATTCTCTAATTGTGTTTAATGGTTAAGTTTGCAAGTCATCAATTTGCTGGGGGACCCCCTGGAACCCCCTCAAGGACCCCTGGTGGTCCCCAGACCCCACGTTGAGAACCACTGATGTAGTATTCACGTTTAATAACAGTGTATATAGTGATCTGTATTCACCGTCAGTATGGCAAACATGCACTGGCAGACGTTGAAGGCGTGTCTCCAGTTGTGGTAGAGGACCATCCGGTAGTTTTTTCTGACAGTCAGCAGCCATCTGCACAGTGTCTGAAATGAGAGCATGGGTCAGGGTCAGAGGTCGTCATCGGGATACTGTGGGAAGTGGCTACTAAAGGAACAACCAAACATGTTCCAAGGACCTGAAAGAGGATAAGGAACAGACTTCAAAACTCAGGAGTGGAGTTACCGGACAGTCGGTCAGACAGGCATTCGTCTCACCTCATAGTCGATCTTGAATTTCTGCACCATCCCCAGCTCCATAAACATCCTCAGAGCTGCCGTTATCATGGCGTCCACGTCCAGAGAGAAATCATCAAAGGAGAGCTTATCGATGCCCAGCTCGCAAACAAGGGGGATGTTAGCTGCCTGTTACAGAGAGACAGGAGAAACATTGGGGGGGGGGGATGTGAGTTCAGAGAGCAAAAGAGGAGAGAGAGGTCAGAAGATGCTGTGCCATTTTGAGATGATAGAAATATGGAAACATGCTAATTAAGTCTCTGAGGACTCATCCAGAGAGGGTTAAGATTAATGAGGGAGCTTTACCAAAGGAACTGACTGTTGTTTACTCTCTGTGCTCATTGACAAACTTAGTTGTAGTCATCAGCGGCTTTTCTTAACCATTACTCAAACACAGAAACACATAACACAGACAATGAAACATATTTACACCGAACCGACCACGTCTTCCACGTTTGATGTGGTCTAATGAGCACAAGGCCTATCTGAGCGGACACACAGGGGATTTATAGCATGTCGTTTCTGCCTCTAGTCAGCATGTATAGTATGGCCGTTTCATGCAGTCTTAACTCACATCTCAAAGCGCTCCACAAGTTGGTGTTACAGTCTCAGTGCAGCCAAACGAGTGTTTCTCCCCTTCCTCTCCTCATAAAAGCCACCAGAGCCCAACCTTGCCCTCACAAATGTTTGCCTGTCAGGTCAGCAGGTATTCTCTCTTAATTCACTGCCTTGGGTTGCGAACGGCAGCCGGGTTTGTTTGCTGCTGACATTTACAATTCGGTGGGATTCCAGTCAAGTGTATTCCATAAGGCTCCATATGTAGAGCAGTTATGAAAGAAGGGGGGAAAGGCAGGGAGCGGAGCACACAGCGCTGGATGAGGGGGCTGAGAGATCACACCAGCACACTGGAAAGCGGGGTTCCTGCTTTGTGCTAATGGCCACAGGGGAAAATCCCACACATGAAAGTGCAGGAAAATAGGTCATATCTACATTTCAGAAATGTCACGTCAATTAGGAATGTAGATATTTTCATTTCCTCAACTTTATAAATAATGCAATGAAAATGATTGCCTATTGATTGGAGTAATCCATTTCAAATACCGCAATTAGTTTATTTTCACCTGGGAATTTTCGACCCATATCTATACCTCACACGCTACTGCAGTTCTTGGGAGAAATTGGAAAATGAAGTCTGAGAGACAGGCTGTCAATTCTCTGTTACCATAGATTTTTTCTTTCCCATTTTAAGTTAATGAGTGCCAGTGTTTTAATTAGAAATAGATCTCTTAATTAAAGGGCCTATCAGCAAACCAGCTGCATTCTGAACTAAATATCCAAGATTTTTATCTTGTGAACCATAGTTACACTTTCTGTATCAGAAGCATACACATCTTACTCTACTTTGGTATATCAGGCTGTAATTGTTGCCTTAACACTATAACAGAATCGACATGTTATTCCTGGTCTAGGTTTACAGGTTTATATTAACAACAATGAACACTGTCTTTGTGGACACTGTGGCATTACACAGGGGGGTTTTGGGGGAGTCATGGGTATATTTTCTGGTGAAGAGCTGTTAACTCTACAGTGAACTGAAGCTCATTTACATGAAAAAGCTCAAACAAACATTATGTGAGTCAACAAACTCAGTCTTCCTTCATTATTCATGGAACAGTATTCACAAATATAAATTAAACCATACAAGATCACTGGAATAACAAGCGATTTTTTACAATGAATTGTCACTTTAATGTCTGTGTCTGTCTACTGTGTCTGTGGAGTGAAACGAACGGATTTGAGATAAATGTAATGATCTGAGCGGTAATTATCTGTTACCTTGAATTTGTCGACTTCAGTCTTGGAGCAAGTGGCATGGTAAGACAGAACCTGCAAAAAAAATAATGACAGAGTTTTTGCTCAAGGTATTTTTTCAAATCATTAAGACTTAGAGAAACAATCAGTGGGGCTCCAACAGAAGCACAACTGCAGACTACAGTTGAAAATGCAGCACATCACTACCACTGCATTTCAATGGAGTGTATCCACCAGATGAGGAAGCAGGGGTTCACACACACACACACGGCTCTATAACACTCGACAGAACAGAGATGTCAGCCCTGATTCCATCCTCGTGTTTCCCTCATTTCCTGGGAGAAATACCTTGCACAGACCTGCAGTCGCTTATTTGATCAGAAACACTCATGTTTATTCAGCGCTTCCAGGAGCAATGCATCTACATACTAGTTCATTCTATACTTCTCCCTTAAACGGCTCTATCTCTCCATTTCTTTACTTCTCCTACCCTGAAACTGAGTGGCACTAACTACTATAATGCACCTGAAAGCTCCCTACAGTAATCTAAGTACACACTGTAAAGGCTGCACAGTGCTGAATGGCTACATACTGCAGGGAAGATGAGGGATTGCTTTTCACTGCCTCTCATTAATTATCAATAAAACCTTTGTGAGAAGGTTATCTACAAAGAGAGATCAGCACTTTTTTAATACGTACACTCTTGTAGAAATATGATACTAAAAAAAGGGAGCAAAAAAAACACACAGACCCCTGAGAGGGAATAAGTAAAAGGAGGTTTTATATTAGCCATGCAGCAGTCGTTGCTTTTTGTGACTTCTGGGTAAATGTTTCAACACAGCATACAAGGGTAGTAGAAGAAGAAACTAAAATGCTATTATAACTAATGGGATAGGAGGATAGGTGGAGAGGACTGAAGGGATGAAGCTAACAGAAGATTTACACACAATCACACAATGAGACATGGATGGCAAAGAAGACGCAGGCACAAAGAAAGGAAAGAGAAAGGTAGAGTCACCTGACGTCAGTCCACCAAAACACCAAGTATTAAATTGTGTATATAAAAAAAAGTTTTGCATTTGCATCTCTGTGCATAGATCTAATAAGAGCTGATTTACAGTTGAAAACATTGGAAAAAGTCACGTATTCTTTCAACATCTGATAAGAGGCAGGAAATTGAATGGGATGTTTTGTTTCTTACATCCAGAGCCACCGACTGTTTGGCCCACGACTTCTTCACCTGGTCGTACATGATGGTGTTGTTGATGCCCAAGCCGCAGAAGATCACAAACGCCTGAGGGGGGAATGAAACACACCGATCAAGCAGCGCACAAACAAAGCAAAGCTCAGCCCCAGTGATTTCCACTATACCCAAAGAAGAAAGAAGAAACCTACAAAATAAAAAGTGTGATACCTCAAAAAGACGCTGGTCTGCGTCATCAAATGGTTTCCCATCCAGCCTGTTCAGCACTTGAGCGACGCCTGTTACACAAAGTGAGTTTATCCAGACAATGAGGACTTAGCAGTAATGCTGATGGGGGTTGTCAGGCTTGATATTGGCTGGGCTCTGGTGTACCAAACCTACCCCTAATTAACAGAGGATCAAACCCACACACTCCAAGTCATTGATCAAATGCATTATTAATGTCAATAAAGGAGAGACACGCCTCCCTTTTACATAGATAGTAAATTCCACAACAGTGATGATCTTTCAATCAATTTTTTCTATCTCTATGGACTTGATGAAAAGGGCTATATAGAGTGATATTTTACATTCATTATAATGACACAAGATTGCATGAAAATGAGGGAAATGTAGCACTGGTGAAATCCAAACTATCCGGTTAATGTTGTTATCTGTGACAGGAGGTCCAGTTATTGTCCACAACACTGCTGTGGGAGTGAAGCCTTTCATTTATCTTCCCTGGTTTGGATATACAACCACAGGCTTCTCTCATCTTAGCTTATCTCCTAATTTAAAAAAAAAAGAAAAAAAAAGAGGACTTTGTCGATAAAGCTAACTGTTAACTGATAGAGAGCTGACGTTTATCGTCACAGAGAAATTATGCTAACAAGAAATTTCCCCAGAGAGTACATTACCATTTTTATGCCTCTCTAGGAGGTCAATCAAACCTGCCTAAGACACTTTTTAATTTCAACATATATATCTAGAAATCCATAGTGCTAAAACAGGATTAATCATGTACCTAAAACCATTATTCAGTCTGATTTCATTGGTTTAAAATACAATATAGGCTTGGATGCAGTCTGCCTATTGTTCCAACATGAGACACAGTTTTTAAAATACAGTTCAATACTGTACAAATGTTTGTCAGTACACTGTGTCTAAGGCAGCTCAGTCAACTCATTTAGTTAGTTGGAACTTAAAAGTTACCTAGTTTTGACAGAATGGATTTATTTGTTGTAAAACAGGCCAAAAAGCATTCAGTGAACTACACAACATACTTTTACAACAACCTCCAATAGCGAAGAAGGGATCATTTCTGTTTTTCATGTGAAATTCAGATGGTTCTTTTGACCTGGGAGTAGTCAAATCACCAGGCCAAACACATTCAGAGTTTGGCTGGTAATTGCCACACAAACATCATTAAAATGTAACCATCACTATGGTTAAATGAATAGGACTTAAAGAGGCAACAGGAACATTCTTTTTTGGTTAAATCATGTTAAGTCAAGAAATGCTGATGTGAATTTCACTGACATTTGCTAATTAACTTCAAATCTGTTGAATTGTTATTGTTGTCGACACAACAGGATTTCTTGTGATAGCAGGAGAAAAGACTTTGCATGAGCTGGATTTAACCTTGGTGCATGACACAAGGATATCAGTTTTCTGATTGAATGTATCCTTGACTGGAGATTTTTTTCTGCTGCTGCTTTGTGTGTATAATGGTTTTCACTCCAGGTCCTCAGGTGCCACCCACACACAGAACATTTTTTTCTCCCCTCACTCTTTCTGTTCTCTTTTCTCTCTCCCTTCCCCGACAAATGCACTCACACCTACACAAAAAAATATGTACGTACACATGCACACAGCCGCGTGCACACACAGACACACACACACACACACACACATACACACATACACACACACACACATACCCACACACACACATACAGGTTTTAACTGACCATCTGCGGCAGCTATGCTGATCATTTTGCACTCAAACAAAACTAATGACTTCCCGCGTCAGATCTCAGTGGGCCGAGTGGAGCTGCTAGCGTTGCCTCTCCCTGCAATATCCAGCACCAACACCAGGCTAGAGATCAATGATTTATCAGAGTGTCAGAGTGGTGTTGGCCTGGGGCTGATTCAGGAACACAAAGCACACAGCCAGGAGAAGGGAACTCCTCCTCTGAGTGTGGAGTGATGGCGCAGCATGGCTCTAATCAGACACATGCAACCTCACACTCAGCTCAACATGCTGAATCTCTACAATGCAGTGGAAATGTAAAAAAAAAAAAAGCAATTTGAAAGAACCAAGTGCTACATGATGTCAGCGGTAAAAGTATTATGTTGTATTATGAACTAGAATGTGTTGGGCTGTATGTATTGTATGGTTTCTTGAATGTATTGGGCTGCCAATTTTGTCTTTTTGCCTGTTATTGTATGATTGCTTCCTATAATTCCATTTCCATGAAGTACTACAATGGAAATAAGCTTATCGGCTTTCTTGTGTTATCCTTGACAATTTCTGAAAACTGCACATTTTCCCATGCTCTGTTTCTTTTGTCTAATAAATCAAATCAAATAAATGCATCACAGATATTACACTACTCTTGTTTAAATCTCATTATCAACACATGCAAACTTCATGTTTTCTTTTGATATATATCAAAAACGTTCATCACGAAGTAAGTTCAGGAGAAGAGGAAGTCCTATATGTTGACTTACCAATGATTTGGTGGTTGCTGTTCCATATAGGAACACAAAGCACAGAGCGGATGTGGAAGCCTGAGAACTGGTCTGCCTAAAAACCAGGGGAGCGTAAATATAAGAGAAAGGTTACTGTGATTCATGCACACAGGTACAGTACATACTCTCCATCTGCATGGAAATGGTAAGCACTATACTCAGCACTATAGCCAGATTTTAGCTTTAAGTATTAAACTATGCATACTGTACATTCTATTTTCGCTACCGGAGTATTAACTATGCATATGTGCCTCACCTGTGGTGGAATAGCAATAGCAGTGTGAGAATCTATTGCTGGATTCAGTTTAAGAAACATTATGCTACAGAGACCAATCAGCAGTTGATAACATGGGAAAGTGGCACCAATGAAAACAGGGTTCATGTTGGGTATTTTATAAGGCTTATTGGGATAATTCAACCAGGAAAAAAATCCCAGTTATGTCAGTTTTAAAAGGTATCTATTGTTTCAGTGAGATTGTATCAGTGGTTACCTCAGCATCAAAGCGAGGATCCTGATAGGCATCACTAATGTTCACAGGCAGACCTGTGGATGCTACCAGCTCTGCAATACTGTTGTTGATGAGCCAGTCCGAGTACGAAGATTTCTCCATGCTGTCTTTGAAACTGGGGATACAGAGGAAGAGGAGGAAAGGATGACAGAAGGAACAGAAAGGAAGCGATAGCACTCAACCTAATTTCTCCACTTGCCTTTTCTCGGGAGACGTTCGATTCTGCAAAATCACTCTCAAACGATAACTTTATGTAAATATAAAACAAATATTTTTTGTCATAATTAAATAAATAAGAGGTTTCATTCCCTTTCATACCTTAAATGCAAGCTTGCAAAAGGCCATTGTTATTTCTCCTTGTGGACCCTCTTTTACCTTGATGTGCATTTAATGAACTTCTCATACAGTAGATATCAGTGAGCTTCTCCTGCAGCTTATGAAGTAATGAAAAGTTAATTGTCTGATTGTCTTCCTCCTCGCCAAACGCCCCCACACTCTGCCACAGAAACACCTGCATCCCTGCTCAGACTTTCCCATTCACATTCATTGCAGTAGGCTGTCATTGACTTTTTTCTTTTTTTACCTTCAAACGCAACAAGGTAAATGTTCAATGTGGTTTATTTCATCTTTCAAGTTTAGAATAAAGGTGGAGAGACACTGATGTCAGATCTTTTGAATCTCTTTGATCTAGTGATATGGCTCTGTGTGGATGTGAAACTCATATAGTGCAGGGGGGAATAAGCCTCATAGGTGTGATGGCTAGATTCTTCCCCTCCTTTTTCTTCCCCACTCTCTGTCTCTCTTCTCCCTCTCTGTCTCTTCCCTCTCTCTCTCTCGTCTGTCATTTAGCTGCCACAGACACACTAGCAGCACCATGCACCAGCTCAACATTATTCTCCCCATGGGGGCGGCTGGGGATTCTGAGGTGCATTAGAAATCCTACAGTACGCTCAGCTTTTGACGTCAAATTTATTCACTTAATTACACACATAAATCTTGCACAGCGGTCCCTGCTATTCAGATGTGAACCTTCAGGAAGACTAGTGTCATCACACGAACACTTTTTGTTTCCTTTCAGCTTGGATTTAAATGCTGTGTACTTTATAACGTGGAATCACAATGTGGCTATTTATTTGTCATTATAAAACAGTGTGGATTTCATCTGACAGCAGCAACACAAATCAGCGTTGAGTGTGTCCAGTCAGAAAGACTAAACTGGCCAGCCGTGCCGCCTGACATTTCCTTGATTGCTACTTATTTCTTACTACTGGTATTTCTTCTGTTATGATACTTTTTTTAATTACTGTTGCGGTTATCACTGCTGCCTTGAAGTGTCCACGTCAGTTATGGCAAGCACAGGACTATAATTTGTCTTCCTTTTGGTGCTGTTTTTCATCCATAAACAACCCACACAATATTAAGCTTCTCTTTCTCCACTCAACCATGCCTAGCAGTAGAGGGAAGCACCAAAACCCAATTAAGGAGGGCTGCTACAGTATGCCTTCCATTCAGAATCAGCATATTACTTCCACAGCGCTCCGGAATATTCAATTTTCATACTTCCTTTTTTTTTTCCGACAAAGTTTCACAGACAAAAACCTTCAGAGAATTCGTCCTTGATGGAGGCTCTAATGATTCAACCAAGGCTCTATGCGAAATTTACAGGTGCAGTGGTGGTGAAGGCGAACAACAGTGGAGATATGACTATTTAGTGAATGGGTTAACGTCAGCAGAGGGAAAATGGAACGAGGGCAGAAGTTCTCTAAGAGCTGAGCGTGTGTGTGTGTGTGTGTGTGTGTGTGCACGTGCATAGCCAATATAAAATATATACATTGCACATTACCCATACATAGGTATGTGCATATGTATACAAGGAAAGACGACTCCTCATAGCCAAATCAAATGGGTATTAAAGGTAGCCCATTTAGAATTGTGTCTAATTATTAAAGTGACATATTAGTGTGATAATCCTACTTATAGCATTTTAAAGTAGGGTAGATTTGAACACCTGAACACAATACATACCTGTTTTCAGTGTCTGCACTGCATTTAGGGGACAGTAGCTCAAATGACTTGGTGAACTTCACCACCTGTGAGGTTCGAAAGGGGAAAAATCACTAAAATTCCCTAAAATTTACATGGTACATAATGTACAGACAGACACACCGGCGGATATAAAGATAGACACACACACACACACACACACACACACTCAGGTAGACCGATGAATACACAGAGAGAAAGAAAGGTACCGGTGACTCAATGTCCTCCAGCAGTTGAACGGAGCAGCGCTCGCACTTGAGCAGCGTCTGCGCTCGGTGCATGATCTTCCTGACAATCTTCTCCAGGTCAGTTTGCTCCTCAAACAGATCATTCACTACCTCCAGGAGAGCCTGCACACCGGCAACAAACAAGAAACCATTGGCAACACTCCCGCCTACCTGAACCACAAGCTTTCTGCAAGACCCACTGAATAAGCCATCTGTCAGCAAGTACTACTGAAGGCCCTTTAAATAAAGATGTTTCGCCTCGCTAAGCTATTAGAGCATAATCATTATTATTCTTAAAGCATAAACTGACAGGGTAATATAACATGATAGCTTTCCCCAATAAAAGTAAATTAGACTCTTCATCTAAGGCAATACCAATCCAATTAAATACACAAGCACATAAAAATCCTATGGTGTAAAGGGGGCTCTCCTCATTTCTCTCCTCCTTTCACTGATCTCTGTTCTCATTATGTTCACCTCCATCAGGGATCAATGTCTGACATGCATTAGCGCATCTCTAGACGTTCCCTGGGATATTTAGACCGCGGCCCTGGCCCCCCTCTGGATCCCGGCCCATCCCCCTCTGGTGGACCAGAGGAAACGTCCAGGCAGGGCTGCTCGCTGATCCCTACTGCAGTGGCAGCAAGTGGGCTGTTGCTGATCAATACTCAGCCTCACTGTCAGCATCAGAGAGAGAGGCGGGGGGGGCTGATCCTGGGGATGGAGGGGGAGGAACCTTGTCCCGGTCGGCCCTGTGGTTCTTACCCGGCTCCTGTCGTATTCCTTCCTGGAAGCCGCGAAGAGCTGAGCGTTGGAGATTGCGATACCACAGAAGGGCAGGTACATCTGCAGCACCTGTGGACACATCGAACCCTCATCAACTTTGTACACCTCTGTCATCGCTGAGCTAAATACACAAATACAGGGGTTATTTTTCAAACACTGTCCATGATGCAAAATATAACTGTTATTGTACAGCCAAATTTCTTTTGAGGTATCCAAACAGCTATAACTAAAAAAAGGATTTGGTATCTTTCTTTTCTGTGTAGCAATGTCATTCTCATTGAAATTTGTGTAATGTGTAGCTATTCTTTCCAAATAGCTTTAATGTTGTAGTCAATTTTATGACTGGCTATAACATTAAAGCTATTTGGGAAAGCAAAAACAATAAATGTGAGTGAAGTAATGTTTCCATCCATGAAAAACTTAGCTTTTGAATTGGAACAAATAAGAAATGGCCTTTCATCGGCATCATTACTTGCTAGGACAAATAAATCAATTCAGCTGACATTTTACCATTTGACTGAATAGTCTGACCCACTGTGCCTCTGGCTGATAACATGAATTCTATATTATATTTCCTGTTTAATTCATATTTCCTTTATGTAACGTAATCACTTGATATGGCCTGGTGGCTATAGTTAATGTGCATCCTGAAATCCAATCAGCATCTTGCTGGTTTGGAATCGAACCGCATTTCTTTTCTTCCTCACCACTGTTGATCCATAACACGCAGCAATTTTGTGAAGTATACAATCTCACGCTACAGAAGATATTGAGAGGTGGATGTAACTGCGTACTATTAAGACAGCTGTGGTGTGAATAGAGATAACTGCGATGAAGAGGCTGAAATCTATACGATTCCAACTCCCTGACCATGTAGCCTTATCTGAGAGACACTCAGCCCCATAACAAGGAATCAATAGAATTTAGGCTGTTTGCTTCCTCACTCAGCCTCTTTGTTTAGTTATCTATCTTTAGCATCTGGCTGCTGTGTAAACAATAAAATCAGTACAACAAACCCAGTAATATTTACCAGCCCTCGGCCTGACCTGAGGGTAGGGACACTACAACAATACATGAATGGGAAGTTACTCAGCTGTGGCCCCTGATACAGGAGTATCTCTTTACCTTTTAGAAAATATAATGTATCAGTTACTCATCAACAACCAATGAACACGTGAGGAATAGAATAGGAGAATTTTTAAGTATGCGCACTGCAAAACCCATGAGAAGCTACGGCACTGTTTTAATAGCTGTGAAGCTTGTAGCTGGGACTTACTCAACACATTTTCCTTTGGTACGTTCTCTCTAATCGCTCATATTTCTCTCAACAATCCAAAAAGGCAACCTTCAAGGTCTCCTCAGTTAGCACACTTTGCATTTCTCACACTATATTTCACTGGAAGTGATGGCTTTCTAATTTTGAATAGTACATCTACTGTAGCAAAGAATTGGTTGTTAATACTAAAGAGAGACTAAAATATGACATAAGCAGCAAAAGAATGGAGCTTCTCTATCAAAAATCGAATTCTTCTGCTCTTCCATATCGCAATGATGTGCATATTATAACACTGTTTAACATGTGCTTCAAGTTAAGTACAAATTAAATTACTAAATCACTAACATCTCATAATGTGATATGAAATATTATGCTGTCATGACTAATGAGTAAAGCAACTTTGTGTACTTCATTCAGTCATTATGCATGATCAAATGCCTTATGCAATTGTCTTTAGCCATGAAAAACAGATGATGCAGAGCAACAAGCTCGTACATTACGCCATTTCAGCTGTCCTATGGAATTCTCTAATAATGATCTTCCAGAAAGGCTGTGGCCATCAATAGCCCCAGCAGGAGCAGATTCATTAGCGAGCAGGACTTTGGGGACCTGGCTATGGATCTGCCCGTGGAAGTAACAGGCAAACCTGAGAAAAGCACTGCTCTCTCTAATTACATTCTGTCAGGCAGGCCATTATACAAGGCTGCATTACAAACAAGAAGTTTTTGCCTTGAGACCTGTGGACTGACCAGTAAAGAGTGGTTTAATTACGAAACTAACTGTCCATGGCCTCGGGGGCTCGACAGCAGTCTGTCCCTCTAACCTCGATGACTTCCCGGTCCACAGCTGGAATTTCATATGAAGCAAGCCAAAGGGAAATTACAGTTCTTTCTCCACTAGCCATGTCTATAACAACTACCTTACTAGTGGAGTTAACAAGTTGTGTTCACTGTGACTTTACATAAAGGTATGATACGGTGAAACCACTGTTGTTCCACCAACACTCTTCTGAGCAATAAAATGAAGCTCTCTAGTTTCTCTGATCTCATGTGGGACTCCCTCGCTTGCGTCAGCAAAGTGCATAGCACTTTTGCAAATACATTTACCAATGATTGCTCTTTTTGAAAGTGACATCAAATATTTATACAAGAGGAATCTACACCACGACAAATTTTACAATGCAACTGACTCTGTTATTCAATTAGGACATGAATAATTCCAGACACTTCACAGATCAGGTGAGAATGAATGATCCTGTTTCCTCGCTGCCTTGAGTCTGGGTCTTCCGTTGCTGTTATGGCCGCTCATTGACTGTGATGGTGCAGAAGCATGGCGTCACTGAGTGGCCTACTTTCCCACAATAACACTTTAACAGCATTGAATGGACCCAGTTCCACACAGGCCGCCGCTCATCGGATAAAACAACCTTTCAAATGCCACCATATGATATACAAGTTGGTTCTAAATTAAAATTCATACAAATGTAGTCCCTGAAATATGATACAGAATTGTTTTATGTTATAATCCAAAACGCAGTTGACTGGCTCTAATTTATGGGTACTATGAAACCAGAGTTAATAAACACAGTATCATAGCAAGAGGGCAGCATTCTAGCTATTGTGATTATACATGAATAATTAAATTGTTGTGTGCTTCACAAGTACATGGAAAAACGCCAGGAGCAAAGAGAGGTCACAACACCTTTGAACAGTGGCTGTTGCATCAGTGCAGTAATGTCAAGATAGATCAAGTCTTTATACACACTTATTACTCCTCAGACGAATCTCCCTGAAGTGCTTTGGCAATAAACAATTGTGGGAACTTAGTTCCGCTAGATAAATGAAAACAGTTAAATTGTAGTGACTCTTTGGAGGTTTTCTTGTATTTTGCAGATAAGAGTTCACACTAAAACCAAGGAGAAATATGTCTTTGCTTGCAAAAGATAAACTGGAATTGGTTATAAGGGGACAAAGGCATAATAATAAGACTTTATGAATTCTATCACTTATATTAATGCTATGTTTCATGTGACGATTACTTGCAAACAGATAAGTCTCCAAATTCAACACAACCTAAATGGGTACAGATGTGACGACCTCAGTTTTTGAGATGCCGATGTAACACTGCAGTGTAACAATGCAACTCAAAGCAGCATGCAGTGGTGGGAAAAATATTTGATCATCCAGTGAATCAGAATACAGATAAAAAAAAATGTATGTAATATAGCAAACTATAACAAAAAAAATATGTTTATCTTTTATTATTATTATTATTATTATTTTATTAAGTGACAAATAACTCATCAAGACTACAATGCATTATAGTGTAGTACTCATACTGAAAAAGTAATAGAGCCCCTCTTGAGAATGTTTTGAGCAGACTTTGCTGGTTCGATGGCTGAATCTGAGTACAAGTCAGTCCATTAACATCAACTTACTGCCACCATGCTTCACAGTGATAACGGATTGTTCATCCATGCTAATTTGTTGTCTGAGAAAATTAGCCTACCCAATTAGCATTAATAATTAAGAATTAACTAATTAATGAATGGCCCTTTATCAACATACAGCACAGTGTCACCATGCTTAATGTGATAGTTATGGGCTTCTCTGCTTGTTAAAGATCTGGACTTTGAGTCAATCACTGACTCAACTGTGTATTCCACTCTGAGTTTTGGGAAGCAAAATGTGGTCTATGTAAGATTTAACCAATGAGGGATCACTTACATATCAACTGTCATTTTGATTATTTTGTATCATAGTTTCTTGATCTTTCACATTCCACAGTAACTATAGGTTCATTTAGTTCCAGTGTTTACAAACAATAGTAATGTGAAAGTTTCGAAATCCATTTAAAACTTGTGTTTGGCTATTATATACTGTCTCTCCTGACACCAAGAGCTCAAATGATGAATTTGAGAGTGAAATAATGACTCTAATCCACTGAAATAAAGACAGGTTACGTCAGTAGTGGGGTATCTTTCCAGAGTTAGTGTTATAGTCGAAGTACAGATTGCACCTGTCAATCATGAAACAAGCACAAAAGTGCAAGGCCCATTTGTGGCATATAGATTTAATTAATTAACAAATTATTTGAATATATGAGGTGAGAATGTAATCTCACTTTTCTGGCTCCCTATCTGATGAGCTGCCATAAACTCTTCTGTGGAGAATAAAGTAAAGTTAAGCTACTTGGCTTGGAAAACTTGCAGGTAAGAAGAGCAGATTCATAATTAAAGTTACATTTTCGTTTCTTAATTTTATTGATTGAATATTGCTCAATAAAGAACACTAAAGAACAATAAAGACTTCATTTGTAGAAAATTACACACTGTGACAAACAAAGTTTGATAGTGCCCAAACATTTTTAAATAAGAATTGTGAGGTTTCTAATACTGCTCAACTGTAAAGTATTATAATTTCAGTTATATGCATGTGACCGCTGACCTCTGCCTACACTCTGCACTTTAATAGCACAAATATGCAAATGGACAACTGTTATTGTGCTAATCTGTCCTGCCTTGTCTCTTTTTGTTATGTGATATGTGTTTTCTATGTCTTGTTTTTAATGTTTGTTTGTACCTTCTAATTGCATCCTTTAAATTGCCCCATGTGGGATAAATAATGCTGCATTGAATTGAAATGACACATGAAGATCAAATATCTATTTATTCAAACTTGGTGGGGAAAAAAACCCTACAAACAAGCAGGGTTTTCACATTTATTTCCTTGCCACTGCACTCTTCTTACTGTCAAGACATCTGGAAAGTCAATGCGTCTTCCTGAAATAGGACAGAGCACTCTTCAGACTAGTGGCGAGCCTTGAAGGCCACAGAAAACTGTGAATCACTACAATCCCAACCGCTCATAATGATCATCACTTCAAGCCCAAATTGGCACTAATTACTCTTGATTTTCTTCAAGGTGCTGCTCCCTAGGCAGTGAGCCACAGTTCATCATTTCAAAATCAGTTCAACATGAATGCAGCCAATCAAAAGAACAAAGCACCATTTCTTACTCTCTGTCACTGATGGCTGTACGATGAGGAGGGCGACTGGCACCTTTGGGCCCTCTGATATCTGCCAGATACCTAAACCGGGCTATGTGAGGCTCACGTGAATCCAACTGTCGTGTCTCGCTGTCATTTCATTAGGCCACCTTTCAGGCTCCAATGCCGGCAATATCCTTGAAAGACTTGTGACATGGCTCGACAAGACAGCCTCAATCATTTCAATAGGTTTAATTTAGATTTCATTCACATTCAGAGACAAAGACAGCGGCGGCGAAGCCTTGTTTGTGACAAGAAGGTGATAGAATATACGAGGAACTCCTACAACACATTACAGCCTACAACGGTGGCCTGTATTGTGTGTCAGCTGTTATAGAATGATGATTGTGAAACATTGAAAACCAGTTGAAATTTGCATAACAATCCTTCACCTTTATCCACAAACACACACAATTCTTGCTTGTTGTTTGAACAGAAACAATCTTGTCCAATCTTCTTCCGTTAGCCAAGTGAAAGTGTTTCAACTTAGAGGTTAAATTGCTTCTAATCAACACATGGTATGTTACACTGGACAGTTGGGCTCAGCTTTGTACCCAGGTTACACAAACTATGGCACTTAAACAAACGACTTGCAGTAGAGTTACAAGGATCTTATCCAGCCAGCTAGTTGGGAAGGATCCATCTCAGCAGGCTAAATGTAGGTGTTTAAACTTTGGTTAATTTACATGCGTTGCACGCGTTAAATATCAAGAATCAATGTTCGGAGTCTAGCTCTGTGGTGGTCAGCTGCACAGGTCTGAATCACAGTCTTTTTATGCCTCACTCAATCCACATCCTCACTTATCCAGCATAGCCTTCAATCTAGAGTAACTCCCCCCTTCATCATCCCACCATCCCTTCCCGTCCGTCTCTGTTTGAGAGGCCTTGGAGCTAGGTCAGCCTTTATTCTTTTTGGTCCTATGTCATCCACTCTCTCGTTGCCCCGCAGCTCTCTCATATCCACACTGGACATGCATACTTACACCAACACACACAGACACACGCATGCACAGTCACAGTACATGGAGACACACCTGCATGCACATTTTGGCCTCATATTGTTCATTTTTCTCTTGTTTAAGTGGATTGTTGTAACATTTTGTTGTTATATAAAGCACTTTGTGAGGAAGTCGTTATAGCGGTTGTAAATTTGATTTTGATCTGATATCCTGCAGGAATGTATTAAAAACCTGGCACCAAGCAGAAATTGTGTTCTCTCTTCTTTCTCTGTGTATTTACATTGGGAAATTGTGTGAAAGTGGTTATTATAGTATTGCTTCAAGTCAATTTGACAGGGACTTTGGCAGCCAGGGGGAGCACAGCAATGGGAGATTGGTGCGAGTGCTATTTGTCTGTCAATCTACTCACACAGGTGTTAAACTGTATTGGCAGAGAGAACCTACATGGAGGAACTCGTGTTTTATTGAGGGAAAATTCACTGTAAATTAAAATACATAACACATAACAGGCAAAATGATAAAAATCCATGCCAAATGAAAGAAAATCAAGATCGAGATAACAACATGATCAGCTTATCAGCTTAAATGAATTCAATCACCATATTCTTCCACAGAAGATAATGAGACAATGCAATTATACATGGGTTGAACCATTATCTGAGCTCCCCAAAGGACTCCAATCCTGCAGGGTATCAACACAACACAATTAAGGCAGTGTGGCATTTAAAACCAGCCATATAATGTGTTTAACTATCCTATACGGTTTCAGTATGTAGAGAGCAGCATTTGTTTTAATATCAGCAGCATCTCCAGCTAATGGCATCCGCTGTTGCAGTATCATCTAATGCTTTGAAAAGTGTGATACATTTTCTTAATACAAGGTCTTCCCATAAAAGCATAGCTGCAGCCTCTGTGCAAGGAGCTGACTGTGTTCTCTGATGCTAACATTGCATTTCATTACTAATTCAGCTGTAGCCATCCCAAGCATTAGTGTGATGGTAATGCAATGTGAAACGTACTAAAAACGTGGGAAAGAAAAAAAAGAATTCATAATCTCCATCTATTATAAACAGTGGATAGGACTCTAGATCTAATCTGAAGTTTGTACAGTTCCAACAGAGAAAAACATACTATAAATAAAAAACTACAGTCTTTTGCTACAGTGAAAACTATCTCTAACATAAAAGCACAACTAGCTTTGTGCTTTTATGTTATTTCTTTTCTACCCTACCAGGGCTCAAACCTGCAGTGACAGAACAAGACAGCATGAACTTTAATATCAGCCTGGCATCGCCAATGGGCTACACCAGCGCTCCTCATGCCGCTCTGAAAATGGCGAGGAGCCAAATAAACATTCATTCAGAAACAGATGCTAGATGTGAGACCCCCACCCACTGCTTTGACACATTATATTCATTCAAAGAGACATTTGTGTCTTTGTCTTAGTTGCAAATGTCAACTGTGCTCATCTGTTTACAGGCTGAGCTGATTCACGAAGCAATAACATACTGAACCGGTAGGCGTGTCGGTCAAGAGCATGCAACAAGCCGACTCGTCCAAATAACTGGACTCTGTGCTCCAAAGAATTTGAATATCACTTGATTGATTTCTGCTCAAACACAATATCTCAGGACAAATATCTGTCAATGATATGAACTTCATTCTGTTTTTGTGACCAAAAGTCCTATATTGCTGGTGTTAATGCCTTGGCAACCATAATAAATCCTAGAAATGGTGAAATCTAAATGATGATCTAAATGGTGAAACTATGAAAATGTTGAGACGCAGAACTTTTCCTAAACATGTATGTCAGCACACCACTAAACTGGGTGCCAAACAATCAGAGAATCTGAAGTGGTTTAACAAAAAAGGGAGACTGTCTCTGACGTGTCTACAGATGGTGTTACTCTTTACACGTTTTGACCTCTAAGGACAGTACATGATCCCAGGAAAGTGTGTTTGACCATTCAACCCCGCAGCACCTGTTCACTGTTCAGCTGAGTCATGTCTTTGCCCTGCTGAGAGGGCACGCCACTTGCATATTTTCAAAGGAAGACAATCATTACAGTGACAAAAATAAACCTGAATTAGAATTAGAAATTTGATTTTATGAAGGACTGCTCAGCAAACCTTGTTTTAAGTTTGAGGTTTGTGGTAAATACATTTTCCAAACTCTTATTTGCTCACACCAAAATCAACAATGAAAATCAAAGTTTTTCTATAACAGCTGCTTGCAGGTCAAAACAGTAATCTTATGATATAAAGTTAAGGGTGCAAACTATGAGGAAAACCAGTTACTTTAGTTCAGAGACATCCATCTTATGTTTATTATCACTGCTATCGCAAACTCAAGAGTATTACAACATGGACAGCAAAGAAAAATGGCATCACTCCAGCCCTGCAATGCTTGTATAATCCTAACCCCACAAAACGTGCTTGCCTACAAAACAATTGAGTAATGTCCTTGAAATGCCGCACATGAATCATGAAGTCTATGAGCATTTACTTGACTTTAGGCCTGTTCTTTCCTTTGCACTACACTTTACTGTGCCACAGTAATTCAAATTTGATCAAACTGTGAGGCAATATGGTGATTCTTTTTTTTTGTGGTGATAACATTAACACAAAGGGAAATGAGAAACTCTGCCTCCTTACCTTGCTTCACTGTCTAACACTTTAGCTTGTAAGCATTATAAAGGTATTCATTCATCTTTTCATTCATTCATTCACTAAAATCATTAAAGGCAAGAAACGGGGACAGTTTAATTAAGAGGATATGAAATTGATGAGCTAAATTACCTTAAAAATGACATTTTTTTATACATTCAACACACAATTATTCATTTTTAAACACAAATGCGGAATAGTCAATGGTCTGAAGTGAGAGTGCCTAAAAAAATATGTTTTTTTCTCTGTTTTGTGCTTCATAAAGTTGATTGCTTCAGGAGTATTAAAGGACTGTGGGGATTTTCAGTAAAGAGGGAGGCACACCTTCATACCTTTAAATACATATGAGGCGAGGACTACGAGGATAACTAAGCAGTTGTGAGATGAGACAATGTAATATAGAAGTGAAACAAAGAAAGACAAAATTATCCATGATCTATTCTACACATGCCAAGTTGCCAGCAGCAGCATACGTATTACAGCAGCTTGCAATCCTCCCCCCATTATTCACATGTAATATTGAAATTACCTTTTCATCATCCTCAGTGAAGAGAGCTCCACCTGGACTTTTGTTGATGGCCTGAGCAACTCCAATGATCTCTCCATCACTGTTGCGAATGGGCATGCACAGGAGGGACTTGGTCTTGTAGCCTGTCAGCTTGTCAATTTCGTCACTGAAGCGTCGATCCTGCAATCCACGGGCATAATGTCATGATGTAAGCAGTTGTTTCGAAAACGAACCCAGTCTTTCCCCTCTAATTTTCAGATGCAGTAAATATTGACAACCTCAAGTCACGCAATCACAGCTGTTCAAATGGAGAAGTGTGAGGCAAAGGCTATGAAAGACAACAACATTATCGCAGGTTTGCTTTATAAAATGATGTCCTGAACCCTGAGAAGTGCAACACATGTCTGACATGGAGGAGTGATGTCACTGTAGTTTACTCTTGATTTCTACTGTATGTTTTAACCAAGAAGGTGTCTACTTAGCAACAGACAATGGCAACAGACTTCATTTTTCTTTACCTTTGTCTTAGGTATTTAGTGTCACTTTGATTCACAGCGAGCATCATGAAACAGCTTTCAGGGTTTAATGTAACACAATATTGTGTCCAATGCTTAATATCAGGCTTCCTACTGTGGAATTGTAAAAACTATGAAAAGGGAATGGGAATTCTCATGCATTAGCTTGTTGTAACTACAGTCAGTAATGTTTTTTTTCTATATGTATGACATGACAACCAGTAGACCTACAGCATCTGCTGGACTGGTCCTGTCGATTTTTCCATGCCTTCAGCTCTGTGGTACACCGCTTGATTGATGATCAATTAACTGTTTGACTGATTGAATGAATGACAGACTGAACAATCCCCCCCTCTCTCTCTCTCTCTCTCTCTTTCTCTCTCTCCCTCTCTCTCACACACACACACACACGCACGCACGCACACACACACACACGCACGCGCGCACCAAGAGGAGCACGCACCTGGTAGGCGTCAGGGATGTTTACTGTCTCTCCGTGTTCAGCCACATATCCAATGATCCCCTTTCCCCACGGCACCTGAACTTCATCCGAATTACTCAACGAGGGCAACACCGTGATGCCCGCGTGCACGTCAAAGAATTTGGAAACCAGCGTCTTCTTGTTGGCCGTGCCCTCCACCAAAAACAGGGAGCAGCGGTCCGCGTCGACCATAATACAAACAAACACCAGGATTTTGTAACTGAGACTAGTTATATCCAAGTCGTTCGAGATGTCTTTTACCAGTTCCAGGAAAAACTCTCTCTCGTTGTGCTCCTTCAGGTAGTATTTGAAGTCGACCGCGGTGGACGGGTACTGGGGGATGTTGACTCTGGACTCCAGCAGGGCGCTCAGGATGTGGGCAGTGGTCGGGGGCAGAGAGCTGGCTTTCCTCAGCAGCGCTCTCCTCCTCATGCTCGTCAGCGGCTCCTGAGCCCTGGAGTTGACGTGCTCGTCGTATGTCCTGTTGGCGTTGATGGCCTTTGACCTGGCGAAAGTTTTGCGCAGCTCCTTCTGCGAGGCTCGCCGCTGCAGCCCGTCGCCTTTGCTCGCCCAGCTGTCCTTGCACGCGCCGCTCTTCTCGGGCTCCGCGGGAGCAGCGGCGGCCGCCGGACTTTTGACCGCCTGGTGGTTCTTGAGCCATTTCTCCACCATGCTATGCTTCCCCTTTCGGTTCAGGTAGTCCTCGAATAACTCGGGGTGCGTGTCCAGAAAACTTTCCACGTCAGAGAAGACCATATTTGACACTGCCATTATCTGTTCTTCAGGCGGTTCTCAGTGAACCAAATCCATGAAGTCGCGCGGGGAAATGGCATCTATGATGTTTTACCGAGGGTCAAAAAAGTAGAGAATCCTTTGAATACCACAACTTCCAAGATGCATTACGCTCGAAACTCCCCTGGAGCTCTGGCTACATCTCCAGTTTGCACTCAGTGGGGAGAAGGATGGAGACTCCCTTTGCGCACCGGCGTATTCCTCCACAACATTTCCACGCTGTTGGCTTACTGTAACCAAATCAAAGCACATCTAAGCCAATGCAATGTGGATGCAAATACGGGCTCACGTATCACAGACATTGGAAATTATGCAGAGAGCCACTACCGAGCATCACCGTCGTGTGGGTCTTCTTGTGTGCAAATGACGCTGGCTGTGGTTGGCTCGGTCCCGCTGACGCTCTCCTCGTCACACAGGAGCTCAGGCTGTTTTCAGCAGTCAGCCCATTTGAACCGTTTGCACTCCCTGGGACGACACTCCAAATATACATAATAATACTCATCATAATAACGATGATGATGATGAAGATGAAGATGATGATGATGATGATAACAACAATAACATCAGCAGCATCAACTAATAGGGCTATTGCTTATCGAGAGCAGAGATGTAGATGAGGGTAAATCCACCTATAAATTCAATAAATTAGCCTACTTTTTTACCCTTAAGCTTACCCAACTTTCACCTTTATAAATTCATAGCATGCATCAAACAGTAAGATGTAAGCTAGGCTATATAATTATTCTTGGGCTAATTATATGTTCTTATAGAATCATATTTGTTTGTTTCTTATAATGGTGGCTGTTTAACCTATGATGATCACTGACTGAAGGTAGTTTACCCACCCTTTCTTTAGCTTTACCATTACATCACTAACTGCATCACATTATATGATGTGTGACTCTTATTTGACTTTTTTGCAATAATGAATAGCTACTCTAGATATATAATGGCTGAATGGGTGAATTAACATGGTGTAAATTAGACTTTACTTGCGTCAATTTGGCACACATAGCGGCCTCATCTGAATTCACTGACAAAGCCTTGGTGATGGTACTGTTGGTGCCTTTATGATAGCTCTGCCTGACAAGTGCAATCAAAGTGAAAGACTGTCGCCTGTAGGAAAATGAATTTCATAGCATATAGAAATACTGCAACTCAACAATGTCCTACACTTAACCTCAAAACTTTGGCAAACGGAGAAACTGCAGTGGTTGGCATATAGCATTTACTCATGTAACATCGACCGTTATTACTGGCAAAAGGAAGATGTCAGAAAATCAAATTCCTTGATGCAACAATAAGCAGTACCACACTCCTTAGAAAATGTGAGTGCAGTTGTACACTTTGAACGCTAGAGGGAGGTAAAATGCACAATTTACAATGAATAAAAGTATTCTTCATCCATACAGGCCTATAGGACTAAGACAAGTCAAAACCATGCTGCTTGAAACTCTTCTCATTTCTATGGATTACATGCAATGAACCAATAAAAAATACTCGAGGTTTCATTATAGGCCAATCAACGCCATTAGTTAATATGCAGACTTTTTTGTCCTTAGTTCATTTAGGGTCACAACACTTTTGAAATGACCTACATCCTGTAAAAATATGCAACATGTGTGGACTATGTATCAGCTTCCAAATCCACATCCAACTTAGATATGTACAAAACGCCAGTCTCTTCATTCAAAGGGAAAAACTACTCTCTTCAGGAAACTACCCCAAAATATACCTCATAGACACATCAGACCAACACAAGGTAACACATATTCTGATGTTGAGGTATTGGCCTCATGAATTTAAAGAGACAACATGACATGACATGGACTTAATGTCACTTTGAACTATTATTGTGGTAAAAAAAAATATATATATACACTTGCTAGCAAATATTAAGATATTACAAAGTCTACCACTCTAGACTTTGGTTCACTAATTTCCCATATTACAATTTCAATTACAACATTTGGCAGTCGTTTTTATCCAAAGCAACGTACACATGAGATTTTCATACAACACAAGCAAGGATCTAGTCAGGAGAGAACAACGAGAGTAAGTGCCATAAAGCTAAGTTCTGGTCCAACAGGACATAGGTGCTACGAGGCAGTGCATAGAGTGCATAGAGGTAGATAGAGGTTTTTGTTTTTTGGGTTTTTTTTGTGACAGTCCATCGGGTGAGAAGGTGTTCACTCTTTAGCCTTTTCTTAAAGATTGAGAGGGACTCTGTGGATCGAATGGAGTTTGGTAACTCGTTCCACCACCGAGGAACCACAGAAGACAAGAGTCTGGACTAACCAACTGCTATCTCCTATGTCCTAGATCCGAGCTTGTTCTGCTCTCCATATTAGACCTAACTGTCAATTCAAGCACATAATTATAGCCAGATCTCAAAACTGACCACATATTCACCTCTGGGTAAGCATACAATCAAACTAATGCAAGAGGACGTGTTTAGTGTAATTACTTTTATTCAACTGTCAAATCTAAAGACATTGTTAAAGACAGGTGAGGTATCAGTCATGAGTAAGACATTACCCAAATCTGGAGCAGACAGAACCTTCAAGGCATATTCTTGAAACAGACACGGACTGAATGATTAAGACATGTTGATTATCAACCAAGTAACCATTTTGGAAAAAAATAATGGATGACACAAATATTACACACAGCTTTCACTCACTACATTCTGAATACACAGTATATGGTTCAATAATTTATTATATTAAAAAGGAACCTGTTAAAACCAGGGGATATCATTTACTCCACCAGAATGGAGGGACATAGTAAAAACTGAGGTACAGCTGTGACAAATATGGCAACTTATGATGCTAACACCACTCAGAGTGTCTGCAGTTCTGCCTGGTATTGGGATAGCTGCACTATCTCAACCTTGCACCAGATGTAAGGCCTTAAAAGAAAGAACTAAATTGATGAAGAGTCCTAGATTCTTGAAAAAAAAAAAAATTCTCCTTCAGCGAACAGTTTATCAAGAAGACAGAAAAATGGCAAAGACACATAGATGACGAGTTCTTTATGAAGTTGCAGACTTCAGATACGCTACAAGATCGGCTCGTTCGTTCTTCTTCTTGATGCCGGCAAAGATCATCTTTGTTCCTGGAATGTATTTCTTGGGGTTCTCCAAGTAAATCAGGAGGGTGTCCTCTTCCCAGGTAATGCCTGGAACGGAAGCGAGGAGAGAGTTGATGCAATGATGATGCAAACCAAACAGCGTGATTTCGAGGGCTACCACAAGACTATCCATACACATGTATTTACCTTTGCTTTTGTTGGCGTCTGTGTAGGAGTAGCCCTCTGCCTGGCCCGTCTTGCGTCCGAACAGACCCCACAGGTTCGGCCCAACCTTATGCTTCCCACCATTCTCCACTGTATGGCACTGGGCGCACTTCTGGACAAATGCTTTCTTTCCTTTGGCAATGTCTCCAGGCATGGTTCCTTCTCAAAGAAAAAAAAATACACAGGGTAAGTGGAATTTTATTCAGGCACAGCTCACATTATTTTTTACAACAACTCATTTGCATTGGGTCTTTTCCATGCCAGAGAACAGTAGGTATAGTGGTTTTACATGTTGTGTGACTGGCAATGCAACAAGGAAGACAATACGTTCAACTTTCACAAGGCTGACAGCAGACAACTCGTGTTACGGGTAGGTTATGTAGTTTTTCCACATACAACTAGTTAAATAGGGACTGCTCTTATTTTCAAATTTACGTAAAATGGTTATTCCCTCATTTGTCCACAAGAGGGAGTTCGCTTCTATGTTGCGCAACAGATGTGGCCCGGCTTTTTCAGGGCACGTTTACAACTGACTTTTAATTTAACTTCTAATATTTGAGTTTATTTTACAAATTCCTTTAGACCACACGGGCCTTGTGTTGTGAACATTTCTAACAAAAAGTCGGCAATAGCTTGGATAACGTCAAATGAAGTAACGTTCGATAGTAAAATTTGGCAAGGAATCTAAAGAATGTAACGGTGTAACGTTAACCTACGTTATAAGAGTATGCCCGATAGGTAGAAAGGCGACTGATTCAACAACAATAAAGTCATTTAATTAGAATTTAGACATTCTTTCACATGATGTGACCCACTGAGACGAGACCACGTTTCACGGATAGCCTTATAACCGGCAAAGCTAAAATAAAGTCGTAGCGGCAGTTACAACGACCAGAGCAACTTACAAAACGCTTCCCATTTAGGTTCAAACCCTTCATAAACACCACCTTACCTCCTTTCAGTGTATATTTCGCCGATTTATTAAGAATGAATCCCTCAGTTTTTACGTCCGCCTGCCGGCTCAGTCACCGGTGATTCACGAGAGCACTTCCGTCCTTTGATAGAAAATTTATTCCAGTTAAACGTCACTCCCAGACGGCTCCTCCCACTCACATGACTGTTTCATCACGTACGTTACGTGAGACGGTTGTGTAAACCAGAGTACTGTGTAATCGACCGGGACAATGTGATTGTTTCCTACGGGTGTCAAAATGATCAACAAAAATAAACAGTCGACAACACATTACACTGACCCCCTCCCATAGAAATGGACTGGAGTTCCAACCCGGAAATGAGGGGAAAGGAAGAAGAAGCCCACTTTCCATCCCCTCTGACCCAGGCTTAAATCATTTATTTTGAGTTTCAGTGAAACGTACATTGACATATCTTTCTTTTTCTGTTGTCAGGCAACCGTGTGACCATAAAAAGTAACTTGATTCAAGATTGATTAGACCCGTGAGTGCAATCAGTACAGATCACACAGTTTCCAAAATCAGCCTGGGAAACTATGCTTATGTCACAGCATGTGCTACCATCTTTCGTTGGCCGTAGATTGCTGTCAGCATTTTAATGTTTTAAGACAAGTGGATTTTCATGGCCAAGCCTTTCTTTCTCAAAGATAACAGCAAAGTATGTGACAGAGGACAAGACAAAGATGTCATGCATATTGCTGGAATACAGGAAAGGTTATGACAGAGAAGGAAGAGAGAGAAAAGGTGACCTTGGCATTCATGGGATGTCTCCTTCTGGTGTCTGCCTTCCCCTATGGTCCCGTCCTTCCCTCACATCTCCATCTATCTCATACAAGTCACCTGGAGTTGTACAAACTACGGACAGAGACCATCAGAGGACGATGTCAAGGGGATAAATGATGATGGATGGATGGCATCCACTTGGGCAGGTTGCATGCTGTAGATTACGGTTAATTTGTTGGGGGACATGATCTTTATCACCATCCCTTGTACTTGCCAGTGGGAAGCATGCCTCTGAGTGAAGAACCAGCTCACAGTCACAATTCATGAATACTAACAGGGAATTCAGATCACTATCTGGCACTTTTATATTTCATATCCAGGATCCTTAGTGATGCAATTTTAGGCCAACAGAGAGAAGGTAGACTACTGCCCCTAACACTCTTATTTATAATAATGATTATCTAAAGCTGTTGGTATCCATACCTGCATTTTGCAGACATCTGCCTTTTTAGTTTCTGTTTTATTACTTTGTTTTTACTTTATTCTAAATTCTAATGAAGGCAAATTATATATTTAGTCATTGGTTGATCAGTTAACAGTGGGATGCTTGTTTAATTATATAGGCCATTATGCATAATCTTTTCCTCAACTGCTGACAGAGGAAGACAGGCACTACAGGGGTTTACAGAATATTAAATATATTGGAGATCAGTGGAGTGGTTGGATCCTTGTTTGAGATTATGGAAAACTGTCAGCTTTCACTCCATTTTACCACCTATATAGGCTATATCTACTACACAAAGTTCATGTGTAATTCAAAAATAGAGACAATGCCATTTTAATGTAAGCATAGTTCTTCAGATAGCTGAGAAGCTACAATCTTCCATAATATGAGCGGCCCAGTTCCAGTCTAACAATCATTTTGTAAGAGAGATGGTGCCATTTTTTAAAAGAATTAATATCTAGCTTTAGAATGAAAGTCTTGTATTACGTCAAGGGCTTTTAGGACAACGACCAGCTGTGGAACAGGGAAAAGATTAAATTAGAGTAGGTCAGGGGTCAGTAAAAATGGGACTAGCCTGCTAGTCTTGAAATTTGATACCCAGTGGTCTTTTGAGACAGACACAGACAGATGAGAAGACTTTAATGCCACAGGCCCACGCTCACTGACCATTTTATTAGGTGCGCGATAGGGCACACCCAAATGCTAAATTGGCCTCCTTCACATTAAGATCCTTCAAAACCTTGAGGTTTCTTCAGATTGTTAATCCTACAAGGTGCTGGAGGGGGATCTTGGTCCACGCTGAGGTTTTTGGCTTTTTGTGGTCTGCCTTTTAACTTGCAAATTTGCCATTCCTTAATTTCTATCATCAACAAGTTGCTTTTGCCCTCAGGCTATACTCTATAAACCTTAGACAGTAGACACTATTACTGTGTGTCAAAATCCCAGGAGAGCACTGGTTTCTGAGATGCTGGAAGAAGCATATAACCCCACACCACCACGTTCAAAGTCATTCAGGTCACTCGCTTTGCCCTTTCTAACATTCACTGAAACAGAAACTGAATGCCTGCTTTATATAGCAAACAAAAGGCCACATGACTCATTGTCTGCAATAGTGATCCATTTTTGTGAACTGGGTGTAACTTGTAAATCAGCAACTGTGTGTACACAGTAAATACTGGTGTGACAACCCACTACAGCAGAGGAGTCTGGAAATTTGTCCTGATGTTTGGTGTATATCTTATCATAGAGTGAATCACTGTGAAGGCTCAGGGTGATACAAACTCCAGTCACTACAAACAGCAGTTCTGGTTGCCTTAATGCATTCTTTCTTGATGACAGCGCCTCATTAGCAAGGCAGCAGGACAATGGTTTTAGCCACAGACCTACACCAAGGTCTTCTTGATAACCTGATATGGTCCCAACTGAGCTTTAATGGGAGATCCTCAAACAGCAAATGGGGTTTTCCACTGCCATCATATAGGCTACCCCAGCTATTTAGTTAAACCATAAAGTTTTAGTCAACTAGCACTGATTGTACCTTAAGATGATCTAGTGTTTAATGTATGTTGACCGCATGATATGGAAAGAATTCCAGTCTATTTGGAAATTGAAAAATAGTCATGATAGTCTTTTAAAACAGAATTATGTCAAATCGATTACTTGTTCTGATATATTTACTCACAAACTGAGACCTTACAGCTGCTAGTGGTAGGCTACATCCGGGTGTCTAAAATAATGGTGACACTCATTGAGGTACTACTCTCAGCAATTCTCTCCAAATGCTCTCCTTAGGTGTGGTGTTGGCTGTGGTTCAGCACAACCAGCCACTAGATGGCAGTCATATTTTCTGTTGTTAATGCGGTAAGAGGCAAGTGTCCTGTGACCCCCAGGGGTCCTTGAAGGGCTTCCAGGGGGTCCTCAGGAAAATGAGGGATGATTTAATTTCACTGTAGTTTCATTAACTACAAATCATCCCAATTAGAGGATGCTTAAAAGTGACTATTGTAATCACAGGTTTCACTCTCACCCCTATTTGTACAGCATAGGTAGTTCTACAATTCAATACTGTATCAAAACAATTAAAAAAAATCTTCCCATTCCTAGTCCCTGAGACACATTCTTATCAAATGGGGGTCCATAGCCCTAATCTATGTCTATTTGGGGCTCTGTGACATCGGACCATTTGTGAACCCCTGGTACAGCCTATTTACATATTTTGTAGGCTTTTCACAACAACTGTTCTAGTAATTCCGATAAAGCAATTACTCAGAGAAGATCTTAAAATTATAATAATGCATATTTTCTATCTGACAGACACATATCCCCTTCTTGCCTTTATTTTTAGACAAATACATATACATTTCTAATTCATGTGTAAAATAAACACAATGGTGACAATGATGCATAGTTTTGCTTATTGGAGGCCAGTGGTTCCCAAACTGGGCCCCAGGGACCGACAGGGGTCCTTGCGGGGGTTTCAGGGGTCCCCAGCAAAAATAAGGGATGGATTATTTTTTACTATCATTTCACTCCGTAGATGTTAGCACAGTGAAGAAATGTATGGGGGTCACTGTTTTGCTTCTAGGTTTTACTCCCCCTACTGTTGTTATCATCCCATCCACTGCATAGGGAGTTATAAGATTGCATACCAAGTCATCTTTAACAACAAATATCTCCTCAGATATTAGATAGATACTTGACGAAATCTGGTCAGGTTCTCTGTCGGCTAATGCGGAATTCTTGGGGGTTCTTGAGGTGAAAAGGTCCGGGAACCCCTAGTGCTGGTCTGGTCCTAATTGGCTACTCCGGTTTTGCGGGTCTATTGCCGTGTTTTGTGAGTAACCAGTGTCCGCCGTGTTTGATCCAGTCCGGTGATTTCTTCCCGCTCAAAGCCAATCTTGCTGCAGGGAGGAGCGAGCGGAGTGCAGCTGAGCTGAGCATCACAGCCCGCATTCAAGGAAACGGGCAAACACAGCACTTTTTTTTTGACTTTCCCATAATGTTCTAGTCTTCGTGTTGTACATATCTCAAAAATGATATTCGACGTGGACTTCCTGAAAGCCGTCTGTCTGTGAATAGCTGAGAATCTCTGCCCGGCCAAGGGAGACCCCCTCTATTATTTCCTGCGCCAAGAATTGTAAAGACATGGTCATTACTCCGCATCTGTGGTAAGGCAATAAGCTTTTTCTTCTTCTTTTTTTCCAAGGCAACCTCAAACGCCGGTTTTGCTGATATGGGGGGAAACAAACGTGCCATTTGTATGGTATATTGAATGTAGAAACAAGTAATGATTTGAGGCTCCATTCAGCTGCTCAAATACAGACCCCAGCATCTCATCCTTTTGTATTTGCATCCTCACTGAATCACCGAGGACCAGTCAGACATGACCAGCTAGCTCCGGCTAACTTAGCTAGCTGTTGCTAGTCTGCCAGAGGGATGAGATGACCCTCCGACCATCTAGCATGACAAGATGATCCAAGAGCACGGGGGATATTAAGTAATCCAGCCTGCCCGTCAGCTAAAACACGGCTGCAGTAGCGGAGCAGCAAGCTAAACTAGCCAGCCGGTCAGCTCCCTCATTGACTTCGATGACAGACACGTAATGCGTCACTGACATTTTCACCTTTTTAATTGATAAGCTTGACGCGCATCTGCTCCTGCCACATTTGATAATTGTCTCAATATAATTATTCTCGATGAACATGTTTGCTGCTCATAATCCTCTGTATCCCACTCATCATGCTGTCAGTGGTGTCGAGATGCCAACTAATTGAAAGTTAGCCAACTATCCCTTAAAGGAATCTGCCACAATATTACTCTGCCTCTTTTTCAACTGAAGGTCAGTCAGTGACTTTGCAGTTATTTAAAATAGCCCTGAATCCCATAAATTAAAGAACAGGAGAGGGGACTGGGAAACTGGATGCATTTCCAGTATGTCACTGGCATGCTTTCTTGCATAAATGTTTGCTTTGATCAACAGTCGTGATTGATTTTCTGATGTTTTCTTGGCCTGAGGAGCCCTCCTGCTGAAGGTGTCCCCGTCCCATTTGTCCCATCTACCTCATTCCTTGAGTAGAGGAAGAAGACAGCCTCTCTTTAATGCTCAAAATATTAGATTCAGGTTGTCTTTTCAACCAAATGTGATTAATATCTACAGTAAGTAATAGAGCAGTACAATGTGATTACTCATTCTCCTTTAATTAGATGAAGCATCCAAGCCCAAAGTTCAGTACAAAATTCAGGCAGCAGCTAGACTAATACACTGTATGTGTTATTGTATGACTCATCTGTATCTGTCCCTTTCCCTCGCTTTAATAATGATTGGCACTCAATAATCACCAGCATGTCACTTGTTCATGTTCTCTTGTTATTGTAATTTTTTACACTATTTATAAACACTTTTCTCTCTTTTTTTGTCTTGGAAGATGTAATGTGTGCAAAAGTTAATACAGATACACCGAATTCCTGTCAAACAGGCCTTGTTTTCTCAGTTTTTCCATTAAAACAGCGGTTTGCCATGCTCTTTCCAGTTAGTGTTGCAAAAACGACAGGCCAAATTTAAAGAAATGTGCTACTCACTGCTTTCAGCTGTCACACAAGATCTATGCAGTTAAGCTGCTACTGTACACCTCGGTTTAGAGGGTCGAAACACTGCTATGTCAATCGATATGCATTATTACAGCTGTAAGTTCAGACAATAGCTGTCCTCGAACAGAGACAAAGACCCTGTAATATGATCTTGGGACATGAGTCTGCTTTTGTTGGCCCACTTTAATTATGCAACAGAAGGGGCGATCAGCAAACTTGGTGTACAACGCTGGTCGATAATGTGATATTGTGGGTGGCTGTGACCTGGCAGGTGTGTACCAACATGGACGTCTTTCCTCCCCTGCTAAGGCACAATAACAATCGGGCCTGATGTTTGTGATGAGTGGTGTGATTATCACTTGTGTGAAACATCTGCATCCGCTGTGGGTAGGATTTATTTCAGTGTACTCAACAACAGTCTTATCCAAACAGAGAAACTAACTTGTGATTCTCTTGCACTGACATCAAAGCCTCGGTTTGTTTGGCTGTGGGTCTCACTAAGCTGCTTGTCATATTGGGTGTGAAGGGCACTTCAATCTCCAGTTTATTTTCTTTATCCCCTCCCAGATCTCATACAGCAGGAAACACAGAGACTGAGCGTGTAGGTGTCTGAACTTCTCACTCGGCAACGCTGCCTCGGTCTCGTTGCCTTGACCCGAGTCAGGACAGATGATGGCCACTGCTATTTTTGTGATACTCTATTGATCCCTGAAGGAGGAATTTGTCTCTTCGCTTGCCTCCCTCTGCTGAGGTCAGTGGAGGCAGGCTCGGCTACAAACCAGTGTCCCTGCAGCTGGTGGGGAGTTAGCATCTTGCTCAAGGACACTTCAGCAGGGCGGATGTTTAATCGCAGATGATTGAACTTGAACTTTCTGCTTGCCACTATGCCACCCTGCTCAAACCTGTTCATTTGAAGGCCCTTACACTTGTATTCTTTTAAAGCAAGAATCAATCCTAAAACAAAACAAAACAAAATGTTATTCCTATGATCTTAGACAGTAAGAGAGACTGTTGCTGTGTCCACCAAGTCTTCTCCCATTCACTGTCAGTAGGACAGGAAGCTACGTTTGTTTTTTTACCCAACCTCAGCATCTTTGCTGGGCTTTTTGTCAGGGAAAACAGAAAATTCACCCCAACCCCAACGTTACAGAACTGAATGTCTCAAAAATTGACCTTAACATCCTGCGGGACCTGTGGGTTTCAGGTCAAGCTGCATGACTAATGGGTACATTGCCCTGCATACCTAACGCAGTAAACCAAAGTCTTTCTCCACTCTTTATTGCGCTGTTAACATGAGGACAGTGGAATCTTTTGGTTTATTTAACATTCCTGGCCATGTGATACAGGACTTTTCATCAGGTCACTTGATGCTCTGAAATAGAGGGAGAGTAGGACATAGTCAAACAACTTACTTAACTTTAGAGCTGCAACGATTAATCGATTAATCGATTAGCTGTCAACTATTAAATTAATCACCAACTATTTTGATAATCGATTAGTCGGTTTGAGTAATTTTTTAAGAAAATTAAGTCAAAATTCTCTGATTCCAGCTTCTTAAATGTGAATATTTTCTGGTTTCTTTACTCCTCTATGACAGTAAACTGAATATCTTTGGGTTGTGGACAAAACAAGACATTTGAGGACGTCATCTTGGGCTTTGGGAAACACTGATCGACATTTTTCACCATTTTCTGACATTTTATAGACCAAACAACTAATCGATTAATCGATAAAATAATCGACAGATTAATCGACAATGAAAATAATCGTTAGTTGCAGCCCTACTTAACTTCACACTTAATACATCACCATACAAGTATCAATGGTCTCAAATATTACAACTAAATGATCTTCAATAATGCTGACAAACAGCAACACTTTATTTTATGTTAAGATGACTCCCATGCACGAATGGAATTTAGTGGGAAACCATTACATTTTGAATTTACTTGTGTATTTCCCTCAACCAGACACTTGTGACATTGTGAGAAAACATTTCTATGTCCTTCAGCTTCTGTAAAAGGGCTTGTTAGCATTGTTAGCATTCCTCACTGGAACCAAAGGGCACAGCTAGCAGTAGCATGTGACAGGTACTTTGTGGAGAAAATAACCAAATCCAAAATATGAAAGCATGATTGGAGCACTTGTTCAGCTAGGATGTTTTGGGTTTTGGGATGTCCATTTTGTGCTGGTCAGGTTTTAAAAGCACTACTAACACTCCCTGCTCTCATTGATTTAGCGTTAGCCGTGGCTAAAATTTGCTGATGTGTGTATGCTGATTACCAGAGAGCCAAGTCATGCATTTCGATTTCACCTGAGCCAAGGGCTCAGGTCAAACAACCACCTGACTAGCACATGAAAAAAATCAGGACTTTTCCTTTAATGCCTTGGTAATGATGGCTAATCTCCTATAAGACAGACAAGGATCTACAAATATCCTGCTAGTGTAGACGCAATGAGAATTGTCACAAATGAAGTCTTTGTGTCCTGCTTGTGCCAGATCATTAGCGTTGTTTACTCAGCTCGTTTTAATGGCAAGTGTCTCCAGAGTTCAATTTAATGAACCTTGTAACGCTGCACAAAGGGGTTTAATTCTTTTAACTGTGCAAGGAACTCTTTGTTATTGATGGTGTGGCTGTTCAGAATCCCAATACTGTATATTGTTATTGTTTTTATTATTATTATTATACAGTTAAGGGAGCCAGTCCGTTTTTGATTTCCTTTCTCTCTGATGCGTCTCTCTGATCAGATAGTTTGCACCATTAATTCTGAATTCAGGAAAACCGTTAGAGTCTCAAATTCTGTTGCTTTTCTGGAGCATGAAATGATGTTGAGATGAGACTGAGCTTGTTTTATGTGCGTGATTGAGCTGAGAGGGCATTTTGGGGTAAGCAGAAGAGATGGAGAAGGGAAGTGAAGGCCTTTGCTTGTCAAGTCATTTCATGGATGTGGGGTTACACAACTAGGGACCTTGCTCATTGTAGTATATTATGAGGAAATTAAGTGGAGGATAGGCTACTTTCTTTAAAGAATTATCTATAATATGCTAATATTTCTTAGAGTGCATTGTGTCAGCCCAAAGGAAGAGGCTACATGTTACTGAAATACAGTTTTAGCTGGTAATTATGGATGGATAACTATGGAGTAGAGCTTTATCATATTTCATATCATATATCATATGATCTGTAACATTAAATTTTATAATATCATGATCTAATTTTGTACACATCCTTCATTCCTTCACGCCACATCATACCATACCGTATGATGTGTCATGTCGTGTTATGTCATATATCACATCACATTATATCATTTTTTTGCGTCAGATTTTTTGTAAATCATAATAAAGTGGATGTGCAGTAAATACAGACAGTAAATAAAGTCCTCTGCTTTTGGCCGCTGAACAGGGTTAGGGTTCAGTTGGGGGTTCAGTGCTTTGCTCAAAGGAACCTTGGCAGTAGTTGTTGAGGAATAGGAGATTGTTAGTCATTCATTTTTCCCACCCTGGGATTCAAACCGGTGATGTTCCAGTCACAAACCCACTTTCTAACCTTTAGGTTACTGCTGCCCATATCTTCTTGTTCACCAGGATTTTCATGCAAATTATCTTGATTTATCATTAGAAGAAACTTGGAGAGGTTGTGAATATGGATAACAGAAGGGACAAAATGCCTTTTTTTCCACAATTTTGTGATAATTTTCTGGATTTTATACTCAAGAAAGAAATCCACATGGGTCCCCCCAAAATCTCAAACCCCCCACATGGTTTCAAACACAGAGATAGTACCCATTGACAATCATTTAAGAGATATACACCATATATTTGTGTTTACATCTCTTACAGATTATTGCCCATCCTTTTTTCAAGAGAATATATTTTGTTTAGCTACTAACAACACACCATTGCTTTCATGCTTCGTATTTCTTTTGATCTTTGGTATCTGCTTTGGATTATTAAGCCTGTCCCATTTGGTGTATTTAACAATCACATTTTCATTATGGACCTATTGGATCTGACAGTGCTCAGGACAACCAGATTAAACAGTCTACATCTTCTTACCAGCTGGTTGTCTCCATATTGATTTTTTGAGAGTCTAGAATCATCTGACACAAATAAGTTCATATCATTTCAAAAGTATCAAAATATCATATATTATCATGTCGCCATATTGTGAACCTATAGCTTACTTTTAGACCCAGTACTTTTGTGTCTCACCATTCAATATTGGGTCTGCTGCTCTGATGAATTGTCTGGACTTGAACTGTACCTCATGAATGCTGTCAATTAGTTTTTGTCTGGTGACATTTCACTCTGAGCCGAGGCATTAAAAGAATGTCTAGAGAAGCGTCTCCTTCTCAGACTGAGAGATACTAGAGTCATTGTTGTGTCTAGTAACTGAAGGCTCCTCTTTGACCGGTAATGATATTTGCTTGTAGCAAGTGTAAGCCACTTGCCATTTAGCCATTTGAACCAACCACTGTATAGAACAGGTGTTTTGACTGAGCAGAAGGTGTATCAATGGTAAAATATCATATTGATTGCATATAATATTGGAATTTTCCATTTGATTCAAACTACGAAAAGGATTTAAATGGCAGATCACTCTTAAAGCTACATTCACTAAGATTAGAATGACCATGTAGAATCAAATATGATACGATTACGTTGAATATGGACGTTGTTTGGCGGTCTGGCAGACTGTGTGAACCATGCAGAATTGCCTCTAAATTAAGTCCATCATGGTTTATTCTACATGGTTCGCATTCCAATCTTAGTGAATGTAACTTTCAGAATATACAGTATGTTTTAGCATATGTCATATCTTGAATAAGCTTTGGACTGGAATTTGTGTTTACTTTATAATTTTTAATTTTCCATGATGACAGCCATTCCTTGGGGGTTTGACTGAACAATCATCTTATATAGAAGTTTAACCTGAAACTTCAACTCTTTGTCTATGGTAAAAAAGCTCAAAACAACACTTGAGGCTAAGTTAAGCTACAAACTGAGTCAAAACATATATTTTAGATCAAGTACCCCTTTCAAGTTAGATTAGCTTCTACATAGCCAGGCAAGCCTCAACTAGACTGCTGCTTTCATTCTAGTAAATGTTGAAGAACTGACCTCTCTTCTCTGGAACAGCTTCAACTTTTTACAATACATTTGATGTTAAGAGTGTGTGACCCTGAAATTAGTCCAATGTAATAGTATGGAATCACACAGCTTACTGTACAGGCATGTGTTGTCCACGCTGCAGCATGCACACTATCATTTAACCACCGCAAGTTTGTAATGACATAATGGTGACGTGTTAATGAGTGGAAAACATATGGTTTGTTGTGTGAGTCTCCTGTTGTCAGTATTGTTCTTGCAGTGTGGGCCAGGCGGATAGTGTGTGTTGTTGTACCATCCACATGGCAGGGCCTGGCCTTGTCCTCCTGCTTAGAGGACCATAATCACAGTGACTGGATTTAGAAGATTAAGATCATGACTAATCAAGTCCCGGTCGGACATTCTCCAACATGCTAACTGGCATCGTATGGAGCGCCACTGCTCTCCACATACACAGGGGTCAAACAGACTGCTCCTCACGGCTGTAGTGCTCCTCAAATGTCAGGATGAATGCTCTCAGTGGCATTTTTATTTCTTTGTGGACTGAAAGTTTACTATGGAACTATGTTATCTTTCTGGCTGTTATGGCATAGGTGTGTACTATTGGTTTACATTGCAAAACCTATGTATTGTTAGCAACGATTAGTATTTACATTAATAGTCATGGGCAAACAAGAAGTTGCCAATTTAGTAGTTGGTCAATTTGCATGCTGACATTTGTGCTACTTTAACTTTTCTCTCAAATTTCTACAGTTTATGGCTCTTTTACCTTTATCTTGGTACAATTAATTGATTTTTCTATTTTTCATAATTGTTTTGACTCTTATAATGTGAGTGCAGCATAAGAACATTTAAATTGCTAATGGTAAAATAATATATTCTGCTATCAGTGAAAACTGGTCAAACATTACAAGAATAAGAATGAGAGCATGAGAAAGTTGTATAATTCTGAGCCCTGGTCCTGGTTGCAAGTTTCAGTTCAATTCATCGTATTACTTAGGCCTCAATCTGTTTTGCCGTCTTTCTATTTCCATACTGTTTAGCCTATGTACTGATAGACTGCTATTTGGTTTCATGTTCCTTGTTTAAACGTCCTTGAAACCACTTCCCATTGAAACTAATTCCCATCTCTAGTTCCCAAACACTAGCCTGCGTTATTCTGCTCCAGTACTGTCGTAAAAGAGACGGTAAAGTTTATGCCTGAAGGTACTCCTCACGTCTTCTTCCTTATTAGGTCAAGGAGAGCTGCTCTATTAAATAGGCTAAGTGGAAGACACAATCTGAATGGACTTAGCGTCTCGTCTTAGCTTAGATCCTAGTTGGCTTAAGGAAGGGATGATGACGTTGTGAAAGGATCTGAATTATAGATTGTAGTGTGTGAGTATGCGGCATAGTTGCATGTGAGAGTGTGTATGCCGTGGACTCAAGGGTGTGTTCCCTGACACATGTGGAAGCTTAACAGATGTATCCTGTTGTCAAACCAGGAGGGTACTGCTGAATCAGCTGTTCTTATGAACACAAACTAGTCTGTATTGAAGTCCAGGGAGGCTGAACATCTAGAGTGGTGACTCTGTAGGCTACCAATCACTGCCTGTGGTGGTGTGTTGCTCATCAAGCCTACTGGTTTCGCGCTGTTAGCTGCCAGGCTATCGTCTCCACCAGTCTTTGGATTTTGTCTTTGGTTTCATCTACTGGTAGTTGAAAAAAAACATTGAAACGTTATATAGAACTTAGTCCAGTGATGATCCCCAGTGTCTCATTAACCTGAACAGGGTCTGTTGTCTCCTTCTATCTTGCAGTCTACATTGCATCAGTGCTGAGGCCTAGTGACAGCTAACACAATGACGCTGCACTCAGGCAATATTTTGATTGTCAGTCTGGAGCTACACAGTGCGATATGACTGATGATGACAACAAGCATTCCCCAATGCCATGTGACAGAAGGTTAATCAGACGTTTGAAAGCTAATGTATTTATTCATTAATATTAGATTTAATAGGCTAAACCAGTGGGTGTTCTTATCTCGTAACTGTTAGCTAGTGTGCATAAGCTAGTACAAGCTAGTGTGCACTGGTCTGTGTCCCAGACCCTACAAATACAGGCCTAGATGCTGCTTGTATTGATTTGGTATCCTCACCCAATTGGCATCATTATCATAATGGTAATTAGATGTTGAAGGATTTATGTTACAAACGCAGTCCCTTGGGATGACCTCAATCTTCTGCAGTGGAGACAGAGACTGTGGTCAAAAATTGACATGGCGATCTGCCGCACAACAGGGCCTGATTGTAAACAAGGTTGAGCGGAGGAGAATTGTTCATTAGCCATCCAGTGTGTTGTCCACTTACTTCTGTTTGTCAGAGCGGGCCATTTGGCTGGAGGCTACTGTCAGCATGCCTCAGTGAGTCAATATAGGTTCAGTTTGGGTTTGAGATGTGGAGACAACAAGCGTTCTGTAAAGTGCATACCTCTGCTGAATGGAGTGTGTTGGTTAATCCCTAGTGTCACCGATCTCATGGCAAACATAATGAAAGGCTTTTTCAGTAATGCACACTGTAATGAGAAGAGTATTAAAAACTTTTGCTTCAAAGAATAGCTTACGGCCTCTTGATTGAGCTTCTGCGGGTTAGAGTAACACATTGAGATGGGTGAGGATAGCTTTGAATGCCTGGGAGAGGCCTAAATACTCATCTCTCAAAGGGATAAACCAGACCGAGCGCTGTTTGATCGTTGATAGTGTGGCTTAGCGTCTGGTGTTGATACACAGCAGCACCGTGATGGAATGAGGAAGGCGAGGTTGATGAGAGAGTGTAACTTCCTGGCCATTGTGTTTCAGATGAGCAGCGAGTGAGCGCGAGGAAGTCTGCTGCTGAGCTGCCTCAGAGGATGCTCCGGACCTGCGGGGCGCAGTGCTGCTGAGGGAGGACCGCGGAGCCAACGGGAGCCCGGAACATCCACCATGTCTCACCACCACCAACACTACCAGCGAGGCCCCCACGGCCGCACCATGAGCTCCGAGGAGAGGAGCTCCACGCCGGTCAACAAGACCTCCACGCCAACTCACAAGAGCGCCTCCTCCTCATCCTCATCTCAGCGCGACAGTAGGCAGGTAAGCGCCCAGCCACAGGCAGGTCCGTCCCGGATTAGTTTCAAGGGATAGCAGTGCTTTGAATGAATGTAACAGCACAGCAGAGGTAATATTAGGGAACGGTGAATAGTATTTTGGGTTGCCGCAGTCTGCTGTCAGAGCTCTGCCCTTCTGAGACAGTTTCTGCATCACAAAAACAGACAGACAGACAGAAGGGAACAGGGCCTGCCAGGAAATAATAAATCACTAAATAGTCAGTAAGCAGTTGTGCTTAAAGTGTGAAACACAAAAATCACTTAACTATTGTGATGTGATGACCTAGTCGCTCAGCAAATTTGCTGCCATCATCCATCCTCAACATTTAAATTACTCTCATGTTTTTTTGTTTTAAACAAATGGAACAACCCCAGAAGTATTACTCCAAATACAGCTGTCAGAGTCAGGTACCATTCTGAGCCATTTTCTCTGAAAACCCTTAGCATGTTTTTGTGTGTGCGGTTGTATTCCCTGGTCGAGTAATGAAAGCCGTGCAGAGGCATAGTGGACAATGAATTAGATACTCTCTTATTTCAGCGCAGCTTACAGGGCGAGGGTTTAAATCTTAACCCCTGCAGTCGGCCATTTGAAGACACCCCCCAACCCTCCCCACTTCAACTGGCTGCTGTGTCACCGTCGCCATACAGAAACAGGACACCGCACTGGAATCTATGACATCACAGCTTTTCCGTTGGTACTGGGTGATGAATATTTCATGAGGGACAGGCGGAGGCTTGGTGCTCCACTAAACATGTGGCACACTCTGGTATGCTGTGTGGGAGCCTGGCCTGTATCCATAGGAGATGGCTCTCTGAAGAGCAAAGGGACTTGGTTTGGGAAATGGGGCCTGTGTGAAGCACTTAGTAGTAGGCCTGATGCTCGATGAGGGAGAGGTTAACCCTTTCCGCCCCCCTCTTCATCGTTCCTTTATTGTGTCGCCTACTCGCTTCAGATAACAAGGGCTTTAAGGGTTGAGGGGTTCAGAATTTAATTTCCCAGACGCTCCCTGATCTCAAAGCCAGCGTAATCTGAAAGCAATAGGCTATCTATTGATGCTTCCTTTCCTATTCATCTCTTTTAATGTGCTTAATGAAGTCAGTTACTAGCCAGAGAGGTAGCTCATAAGATAGCAACAAATGAGGTCGTTGTCCAATAGATTTACTTTGTTTTGTACATGCAATATAGTCAGCAGTGAATTGAGACAGTCAGCGGCACATTAAGAATGTAATTGGGTATTAATTCCTGAGTGTTGCAGCTGTTCTGCGTTATGATCGAACTACGTTTGCTAAATGGTGCAGCGAAGCACCAGATACCTGATATATCAAGTACGGAGGCAGGTGTATCATTCAAAAATGTAGTTGGGGATTTACAAATCCTGTCTTATTCGGTTCAGCTGTATTCTCAGTTTTATGTCACAGTCATCATAACAATGTAGCCTATGTCCAAAGAAAGTCCATACATCACCTGTATATTTCTAAACACATTTTAATAACTGGGTGTCATTCTGTTGCTATGCTAACAGCTGACCCATTAAAATCTCATTTCCCATTTTTCCTTCTGATGAAATCACAAAGTCTGCTTTTGTGACCACAATGGAAAGCTAACCAAACAGAATATGTTTCAACAGGTGACCCTCAAAACAGTGCTAATTTAATTGTGCGGACGTCTCCAGCAGAGACAAGTGTCTCTGAGTTCTTTTGACATTTTGCAAAGTGGATGCACGCACATTTCGTTGTGTACTTGCGTGATCGCATTATGCTGCGTCATTGCTGCATCATCAGTGTGTCCTGTGCAGGGAGTTTCGGCGATACGTCTGTTGGCTCTGCTCTAGAAAAATATACATCGTCCCCAGGGACTCCTGAGGAAGTACAGCAGGCGCAGAGAAAAGGCCTTAGTGAGCTTAGCTGGGCCTCAGCGTTGGAGGAAAAGTGAGAGGAGAGCGTTTTGTGGGGAAAGCCTTAATGAGACCCAGCCCCCACTTTCAGATCAATACGTGTCGCCTTCTCCTCTGCTGACATCCACTGTACGCTCTGGAGACGCTCACAAGTGCAATTAGAGGCACCACCTGCAGTAAGCAGACAGACAGACACACACACACACACACACACACACTCACAGATTCACATCATGATATGGTCTGATGATGATGATCAAGACATGATGCATTTATTCAGAGTGTCGCAGCAACCAACCATTTGTGCTCTAGCTGTTTGTCATTTCTCGGCCAGATAAGATAGTAATGTTTTTGGCCTAGAGATAGTAGGAAATAGATGCGAAACACACGCCGTGTTTATCAAGGAAAGGTTCCTTTGATAGCAGCTGGCCGGATTTATGACAGTAGGGAAATCAATGACGCGATTATCCACCGCTACAGGATCAGATAGCGGCTGTTTTCATGGTAATGACCGAACGCACTGATGGGAGATGAAAGAATGATGAAGCGCTGGCACTGACTGGCTGTGACAATAGAATAAATCTGCCTCCTCTCTCAGTTGGTCCAGTAAAGCTCCTTTATTCCCTGCCCAGGTTATCGCAGTGTCTAATGTAAGGGTTTGACATACGTGGCACTACAGTTTTCTACAGGGGTTGCTCCTTATTGGTCAAAAGCCTAGAAAGAAAATGAGGGGATCTGGCCTTTTCCATCAGGCTGTCTAGACTTTGTAACAACCTGCTCAGGGAGTTTAGGCTGGCTAAATGAGTGTCATCTTTTTAATCACTTCTTAAAATTCACTTTGGTAGACTTGCTTTTATCTAATGGTTCAATCAGTTGTCCTCAGCGTCTCTTTCTATGCTTGCCTTATTGCTTTTTATGTTTTACTGTTGATTTTATCTTAAAAATACAGACTAATTATTATGATTATTATGGAATTATTACAAGGCTCTTCCTGTTGAAGTACTTTTTTTAATTTCTATACCTTTTTGTGTGTACATGTCAAATTCTTGGTTCATCCAAAACCTAACTGAATGAATGGTGAATGAATTCTAGTTTTGGCCAGTCTGTGTTTTCAGTAAACGTAAACCTGGCATTTGCCATCTGCTGACTTATCAATGAGCACAGCCAGTGTTCCCCTCCCCTCCCTCAGTTAGCAAGATCTCTGTTGCAGGCCAGAGGGTCGGACACGTCGGCTATAGGTCTGTGACTGAGTCAGTCCTGTTTACACTGTGCGTGATACAGTGTTTATGCCTAAATCTCTCCGGGTGTTAACTCCTCATCAGCATGGCAGCCCACCCTCCTGAGCCAGCCAGACACTGCAGTGAAATCCAGCCTCATTACAGTATCTCTATGGTTATTACTCGTTGAAATAGTCATCGTTCAGTGTTGATCGTGGCAGACTTGGTGGGTGCATGTTATTGCTCTTCAATTAAGGACTGTGTTATGTTTGGGATGCTTGAATTTAGGGATTTGTCTCAGGGGCAAAAGACATGCTGACAGCTTACACAGTGTCCTGATACACTAGAAGGACAACAGGGCCCCACGTGTTGCAAAGGATATGGGCGCTTCTGATTGGTAATATGGGGAAAACACACAGCTACCCAATCTAGTTGGCTAGTTGTGAAAGAGCGTTTTAGCATAACATATATGCACGTAATGAGACTCAGGATTTCTTAACTCTTAACAGTGAAGTAAGCTCATCTATGGTTGCCATACAGTTTGGGACTGTAGCAGGTGAGAAACAATTCTAAACTAATGACAGCTTGACAGTTTAACAAATTGAGAGGCTTTTCAGAACACCATCAACTTAAAGACTCCATAGATTAACCGTTATTGACAAATCAGCTGAATCATCCCGACCATCCCCCACCTCTCTAGTTCCTTTACCTGCCCCCCCTCAAACATCCAGTTAGCCTCCCAACTCAGTCCACTCCATGGTTGGTATAAAGCAGGTGGTTCTTAGAAATGGTTGTTTTGGTGAAACCGATGATAGTTGTTCTTGGTTCCTCTTTGGAGAACCATTGAGGAACCATCACTGGCTTTGAAACTGATTAGTCGTCGTTTCGTTTGTAGTTCTGAACACCCACAGACTAAAAATATCACATGAAGTGATCTTGCTTTCAGAACAGTTTCAACTTCAGTCTATACTGGTGATGTAAACTGTAGCTGAATGTTGTTCAGAGTGAACATTTTGATCTGGCCTTTGTTTATTTTTTCCCCCATGTTTTTATGAGCCCCGTAGATCTGCACAAATTAAAAAAGTAATTTGTGTCTTTTTCATTACCATTGTGTTTTATTGCTGTGTTTTTATCACATCACTGCTATGTTTTATTGCAGAGGGAATAAACTAAAAACTAAAAACTAAAATAGAAATCAATGGAAATAGAGAACCTTTTGATTCTAACGTGGTTATGGTGGGTCTATACAGCACACCTTAATAAAGATTATAAAGCTATTAATAAAGATTTATAGCATCATAAGTAGTTTTTCTATGATTGCGATCCAACCACCTGGGCCTTGCAGGCCTTGACGCCCTCCTCCCTGTAGCAGAGCCTGTTACTCCAGCATTCATTCACAGCAGTCTCTATGGGAAAAACAGATGTGTAAGAGAAACATGCCATCAGAACTGGGCTGCTGCATTGATATTTATAGTGCTGATTTAGCCTAAGGTGTCCCTAAGGAGTGTTTGTCCTTTCTCCTGCTCAGGGAGACCTTACCTGCAATACTTTGATTCATTGCAGCATTAAAAGGTCTACTGTCCTACAGTATTGAGTGTCACTGCAGGTGGTGGGTCCCATAAGATTTGGCCGAAACAAAAATTGACACAGGTAGATTGTATGATTGATTTAGTTGATCTTTTGATTGGGATTATGCTCCAGTTCTATTATTTAGCATTTTTATTTTAATTGAATCTTTTGTTTAGCCTTTATTAATTTTCATGGGAGATCTGGGAAAGAAAGCAATACAAAACACATAAAAGCATAAAACAAACATTGAGACAGCATATAACATAACAATGTACAAAGGCAAAATACAATAAAAATTATCAAAAAATGTCCTATACAGCTGCTCCAATAGGCAGTCATCAAATGCTTGCCTTATGGTTTTTTATGTTTTACTGTTGATTTTATCTTAAAAATACAGACTAATTATTATGATTATTATGGAATTATTACAAGGCTCTTCCTGTTGAAGTACTTTATTTTATTTCTATACCTTTTTGTATGTACATGTCAAATTCTTGGTACATCCAAAACCTACTTGAATGAATGGTGAATGAATTCTAGTTTTGGCCAGTCTGTGTTTTCAGTAAATGTAAACCTGGCATTTGCCATCTGCTGACTTATCAATGAGCACAGCCAGTGTTCCCCTCCCCTCCCTCAGTTAGCAAGATCTCTGTTGCAGGCCAGAGGGTCGGACACGTCGGCTATAGGTCTGTGACTGAGTCAGTCCTGTTTACACTGTGCGTGAGACAGTGTTTATGCCTAAATCTCTGGGATCTCTGAGATCTGGGAAAGAAAGCAACACAAAACACATAAAAGCATAAAACAAACATTGAGATTATAACATAACAATGTACAAAGGCAAAATACAATAAAAATTACCAAAAATGTCCTATACAGCTGCTCCAATAGGCAGTCATCCAATATCAAAGTATTATTGGGCTCATGCAACAAACCTATTTAAATCTAGACTTAACAAAGCAGACAGCTCTGTATTAAGTCTGCCACAAGATCCTTCATTAACAGTGCAAACCCACCCAGAGAGACCGGCTCTTTCAGCTTTAGATTACTCTGCAGTGAGATCAGTGAAGAGTGAACAGAGCACAGGAAGACGCTTTTGCTTAATTCAGTTCTGTTGTCAGGTCAGATAACAAAAACAAACCCTGAGACAGTAATTTCTACTTGAGCGTACAGTTGGGTATTTAGATATCGAAGTGGAACCAGAGGATGTGTTGACTGTTCCTCGTAAAGAATTTGTTGATTTATGTCTTTTGGTGGTTAGGATCTTAAAAAGATGCTCAGGTAAGTGCATTGGATTGCCAGTATTGCAGCGCGGGCCATCCTTTATTTAGTGCAGTATTGATTTTTCAATTTTAGACAGCTGACTCTCTCGCTGTTATGCCTCTTATAATGCACTGGAAGCTTGTCTGGAGGGTTCCTCATAAGCCGCTGCTTGTTATTGCCTGTTAGGGACGGGGTTCGCCATGTGTAAGACTGTTGTGTTATGAATAAAGTAGTATTGATGTATTGATCGAGTCACTGGCATTATGGCAACATTATACAGTTGACTTGTTCAGCTGAGAGTGACCTTATCCCTCTCAGTATAATGAGGCCAAGTATGGAGATCGCTAGCTTTTACGATATGATTGCTTTAGAGGGTGAGTTAGATTTTCTGATGAAGTTGAGACTCTCCACTTCCCCACTTGCGCTGGGCTGCTGAAAGGAGGGGTTGCGGTGGGTGAGGGAGAATGACCTCATTACCAGACGGATCTGCTTGCTTGGTCATTAGATTAAACAAGCTGTTGTCGCCATTTGTTAAGTGTCCTGCAAACCAAGGTCAGGTGTCCTCCGCTGCACACACACACACACTCAGAGAGCTGTCTTGACAGGAGCAGCATCACACTCTGCAGCGTAGAGCCTCGGCCTGTTGTTTGTTTTGCCAGGGAAGTTGCCCACAGTAATGCGTTATTGGCTCTGCAGATCTGCCACTACCGATTCGGGGATTGAAGGAAAAATCCACCCCACTTTACCACCATTACCGCTATTGGTGATGTACCTTGCATTTCTGGGTCTATTTTATTGTGTATTTTTCTCATTCCTGTGGATAACTGGCCAAAGTTAGACAACAAGACGCCACATCAAGATATTTCCAGTGTAGCTACAGCAGAGTTTGATAGCAGAAAAAATTTTGGTTTTGGTCTCAGTCTGTCGGAATCAAAGAGCAAGGGTTTTCTTTCTAGACTCACCATCGATACATCAAAGTTCAACAATCATACAGGGAGAAATCCATCGTTGAAGAGGAAGAGATATCAATTTCTCCACTGACAATCAATAGACCGTAATGCAATGCAGACATAAGACATGTTGCATTTTGAGTTGAGCTGAGTTATTATATTCTTGCTCACAGTTAAAAATGGAATAAAAGCAGAATTAACATAAGAATGAAGAGCATATATAAAATATATGCAGACAAATAAACATGTAAAACATTTAAATAAGGGGTGTGACTAACCCTAACCCTCGACTGGAAAAACCTTTCATTCCGCTATCGTTATCATTATTGCTCTCTTCCCCAGCTCCTGTAACCCACAGCTGAATACAACAAGTTCACGCCCAATCTCTGGGGTTTGTCAAAAGGCATTCTGGGAAATGTAGGAGAAAAGTAGAAGAGGCAGGTTGAGGGAAAGTGGGTACACCAAAAAGAGTAAATTACAACACTTCATCATAAAATAACTCATTGAACATATTGAACATCACAGATTGATGATATATAACAGTGTACAGAGGATTTCTCTGCACACATGCATTAAGAAACATCCATGTACACACACACACACACGCACACACACACACACACCTGACCACACTGTTAGGTCTGCCAGTACAGCAGGGTAGTAATGACTATTATCTTGATACTAGACATTTAACTTCCATCCAAGCTGTGTTGCCATGATTCCCAGAGTCCCCCAGTGGGACGATGGTGATGTCACACCTGTCCCCACCTGACCTCGCCGCCCCTCCACTCCAGAGGCCTCCCTTTGATTTGCAGACCCACCAGAAGCAGGAAGAGCAGAGTCAGGAGAAAGCTAATGGAGTGGAAATGCTGAGAATGCAAGAGGAATTTGAATGGGGCAGTATTTCTTTAAAATGTATAGTACGGTCAAAGAATGAAGAATTGTGAAGTGAATTTCTGTTGTTTTCCTCCGCCTATCAGACTGTAGATGGGAGCCTCTCTTTTCTAATAAAGCAAATGCTTCTCCTTATTCCTCTAGATCTGGAGGAGTGAGCGGATTAGTTCTGACACAGCTCTGTATTTTTATTTCACCCTAGGAGGCAGACAGCTGGGAAATCATCGAGGGGCTGAAAATCGGTCAGAGCAACGTCCAGAGGCCAGATAAACATGAGGGCTTCATGTTGAAGAAGCGGAAATGGCCCTTGAAAGGCTGGCACAAGGTAGGATCCAGTGGCAAAAACGAGACACACATACTTTTGCACGCTGGAATCAATATCACTTGTGGGAAAACACTTTCAAATACAGCCACCCTTGCAATGTTAAACCGTCCACTGTCTAGAGAAGTGCTATTGCTTAATGGAAGTTCTCCTTTTCTGTCTTTTTTCACCTTCCTTCCTCCACACTTGGCCTCTTAAACACATTTGAACATACAACACCACAGAGAGTCAGTGTCATATAGCAAATTACTGTTGAGAGAGAGAATAAACTGTAGACAACTGTAGAATATAAACAGATTCAAATACACCATTGCTCAGATAATGTGATCTACATGCAACCTCTGCCCCCACCTTACTGCCTGTTATTCACCGACACGTTATTTTTGTTTGTATCTTTTCCACAGCGTTTTTTTGTTCTGGACAATGGTATCCTGAAGTACTCCAAGTCCCCTATTGATGTAAGTAACCCTGACTAGGACCCACAGGCAGAGACAGAGGGCAGCCTGGCCTGGCATCAGCAAGGCATGGCAATGAGTCAGCAGAAACATCCGCAACGAGGGTCACGTTGTTCTTTCTGTTGCAGCGCACCCTGTCAGTTTGTGGGAAATCTAAAAATTGACTGGCAAAATGCTGTTTTTCACACAGAATTAACCCGAGAAAATATATACTAACAACTGCAAAGCTCAGTATTGCCTGTCCCCATGTAGTGTCGAGCCTTACGCTGATACTAGTGTCATCTTGAATTTGACTTTTGTTTTGGAAGTGGGATTATATGACTTTATGTTTTTCAGCTCAAAATTCAAATGTACCCTCACATTGTTTTGTATCACTTGCCTCAGATCCAGAAAGGCAAACTGCATGGCAGCATCGATGTCGGGCTCTCGGTCATGTCCATCAAGAAGAGGGCCCGCCGCATTGACCTGGACACCGAGGAGCATATCTACCACCTGAAGGTGAGCAGGGAGGGAAAGTCAATATTATCATGTCAGTACAGATAAACAGAGGGACAGGGGACGACTCCTCCCACCTCAGGTACAGCACTCAGACTCCTCTCTCTCTCTCTCTCTCTCTCTCTCTCTCTCACTCTCTCTCTCTGCTCCTCTCCATAGGTCAAATCCCAAGACATCTTTGACGCCTGGGTGTCCAAGTTGCGTCATCACCGCCTTTACCGGCAGAACGAGATAGTTCGATCTCCCCGGGAGGCCACCATGCGAACGTTTCCTCCCCCGGCTGCAATGGAGTCCCCCCAGCCAGCCCCCACTGTGGGACATGAAGCCAAGGTGCTGCCCCCCCCCACCCTTCGTACCACAGTGCTATTAACTGTTTTCTCAGGTTAGATAGCCGTGTCATCTCAAGTTGATGGGGAATTAAGGAGAACTCTTTGAACTCGCTTTTGACTAAAGGTCCCTTGGCTTGCAGTGTGTTACTCGTTAGAATGGCATTGGGAAAGAAATATATTTTACATGTTGTACATACATATTTGACATATTGTATAGAGGTCACAACCCACTACAACTGCAGATTTGAAGGTGATGTGGGCCTGCTGCACAGTAGTAGTTTAAAAATATTTCAAACTACTACTATGCACCAGGCTTAAAAGTAGCCTCTGCTCTGAGCAGAGTGCAATTACTTATTCAAGAGGGATGTGGCATAGAGAATGAAGGATTGCCTAGACCAGTTTTTATTGGAAGCTGGGGCACCAAAGTTGCATCCAGAAGAGAGGAAATATTGCTCATAGAACAAGTGATGACAGGCAGACTTTATATGGTCAGAGGAGATTTTCTCTGCTTGTGTGCTTGCTACCTTGATTACCCAGGCCTGTCAGCTTTACACCTATCACTTTGCAGCGTTTATTATTTTCCTTACTGTGCACTTTAATGTAACAGTTGCATTTCCAGACAAACAGATTACTCAGAAAGCTGGAGCGCTTTCAATAAAAAAAGGTTAAAGAATGGCAAGTACTTTACAGTCCACATCTAAGGCGTTGCATGCTTTGTGAGGAAGTCTCCAGCGACCGTTTTTCTAGATGTGATCCGTACATTTGTTCCACATTGTCGTTTTCAATATGACTCTGAATTGGCCCCCGTATTACATGCCTAATTACCAGACTATTGGCTGTGAAAGTGTAAATAGGTCTAATGCAGTAATGCAGATTGGACAGGTAATAGTATCCAGATCGTTAGGATAACAGACAGGCATGTTTGTCTAGACCGTTTCCAGCTTGGTGTGAACCCCTGGCCCTCGTGAAAGTGTCTGGTAAATGTGAGGAGGCAGCCAGTGTGCAGTCTCCTGGGAAGGTGGCTCTCCGCCTGACTCAGGCCATTAGAGGTGATCAGAAGTATCTGGATTCAGAGCAGCTGGGCTCCAGCCTGATGAGCTCTCCCAGAAGAACAGGATAAATAAAGAGCTCCAATCTTAGAGTGAGAATTACCGCTACATCAAAGACTTTGCTTTCAGAGGAAGAAAATCAAGGTTTCCCAGTATTGTGTGCAGTGCAGACTGTAGACAACTGAGGCACGGCTGCCTGTGTACATTATATTCAGACACATTCATTGTCATGGTTTTATCCAGCCTGTGATATTATTTAAACTAATTTTCCTGTCCTACCACCATGAACAATACATGATAGAAACGTCATACTTACACCACAGGTTCCCCCTATAGAGTAGATGATCTGATTAGATTTTGGAGCACCTTGCTGCATACATTTGCATATTATTGAAGGAAACATGATTTTCTTGAAACTACTATAATGCCTTAATGCTTTAAGATACAGATTTCATATCAACACCATATTCATATCATACCCATGTGTTATGTGAAAACAAGTATGTTGACATCGAAATATTTGCTGATGAATGCAATAATTAGCTTAATGAATGGCCTCATCAGCCTAACTGGTTATGTTTAATATACTGTATCAGGGTGATTATGGCAGGACATTAGGCAGCTCAAGTGCCAGTCTTCAACTGTTGGCCGCTGCACAGCTCCACTGCAGCAGTTGGGTCAAGTGCCGTACTCAAGGGCACATTGATGGTAGTTGTTCAGGTTTCACTTTCCCCACCCAGATTTTCCCAGCAGGCCGGGGCTTTGAACCAGCAACCTTCCAGTGATGAGCTCTGTGGTATTAGGTATCCATTTAAAAGGTGTGTCTGAAGCATCACTGATGTCTTTTTATCCAAAATGCGATTTCCAGGATAGGCCTTCCTTTCAGTACATCAATACCAACTGAATAAGTGATAACAGTGCGATCAAAATCGATTAAACCGCTTCTGAGCCAGACATTACCACTAAAACCTACGCTAAACAAAACCGAGGTGTGCAGCATGTGACAGTAAACCTTTCTTCTGTCTCTCTGTCTGTCATCGTGTCGCCCCTCAGCAGCCCAAGCCCTGCAGCTTGCCTTGGCAGCCAGTGGCCCCCAGTAGCAGCAGCAGCAGCAGCCTGCCTGCCTCCTACAGTAATGGGCAGAGCAAGGTGGCTGCATGGCTCCAGGAGTCAGAGGAGATGGACAAGTGTGCAGAGGGTAAGTGCCCCACCCTCAACCATTACCAAACAAGGGCCTCATCCAATATGAATGGCATGAGTGCGATCTGCCTCCATATACTGGACACAAATCTGATTTTAGAAGGTTCTTAACCAAGTAAACTAACAATAAGCTGCACTTGGCTGTCATGATAATTCCACAGGATATGATTTGTAAAGGTAAGGTAGTGAAGTAAATCATGTCCTCAGCCTTACAGTAACTCTCTCATCTCTAAATGGTGGATTGATGACCATTACCTGACACATAACACTCTGTGTGTGTGTGTGTGTGTGTGTGTGTGTGTGTGTGTGTGTGTGTTTTCAGAGCTCGCACGCTGCCAGTCCAACCTGATTGAGCTGAGCAGGTTACTGCAGAGTCTGGAGATTCTGCAGAGGACGCAGTCAGCACCCAACTTCACTGACATGCAGGTAAAACACACACGCACGTAAACACCCGCATGTACACACACGCAAGAATGCATGCACACACACACACACACACACACACACACACACACACACACACACACACACACACACACAGATACAGATACAGAGAGCAGGGGCAAGGCAGAGTTCAATCTCATGAAAGTGGTGTCTAGGTGCAGTTTAGTTCAGTTAGTGTCAATTTCAGGATGTTTCTGGGGCAGAGGCCTGTTTCTGTAATGTGTTGTGGGTGGTGTGTGTGTGTGTGTGTGTGTGTTAAGGGTGTGTGTGTGTGTGTTGGGAGGGGGCAGGATTCCTAAAGCCTGTATTACCCATGTAATGATGGAGAGAGGCCCAATGTCTTAGTCAGCGGTCACCTTCATTACCTCTCTAGAATGGCGGCATTCAACCTTGCTTATAGGAAAACCTGCCTGCTTCTCTCTAACTGATCAGTATCTATCAAATTGCATTTTTTCATATTATCGTTTGGCCTGAATTTGGCTTTTTTTCTTTAACCACATACATTGCATTGGGCTTGAAATTGTGTTTGCAGCTCATTTGTGGGAATGTTGTTGTCTTCCATTTCACTGCAATCAAGCTGTGTCCTAACTTCTGCTTTATTTGTGACAGTGTTTGTCCTATTAACCACATTTTGCATATTTTGATCCACGTGTGCCACATAGACCAATTGTGTAGAATTGTCAAAGAAAGAAAAGCGCTTGAACAGAAGATGGAGAACAAAAAGTGTCGGCAAAGACGCAAAATTCCAACTTCAGGTACCTCTCTTTTCCGATTTTCACTCTGTAACTGTCACATAAAGACACACACACAGACTTAGTACACAGCAGTAGTATACAGTAGCTCTCAGACATATTCAGAATGCAGTGTCCTTGTGGCTAAAAGCCTTATTGTACAGAGGAGCTATCTAAGAGCACAGTGACCTTTCAAAGTAAACATGTTGCAGTGTGGCCTATTAGTCAGATAGACCATCTTGTAACTCTCAGGTTTGATCCCTGTTTCAGCCTGTATGTCTTGCCAAAGTCCCACTGTTTTTTTTCCCTTTTCTTAAGGGTTAGTTGAACATTTGCAGTATACACAGTGAAGACAAAAGGATTTTTTCCTTTTGTATTTCCTATTTTCTTTGCTGTTTCAGTTCTTTTTTTAGTCTCCACTGCAACTGGCACTTGATACTGGTGTGCTGTGACTTGGCCTGAATAATTTTCCACCTTCACTAATTTGCCCACATTCTGTTTAACATGTTAATCGGTGTTTGTGTTGCTTTTTAAACTGCCCTCCATGCTGGAGGGAAAGTTTAAAAGCCTTTTCCTTCATGATGCTCAGTTCTTATCACTGCAAGGTTTTTGGGTAAATTAACTATCGCAGGATCCAATTCCTCCTCACTACCTCGGGGAGAATACCAGCAATAGATGAGTGACTCATCAGGTGCAGATAGATAAGGGGGAGGATATTATTTTTTGGTAGTTGTCCTCCTCAAAGTGAGTAGAATTGGATATTGGCAGGAAAGGGAATGAGAATTTAGCTTGAAGGACCTTTACTTCTTAGCATTATATGATGGTGTGACATGTCAAATCCTTCAACAGGGTGAATGGTCCTGTAGTAATGTACATGCAGAGCTAGTCAAGCCTTTTGGAGCCACAGCAATAGTCCACAGGCTCCTGGTCTTCACAGTCGGTTCTGCCTGTCAGCCACACACCTCCAGCAGCACTGTGCCTTCCCGGTGATGGACAGCGGCTCTCTTTCTTGTCTCCTGCCTTGCCCAGGTCCCTCTGTCTGCCAGCATGTCTCCTGTCCGCCACCACTCCTCCAACCCCAACCTGTGCGCCGAACTGGCCGACTTTCACACCCCCGTCTCCCGGCTGACAGACAGCATAGAGTGTGCTAGTGACTACATTAAACTGCAGGAGGACTTCTGCACCATCGCCCAGAAAGGTAGGCAGGCAGCATGCATGATTACAGCCTGGGGCTTATTAGACCGAGCTGAAATTGAGTGCAGGCGCGTTAACATATTCATTCACGGTACATGCTGCATGTTCCTGGTTCGCCAGCTGGTCACAGCCAATTCAAATGAACTGTATTTCATCGTTTCAAAAATGTATTTCAACACGAGAGATACAGTATGTCCTCAAGTTTTTTGTTTCAAATGTGATCCTTAAATAAATTGCACAGTGGGAAGAATACTATTCTTCTTGTGTCCTGTCTTTGTGCAGTGCACTCTCTGCTAAAGTCAGCCTTCAACACCGTGGCCATAGAGAAAGAAAAGATCAAACAGATCCTGTCTGACCAGGAGCAGTCCGGCCAGTCAGCCCAGATCAACACCCTCAGGAAGTCTCTGTCACAGGTAATGAACTGTCTTCAAACATTTCCCATAACGTCTCTTTCCAAGCTCCTGCTATAGGTAAGTGATAGTTCATCTGAACTGTTGTCAGACATTTGGCTACTTAATATTCTAAATGCTTGGTATAATGGTGGATGGAACGTAACATTAGCTGGAGCGATAAGGGGAAACGTTTGTCATTATTTGATGAGAACGTTGGTTTCTTTACTTTTGTTGAATTATACCCATTTCGTGTTTGTCATACCGTAAGATATGCTTGTGATGATGATGGGACATCAGAAAAAACACACACCAGGCACGGCTGACTCCTGGCAGTCACTGTAATCACAGTTAAAAAATGAAATGTGTGGAGATGAGGACAGAGGCAAGTGAGTTGTGAAACTCCAATCATCTTTTGCCACATTAATTGGAGAGAGAGAGAGAGAGAAACGTGCCGTACAGTTCATTAACTCTGCTCCTTGGGGCTGTCTCTCTACCCCGATGATTTAATTGGACTGTGCCTCTGCTAAGAGTTGACATCATTTTGGTGAAATGTGTCAGCTGCTTTATCTCCGTTTTGTTCCTAATTGGAAGTTTTTGTGACAATGCTGGTGAAGGCTGGAGGTCAGGTTTTTAAGGCTAAGCTCTCGCAAGTAGATAGTAGAAAGTCGTGGTGGTAATAGCTACAGAGGGGACTGCTGATGTCAACACATGTTTAATCCCTGTGGTGGATTTCTGTGAGCAATTTATTTTTGTTAACTTTCTCTTTTTTTGTCACTAATTTATTTCAAATATGTTCACACAATGGACCACATACCTTAATGTAGGAGACCATGGTGGAAACACTTATGCACGGATATGAACATATGATTTATAGGGATGGGACGATATATTGAAATTCAATATATCACAATACAAAAATGTATTGTATGGCAGAAAAATGAACCGCAGTATTAGCTACATTTTATACTGCTGTAGTAATCACAAATGAGACGGCTCACCTATCACAACTTCAGAAGCTCTCCGTCCAAATTATATTATTTGCACTTTGTAATGACATTTTAAATTGTTATTTACATTCTAGTAAGGCAGTGCCATTGCTAGAAAGATTTGTGGCTCAGAAATAAACATAATTCTGCACAGTCATACTTTGTTGTCATTGAACTTTTATTTATTACATCGCATCGTGGTTGTATCGAATCGCGAACTCCATATTGTGTGTCGAAGTCCCATCCCTAATGATTTAACATATTCATGTTGAATTTGGAAAATTAATGGCATCATTCATTATTCAGGCCCTGTCCCAAAACGCAGAACTTCGAACCCGACTCAACCGCATCCACTCTGAGTCCGTCCTGACTGAACAGGTGGTCAGTGTGAACATTATCTCCACGCCTGATGAGGTAGGTCACTGTGCTCAGGTCACGGAGGACTCACTCACTGACAATGCCGATTTCCTACTCATCTCTATTGACATAACAGGCTTTCAAAACCGGCCAGGTAGCTGTAGTCTTTGCTTCCTGCGTTTGTCAACTGTATTATTTATCCACACTTTTATAGAGTGATGGTCTTTCCAGTCTGCCTTGGCAGGTGAGCTTAAAAGAGCATTAGTGTATGCTGACCCTGACATCAAGGTTAATGGAAAAATGACTAATCAGAAAAGGATGGGCGCTTGCCCTCTGGCAAGGATGCACATGGTGCAAAATGAACTCCCCATGTGTTGTTACGGTGTTTGTGTGTGTTCAGATCCCTTTTTGGATTTTAAACCTCTCATCACAGGACGGCACAGTGAAAGTCTGATGTTTTTGCATGTACTTTTCTGCAGGCTGGGGAACAGATGGGAATACCTCTTACTCAACAGGCCTCTAATGAGAGCCGGCTCTCCATGTCGGAGTCTGTCTCTGAGTTCTTTGATGCCCAGGAAGTGCTTCTGTCTGCCAGCTCATCAGAGAATGAGGTACGCCAGAAAAAAGAAAGAAAAAGAACGAGGTATGACAGTGGACAGTGGTTGCTGAGGTGCTGAGAGAGGATGGCAGTAGGACCATGGGGAGCAGATTGCAGAGGAAGTGCATCGGGGAGGGGGTTAAACTTGTCCTGCTGCTGGGAACTCAGATAAAGCATCGCTGATGGCCGTGTGCGTAGCTGGAGTTAGTCAGCGATTAATGAGCGCGGCATGAGAGGCAGAGATAGCACACAACGGAAACTCAAACAAAGCCAGCCACACTGGAGGGCCCCTGTTTAATCTACCCCCGGGCCTAATCCCTCAGATGGGTTCAGTGGGGTCCTAAAAGAATAGCATTTCTCTTCCGACTCTCCCTCATGACTTCTAGCTTCAGGTTTTCAATGATAAGCCCTTCCTTTATGAATGCAGTTTGGTCCATCACTCAAAACAATGATTGCTGTCTCTCCCAGAGCCGCAGATATTCCCCTTTTCACTCCTATGAATACCCAGCTCCAAATAAATATGGCCTCAGAGGAGCCATGAAGCATTGTTGCTCCGCAGGCATGCATAGAGCCGTGCTGAAGGATTACTCACCAAGGAAATTCATCAGCCCCGTGTCCTCCAGCTCGAGCGCCAGGCCCATTCAAACCAGTATGATACTGCTGGCCAAACCTTTACCAGCAAACAGCAGGCGACTCTAATAGAAGCTATTACAGCAAGCAGCTACAATATGCTCCTCCTTGGCAGCGTCAATGGCCTCATTGTGTTTGCTAAATAAAGTGCATGAAAATGCTGCAGTGTCTCATCTTATGATTACTGCAGTGGGACAGATAGCCAGCAACTGCTGCAGTTTGCTAGCCACTGGCAAACTGCAGTATATGTGTGTGTGTGTGTGTGTGTGTGTGTGTGTGTGTGTGTGTGTGTGTGTGTGTGTGTGAGAGAGAGTGAATGGCCGAGGCGTTTCGCTATTGACTGCTGTTCTATCAGAGTGTGTGTAGTACTCTACTGCACTGAATCACTCCGCTCTCTCCCTGTTCCCGTCACAGGCCTCAGACGATGAGTCATATGTCAGCGATGTGAGCGATAACATTTCAGAGGACAACGCCAGTGTGACCGATAACGTCTCCAGACAAAGTAAGACCCCTCCTCCAGCCCCACTAGCCCACATCCAGCATCCATAGCCTTCTATTAGAATGATGTAGGAGGGAATCCCACGCAGAGGATCAACCCTGCTTCCTCTATAACATGCACACACATACACACACACACACATGCACACAGACACACACTGTACTCACCAGTTAATTTATCAGTGAGGTAGAGGCAGTTGACTTTGCAGGGCTGCTCTGTGCCAAGAGCGTCTCTCAGGCGTTATGAAAGATATCTGTGTAAGGTGCAGGAGGGACGCTGTCTGCCTCCTCCATCCTTTTCCCATATCACATAGAGATAAACCGTATAGTACCTCATTGTGTTTAAGATGCTCAGCGTTCCTATATAGGTGTGGCAAGTCTGGAAATGTATGGGAAATGATTGATTATTTCCGGGTGATTTAAACATTTAGGAATTGCATGAATAAGTAAGGAACAGGTAAGGAAAAAAATGTCCAGTCCTAATATAAATATGACCGCACATCTTAGGTAGTTGCAGCCCCACTGTCATTTGACATATTATGCTATTTGCTGTTGAGAAGAATAATCTTCAGCTATAGAGTGATACGGCCTAGTTGGCAGTCATCCAGTGAAGGAATTAAGGTCTGCAAAAAGTATGGAAGAGGGAGTGGGAAATGTGAAGGCACCCTTGAAGCTAAAGTAAGAGCATATTGCTAAGCCCAGCGGCTACTACTGATACTGTTGTGCCAGGCATGGATAGTTAATGGGCCGGTCTTCTCTTTCCGCCCCAGTGGCCAACGGAGACTTCGCTGGCAGTGCCTTCCGTAACGGGCGGCGCACCTGCCTGCCGGCGCCCTCTCCTGACACCAGCAACATCAACCTGTGGAACATCCTGAGAAACAACATCGGCAAGGACCTGTCCAAGGTGTCCATGCCCGTGGAGCTCAACGAGCCCCTCAACACCCTGCAGCACATGTGTGAAGAGCTGGAGTACAGCGAGCTGCTGGACAAGGCTGCCGAGACTGAGGATCCCTTCGAACGCATGGTAAACACCCATCAAGTCATAAACACTTATTTCACTTAGTTTTCACTGTTAAGGAGTTACGCTCTCTGCTGGCACACGCAGCTTCATGGTCATTGTTAAAATCACAATGAAATGATATTGGGGCGGGACATGACACAGCGAGGGATCATTCAAAAGTGTAAACCAATGGGATATTAGGAAGAGAAACGCAGATTTATTTGATCGGAAGGGCGGGATTGTTCAAAAATTTGTGGAGGTTTTATTTAACCATTAACCATTAAAAATGCACTGAAATCAGATTGTGTTGTACCAATTTTCAGACTCCTTTACCAAAGTGCACAATAATGAAGTAATGGGATACAAAAATACAAGAAAATTGAAATTATTATATTTTGGGGGACATTTATTGTTAAATAGGTGTATATTACAGCATGGAAAATTAGCCAACAAGGGGAAAATTTGTCATTTCATTGTGAGTCTAAAGAGGTCTTATGTGTTGGCTCCCTTGTACTTGGTAACCCCAAGGTGTGCTCTAATTAACTGATGTGTGCTCTAATACTACTATATGCCAATAGATTTCCTCTGAGACTCCCTCTACTGCTGCTCATTGGGCAATTAAAGGTTTCCTTCTGTACAGCAGATGTTTTTTTTAGAATGGGTCCTTCAGCCCAGTGACACACAGCCAGGCACACACAGGTCGGATCTTAGAGTCAAATCACAAATCCACGCTGTATTTCTGTGTCTGCCCTGCCTGTTATATTTTGTGCGTCTGCGAGGTGACATTGCCAGTGACGAGCCGACGTAAACAGTCTCTAACACAGAGGCATGGCTGCGAGGCGTTATCACGCTCCGATGCAGCTGTCGACCTTGGATCCTCCTATCTTTATCAGTCTCCTGTCCTCAGGATAGCACCCAACGCATACTAATGTTTGGCTTATTCATTACAAAGCCTATTATTATAAGCCCGTTAATCCCGTCTTGGTGTTGTTGACTGTGTTGTTTTGACTCTCTCGCAGGTCATCGTCGCTGCTTTTGCAGTCTCAGGCTACTCATCTACTTACTACAGAGCAGGAAGCAAGCCATTCAACCCATTACTTGGAGAGACTTATGAATGTATCCGGGAAGACAAGGGCCTTTGTTTTTTCGCAGAGCAGGTAAGTTTGTCTGCAGGTTGTTCCCTCACGTGCAGCAAGCCTTTTAAACAGCTGTTGGATTTGCAGTGTGCCTGTCTTGTGCGAGCCGTAGCCATTTTCTTGGTATCTGTCAGAGATAATAGCAACTGAGGGAAGTCACATGCTTTATCTCTCTGTGCGATGGTGACCCTGTCTCCATAGTGGTTCCCCTGCTGCTCTCTGAAGGTCTTGACCTTCTCTACAGCTCAGTTGTGGGGCTAGGCGATAAAGCCAAAATGTAATATCACAATATTTTTCCGGTTTTTGACAGTATGAGAATACAGTTGCATTTGGTTTAACCGTTTTAACTTCTTAATCTCCTTTACAGCTTAGTTGTAGGGCTGGATGATGTTGCCAGAATAAAATATCACAATATTTGTCTTATTTTTGAAGGTATACTGTATACTGTATTGTTTTGGTTTAAGTGACTATAGACAACATACATACAACCGATGGGCTGACTTTGACTTTCTTGCTTGCAGTAGGGTATACTGAAAAAGCCGCAGAATTTTACATCAGTAACATTAAGATCATAAAAACATGGACATAAAAAGGACACTTTTGTACACGTGAAACAAGACAAGGTAAAAAAAAAAAAATAGAAATCTGTTTACAAGATTACTAGGAATAAGTGGAGCTCAGACTATATTTTAAAACATGACAATGTAGCCTCTAGAGAGCTGTTCAAAGTGATAAAAAACAAAAACATAAATAAGTAAATAAATGTAAATAGTTACTTCCTACACAGTTTATCAAAAAGATATTTCTAATGCATACTTTTAGTACTGTGCTTAAAAAAATAGGCAAAACTGTGAAATTGTGTGGAATAAGTGTACAATAAGAACATGTCCAAATACAATAGAAACGTGCGCTTGCATGGTTAAGAACAAGAGCACTATTAAGAAGTGAAAACTATTAAAGAAACAGTAAGATACTGACAACAGTATGCCCATGTGTAGCTTCATACTGTCATGTTCGAAAAACACTTTTTTTCATGACTGTAGGAGAGATTAACTGCAGCATGTATTATGAAAGAACAGTATGGAGAGTGTTCAGGGATCGATGATGGGTTGTCTCAGTAACAACAGATGTCAGACTGCGGTTATTTGATCTTCTCTCTCTAAGGTGAGCCACCACCCACCCATCTCAGCTTGCCACTGTGAGTCTAAGAACTTCACCTTCTGGCAAGGTAAGTTACCTGCCTAATTAGTAAGGGGGTTTCGACATGGGAAAACCGGCTTGGCAGTTGATCTAACACATCTCAAGTAGCCTACTTAACATCCAGCTGATATTTCATAGATGGAAAATTCTTATTCTTAACCATTTGCTGAGGACAGATAGAAAATATTTGAATGTTCCATACATTGCTTTTCATTACTGACAATATTGTTGGTGTTTTGTTTTTCAGAAGTGAGATGGAAAAACAAATTCTGGGGAAAATCAATGGAGATCCTACCAATCGGGACAGTCAATGTTATGCTTCCCAGGTAAATTTCAGCTATATTTTGTTTTCTGCTGATGTCCTGTGTACCACACTGTTAATATCACCCTCAAGCTGTTACCAGGCAGTACCAAGATAGCTCCAGAAAAGCTTCCTTGACCCATTTAGAAGGCAGCACTTGAATAAAATTCAATTATCTTTTTCATAGTTTTTTGTTTGTATACAATTTTAAAGCATGATTTACCTGGTTAAACGTGAACATTACATTACTTACACTGAGCTAGTAATGTGATTTTTATCCATGTATATAACTTTAGAGCATGATTTGCCTCATTAAACTTCAATATTGTGTTATCTATACTGAGCTACCGAGCTCCCTGCCCCCCTTCCCACAATCGTCATGTATCCTGTCATAATGTCCTTGAGAAAGACACTACCTGCTCTGTCATTGTAAATGCAAATGCGTAGCCCTTCCATGTGGTGCTAATGTGCTCTCTGCTGGGCCATGTGAACCTATAAGGAGTTCCAGTCTGTGAAAAATGTCCTTGAAAGGTTGGGGAGGAATAAGCAGCTGCTCTATTTTTACCTCTCAAAATGATTCAGGCGGGATGTATTGAAACTGTGGAGCTGCTGAATAAGCAACTAGATTAAATGGAAGAAGGCATCGCAGTTGACAGAATAAGATTGCTCTTGTACTTTCATCACCTGCCGCTTTGTTTATGAGACTTCTGTGGTTCATGGGAAAGGCCTGTTAATACCCGTTATCAACTGTGCTTATGCCATAACAGCAGCAGCTCAAGCTGATTAGCTGTCATTGTGTCTTTTAGGTTTGGCGATCACTACGAATGGAACAAAGTCACCACCTGTGTACACAACATCCTTAGCGGGAGACGGTGGATCGAACACTACGGGGAGATCACCATCAGAAACACCAAGAGCAGCGCCTGCCTCTGCAAACTGACCTTCGTCAAGGTAAAACATCCAATCAGTAATCGGCAATCAGCGCTAATCAGTGATAGCTGAAACAATACTGTGTGTTTAGATGTGAATACATAGCCGTGTCTTGCTACCATCATTTATAGCATGGAATTTGCTTCTTCAATATGATTGCCTCTGTAATATGATCTCTTAATAATAAAGGGAACTTATTATTTATGACACTGCACATTAGCTAACTGCACAGTATTTGTCTTTTAGGGAAACTACTGGAGTTCTAATGTGAATGAGGTTCAAGGATTTGTGATGGATCAAGAAGGGAAAGTAATCCATAGGCTTTTTGGCAAATGGCACGAGGGCCTTTACTGTGGCGTCCCGCCTTCTGCCAAATGTGTCTGGAGGCCAGGTAGGCATCAGCTCCGCATCCACAGTCACACTCAAAACACAGATACCAGGTCATGTTGGAGCTGGACTTCTTATCCACAGCTACTTCTGCGCTTCACTGGCTTCACATAAGACTTCCCCAGTGCTCATTACTGGTGTTATTGGCCACTTAACATCCACTGGAAGTTTTCAAGCTAAAAAGGGACTTAAAGGAGTGATGGGTATTGATTCATGATGTTCAGTTTGTTAGTTTACAGAATAGTGAATAATGGTATAATGCATGGCATGCAGCAACTAATAAAACAATCACCAGATACAGCCTAAATGTGAAATTGAGGAATCCTGAAGACAGATATTGTATGACAATATACTGTGACACATTTCAGTGGATGGTATAGGGAGTAACACATTGATAAATTGATTTTATATGCTCAAGATTGATGCTCATGTTCTTCCTGTTCTTTCCTTGTCAGGCTCCATGCCCACAGACTATGAGCTGTACTATGGCTTCACCAGGTTCGCTATTGAACTCAATGAGCTTTGCCCCGAGTTGAAAGACGCGCTGCCACATACAGATGCCCGATTCAGACCCGATCAAAGGTACAGCATCACCTCTCCACTCTGTACAGCCAGTAGAGAGGTGTGGACTGTAATGCCATCATGATATTGGGTAACACAGTTTGTTGCTGCCATTGACTGAGAGAAAGTGGTAGTGATTTACCACAAACTAGACTGCAATTTAAGTCAAATAAGTTAATCTGCTTTGAAGGAGGGATAGTTATGGCCACAAAGGCGAAATGTGATGTTGTAATTCAGGACCTGGCACTCACATGGGTATGCACAAATGAAAAAGGCCCTTATTGAAAGGGCTATGGCAAAAGCACTGTATAATTGTATTTGGTTTAAGTGACGGAAATGTGTCGGCAAACTGCCTTCTTCAGGGTATGTGAGTCACTGCCTTTTTAATCTGCTGGTGATACTGTTTTTGTCTGATGAGGGCGGATTGAAAGATTCTGCTTAATTGGATGAATATTGTAGATCTGTAATTCAGTCTGTTGCTGCTCTGCTGATCTTTGTTTGACTGTCATTGCTGGCTAATTGCTGTGTGTTTACTGATGAGTGTTGTCTTGGTCGTACAGGTACCTGGAAGAGGGGAACGTGGAGCTGGCATCCTCTGAGAAGCAGCGCATTGAGGATCTGCAGAGGACCAGGAGGAAGTGGAACGAGGAGAATAATGTCAAACACCAGGCCCGCTTCTTCAAGTAAGCACAGGGCTACGGATGTTCACCAGACTAGATAAGATCAACCATGTCTCCATTTCTTCTTTGTAAAATACAAGGAAATGTTTTCCCAATGCTTGCAGCTTCATTGTTTACAGTAACTGACTGTTGCTGTTCTGTTTTTCGTCTCCTAGGAAAGTGGTTGATGCCAATCAGAGGGAGAGGTGGGTCTCCAACAACACTTACTGGGAGCTTCGCAAAAACCCTGGCTTCATCAATATGGAATCTACATTAAGCCTATGGTAGCACATGGATCGCTACATGCATCATATCGTCATCGCAGACAAGAAAGCTGTTACCTATGCACAATAAGGTGTTAAAATAAACATGTTAAGGACAAAACGTCAGTGTGCATGGATATAAGCAGAACTGAGAGATGAACTGATGCCCGGCGGCCTGTTGCGGTTCTGTGGCGTTGCCACACGGTCATCCATCCATGGAAGCCTCCTCTAGGATCACCTTCATTGTGCTTGCAGAAGCTGGGTTGTCAGGGCAACAATCTTACCAATCTTACGTAGATCTATCCCAAGCCGTTTTGACTTCTGAGTATGTCCTTGCCTTAAAAAGTCACCCATCCACGTCACACATTTTAACGCTTTTTAGCAAAAGCCATTTGATTTCTGAAAGCCGTTTGGTTTAGATTAGTCTATGAATTAGACCTTTTGATTACCTACTGTATGTACTTTGCATGTTTAGAGAGCAGCTTTCACTGGCATAAGCCGTATTTATGATATCATCATTTGTTGTAGAAAAAAAGAGGTATTTTTGTAAAATATCTTGGACTCATAGAATTTACTGAAAGGGTATTGTGTGAATTGGCAGATTTTATTTATTTTTGCCTTTTAATATTGTTGAATCTGTATCATAGCAGTATTCTCTCTTGGGAAACAATTCATTTAAAATAAATTTTAACTGCATTAGATGAAGTACCGCTTCCATAGATGGAAATCTTTTATGAGTAATTTTCAAAGAGTAGCTCTCATAGCTTAAAGTAATAATCCGCAACCTTCTCATAGAAATTAATTAATTTCCCTACTCTCTATTACTGATTGATATAACACAATAGTGATTCAACCTGTAGTTCAGCCAGTTCATGAAAGCTTTTACATTTGCTGCTCCAGGTGTCTGGTAGTTCTTTCCCGGTAAAAATCCTGTGGCACACAAGAAGTGATGCGTGTTACATTTATGTTTGGAATAAATATAAGAACTGGGTAGTTAGCATGAGCAGAGATAGCCACCATGACAGATGCAGATAAAGAAAAGAGCGCCACCTACAGAAACTCAAACTTCAACAAAATGAAAAAAAAAAAAAAAAAGACGAAGGGTCTTTGCGGATTACCACTTTAACATAAAGTCATCAGTTGTGCTGGACATAGGACACGATGAGAGCGTACGCAGGCCCTGACATGGGAACATTTCGCTATTTTCGACCCTTTATGCAGGACACACTTGCAACCAACCTTTATAGAAATGTCAGTTTTGTTTTTTCGGAAGCAAAAATCTCTCAAAGACGTTAATGGAATCTTTGGCACAGTGTAAATATAGGGACACGTCCTCAACCCCCCAACCCCACCCCTAACCCCCCATGATACTGAGCCATACCTCCCTGCAATCACGAGTCCTGGGCCCTACTCTCCCCCTTGCGCTGTCTAATTTTAAACATGGTCACACGAAACCATACGTAGACCCACTCCTCTTCACTTTCTGCATTACTATAATTCACTCCATATATAGTGAGCACACCATGAGTCGGCCCTCCTCATGTGAACCATGTGGTGCAGTCAACTGTCTTGGTCTCAGTGTATAACGATGCACTCTCTCTGAAACATTTGACCCAGTGAAACAGGAGTGAACTAGCCGCATGTTTCCAGGGGCCAGAAAGTCATCTAGCCACACGACTCTGTACAGCCAACTAACACTCTTATACAACTAGCCAATCTTGAAACACTAGAGCCACCTACAGCTGCTTCCTAGAAAATACAGTTTCTGTTTTTGAGGAAAGGATACCATGTTATGCAAAGAAGATCAAGAGGTTATTCCAACAGCAACTTCTCATGAGCTATTTACGAATGTGCTCTCTCTCTCTTTTTTTTCTTAAACATTTTAGATGTTAAAGCCAAAGACATTTTGGGTATGTAAGATTCATACAAGCATGGAAGCTGATATTTTGAATGTGTCCAGCTCCCCAGAGAATTTACTGCTATGATGTGGGCCTCTGCAAAGCACCAACTACTTTTTTTTTTAAGTTTATATATTCATTGCAAAAGCATATCAGCTTTACTGTTTTAGCCTATGTCCACTTTTTCTGTAACGGTGTAAGAAAATACACTCAAGGGTCCAGAGATTGAAATCAACCCCAAAACAAACAAGTGAAATACTCATGTAGATTTGGATGAGCACATTTAAGTTATGATTTCCTTTGTGAGCGAACAATGAAAATATGTAGAATGAAAACTATGTGAAGCAAAATTCATCTTGTGTGCACTGTTCACGTAGTACTGTAGATTACAAACCAAAAAACGTAGTAACGCTTCTGCACCCATATACCTTTGTTTTGATGTACTTGTGTACAGCATCTCTTTATTTCCGTTCACATACTCAATGCTACAACTTGTCAGCATCAATTCCACTTGCTGTGCCTTAACGCATTTATTAATGCCTCACAAACACACTACTGACAAGAAACCCCATGCCAAGAAGAAGGTATGCCATTAACAGTCGAACCCAGCACATTCTCCATAGATTCCACTACAGGTTACATAGCGATAGACGGCATATGAGGAACTAGCTGTGGACAAAATGTATCATCTAATGTAAGTCTTTTAGGGAGATGTCTTTACACTGGATAAGGGAAATAATTGTATATCTGATTGTAAAATGTTTGGAGCGCTAATGATGTTCTGCATTGCTCCTCTACCCCGACATGTAACCAATGTCCGTTTTGGTGATCACTGTAAATACAGTACATTTACATGATGGGTCACTATTGCAATAGCAGATTCCTTTTCCCCCTACTTCAGTGGACAGACAATGTGATTTCCTTTTTTAAAAAACACAATTGATTTACACCAGTTCTGTCTGGAGGATAGGGCATTGCATTGCGTAGTGTGTGGTGTTGTAGATTAGAGAGAGGAAAAAAACAAAAACATGAAACTTCCTGACGCTTTCTTGTTTCATCACAGTAGGACAGACCGTCATTACCTTCCTAAAGAAGTTCATCAGCTGTTCTACCTGCATGTTTAAAACAACATAGCCTGCCAATGAATGTTGCAAATGCCTTACTAAAAGGTTTTGTTTTCTCAATTGGACTTTCATCTTTTTGTGTTTTCGGACTGACATGCATCACTACGCACTGTGTCAGCTCAGTTCTTTAAATCCATTTGCTAATGGGTACCTTCTAAAGTGCAATTTTAATAAGTACATATCTTTCCATGAACACTGTACACTGCTGCTACATAGTGCTTGTTCTAATAAAACTGTAAAACTCAGCTGAGGTTGATGAGTGTGTGGCTTCTCTTAGGACTACTGGCTGTCATTAAAGCCCATCTACTACCTATTGCTAGCATCATTTTATTCCATCAAGAGGTACATCTAATGTGCTTAAAGCAATTCATGTTATTCATATGATCTGAGAAACCTGAATCACTATTGATAAAAAAAACATACTCTCTCCCAAAACTAGAAATCAGAAAACCAACTCTAATCTATGATCTCATTAACAAGTAAAACCCAGAGTGACTCTTACGACAATTAATTATAGATTGGCTTTGTGTGCTTAAAAAATGATTGGACTTTCACATCCACATATACAGTCAATGTGTCCACAAAGTCAGTGTCATATTCAGTCAAAGGATCAACTCAAGTATTTGCCTCTTGATAACATAAAGTCTTGACTCTGCTGTCTCCAGCTTTGTAAGATTTGTCTTTTAGTGCACAAATCAAGACCGCCCCACATTAAAGACAGTTGCCAGTACACAGAACCTGGTGTAGCGGTCCCTTGTACTATTTAAGTAGGATGATAAAAACCTGGCTTGGGTTTCATTAGATGTTTCATTCAATAAGGCCCCAACACCACAAGACCTAAATATACATCTTCTTGCTGCTACAAGGGTTCGCTTTATACAGTAGAAGACACCGTTCAGTCAATTTATTAAATATATCACACACTTCACTTTTAAGTACTATGAGGCACACTGCAAATAATGGGATGACACCAGCAAAATGGGAATACATCAGCAGTAATATTAAGTGTCACACAAAAAGTAAAGTATGAAGCAAATGTCATTATCTACTTTGAAAAATCAACCAGATAAAGACAGCTGGGTACATAGATCACACACTGACAGATGGAACGGTAGGTACTGGGGGAAAAAAAAAGAAAAAAAAGAAAAAAAAAAAAAAAGAAGGGTCATTCCAACCAGCTGCAGATCAAACTGCAGACCATCATTAAAAAAAAACAGAAGAAGGTAAGAAAATGTCAAAATAATAACTTCTGTTTCTCCTTTTCAATCACATTTAACTTAGTATTTTTAAAACATCTTATGGGTGGCTTTTGTTCATTAATCAACCAGATTAACAAATAGGTAGGAAGCTCTGCAGTAAAGCAAAGTTGAACACTTTCTATCGACAGTCTGATGACGTACAGCTCAATACATAGCTGGAGAGAAATACAACGTGGACTAAAAAGTACATTGAAAGTACACTGAAAGCTGAAAACCTCTTCATCTGCCCAATATAATAAGGTAAACAGAAGCCAAAACATTTCCACTAAGGTAACATATTGAGCTATAAATCACTGCATGTGAGCAGGAGTAAATAAGAGATATCACTGCTGCACCCATTTTGTAATAATTATGGTACTAAAAAATATAGAGGGAAAAAAAAAAGAATCAAGCACTGTCATAGCTTGAACTAAGCATCTAAAAAGGTAAGGAAGTGTTTTGTACTTTACAGTGTTTTATGTTCCTATTTCATTTACACATGTACATTTGCTTCAACATTTTGGACATATGAAATAAAACATGATGGCACCCTAACAATTTCATGAAAAAATTCAATTTGTGATTTGATTCTTACACTTACACTTTTTCTCCTCACAAACACTCTTCCAGAAGGTGCATGATTCAGGTCAAAGCACCTTCAATAGCTGCGGAACATGATCTTCTTTATGATATACAGTACTATGCAAAAGTCTTAGGCACATGTAAAAGAAAAAAAGAAAAGCGAAGATGCTTTCAAAAATAATTAAATGAAAAGTTTCTAAATATCAAAAAATGTACTATAAAGAGCAGTCTACTGACACACTGATGCAGAAAAAAATGAATAAACATCTAATTTATATAAAAACTCTTAGGTGCTTAAGACTTTTGCACAGTACTGTACATAATTATAAAAAAATATCTTGACCTCAAAGCGTCCATGGATAGGAAGACTAGTGGGAAAAAACAATCTACCCCATCATTATGTTGTTACATTGTATGATATCCCTTGCTTTTGATTGCGATGGTTTATTTGATGGAGGCCATGATCTTGATATACTGAAGGGCGCTGTGCGCTGCATCGTTGTGCGCGTTGCCGCAGGAGATGCCTGTGCCGTGGCACACAGTGACCGGGGAGGTGGACAACTCCGCCAGGCACTGGTACTGGCCGTTCACCGTCAGCTCATCTGCCAAGCACAATCACACACTTTACAATACAACAGGGACAGCGCTGGTCGTTTGGTTCTCGCCAACGTCAAACGCATAGCGATGTCGTGTTCATCTTAGCAACTGAGAAACACAGGTGCGGTGTGTGTGTAATCTTACCAATGTCAAAGTATGTGACCTCGAAGCCCTGCTCCTTCGACAGCTCCAGCATCATCTGGATGTAATCTGTGTTGGGAATGCTCAGCGGGTTTCTTCTCAGTAAAGATATCTTCTCCGCTGACGAGTTCCTTAAATTCTCAAATCGGACACTGGGCTTAGGAGTCTGAAAAGGTCCATTTAAAACAATAAAACAAGTGTAAATTATAGATTTGTGGCTAATTAACATAAAACAATGTTATATAATAAATATTTGACATACCCATGTGATTTCAGAACAGCCTGACAGACTCTGAAGCTTTGCCACCATCTTCTCTGCAGCTAGTTTTTTTGCTGCCTTTTTTGAATTTCCCACAGCTGTACAAAAACATTAGATTGACTAATTGACCAGCTGAACAATTTGAAATGGCAGACACTTGTAAATCTATTTAAATCCTTCTATATGACCGTCTCAAATGCATCCGTACCCATCTCTGACAGGGATTCCATTCGACAAGTGACCGTGAATTCCCTCTTGTGTGGCGGCCCAGCTTCCATCAGAACTGTGTATTCAGGAAGACGCCATCCTCTCTGCAACGCTAGCTCCTAAAATGAATGGTCAAATTAAGAGACTAAAAAAATAGCACAGGGAGGATAGTAAAGAACTGTATTAGTGTATTGTTTTTTCAGCACCTACGTAATAGCACTGTTACCGTTTTCCTATGCAGGACCTGCTCTGTATGGCTGCATGCTGCCTATCAACCACGTAGAATTAAAGCAACTAAGTGGACTAGAAGTAAATAAATTTAGTTCCTCAGAGTTATGGTTTAGGTTTTTTAGAACTCAATTTTGGCAGGAAAAGGCGTCAAACAATTGAATATACACACCTGCTCATATACACAATGATGTGTACACACGCACACACACACACGCACACAAACACACAGATTACACAAAAGCAGCACAGACAGTCATGGCTATGATTCAGACACCTGCAGTATCCCCACTGAGTTGGGATGGTCGTTTGGTTCTGCTGCAACACCGTTACTCTCAGACTTCATTTGAAGGTTCCTGTTGGGAATGAGATCAAATCAGTGACCAAACATGCAAAAACTTATACTGAGGCTTACTTTACATCAATTTGCCGAGTGAACTCGCTATAGGCTGTCAGTAATGCCCCCATAGCAGTTTGTGTGTATTGCAACACTGTGGTTCTAGATAACAGACAGGGTTCGAGCCGACTTACACCGTTCCAACGTCTATCTGCAGAGCGCTCAGGGCAGCCTCTGCAGCCTGGTGCTTGGCAGCTTTTTTACTGGGTCCTTGACCTGAAACCAGGCAAAATCAAGCGCATGGTTCATATTATATAATGTATTACAGAACTAATTTTACAGCCAGATGAAAAGTACAGTAATCTCAAGCCACTATGTCTCCCATAATGGCAGTCAGAGATATACCTGTAAGCCAAAGTGAAATCTGAATTCTGGCGGCACACAAGATTTCTTGAATCAATTATGCATGTGCCATCCTAGACAAATTAGTAAAGATCAATCCTAAAAGGATACAGGAAAGGACTTAACATAATTCACAAAAAAATGCAGAGAAATCTTGTTGAAGCGAGTTGTTCCCATAAGCCTTTTTCAGAGCACACTGATTTTGTTGGTTGGTTGGCATGTCAAGTGTGGTGATCAACTCTTTCATGTCCACCTTGTGTTATTTGTGCAATTTTTTGGTGAATTTTTCAAAATAAACAAACACATAGGCTACCTCTAGGAAAAGCCAGGGGGAATCTTCACATTCATGAAGTTGTGTTTTCTTCTCATCCTCTTCTCTGGACCTGCACTGGTCTAAGGCTTGCTTCATCTAATCTGTTACAATTAGCTAAAAAAAACACACCAAAATGGAATATCTCAATATGTAAATGCTCTATACCTAAAGTGAAATACCCCCATTAGAACAGGGCATATAGTGAATATACCTGAAAGGATACTGCAACAACAGACACAACTGACCACACCACCACAAGACCATGGGGACTCGAAAACGTCCTGAATGAGCGGCCCACGATATTCACTGAAAATCAAAGGTTTCATCAGCTGACAGGCTGCTATCAACACAGCAGAGGGAGGACTGCAACATACCTGAGCAGCTAACCTCTCCGATTTTCACACTGAAGATGAAACTGGGTTGGTGAGCCTCCCCTTCAGCCTTCTCCATCACATACACTGGAAGGTTACCAGTTTTGGTGCCGTATTCATGCAGGATTTGTATAGGTGTTTTACCAGAGCTGGGCCTCTGCGGTTGATGTGTATTCAAGCTAAGAACAACCATACACAAAGTTAACTAGGAACATAATGATTGGATGGCTGACATTAAATAATTGTTGTACATATTGCCAAGACGCAAATCACGATTGGTCACAAACCAAGATGTAAAAGATGCCAAATGGTAAACGCTAATTATAGTGTGGGAAAAATGATGCAGCATATGACAATATTTTTCCAAAAAGACTACTAACTGAAACTCAGAGTATTGTGGCAATATAGAATGTTAGTTACAGGAGATAAAATAGCTTCATTTGTGTCACATCATCTAGTAACTGAATGGTGGGTTTTTTTCCCCACAGGTATTGACATTTTAGTGCCATATAAACAACTATTTCAGCTTTGTATGGAGGAGTAGTTCATTTATGAGGGTTATGGCCATAGCCTGCAGTCTTGATATTACCATACCAAACTAAGATATTATCTAGCTAACTGGATAATTACTGCATATCTTATAGGTTGACTTGCTAAAATTTGCATCACTCTACTTCCCACTTATCATATGGAGTGACAATTTGTCATGTGGTGACGTGTTACAACGTATGGAACGACTTCAGCTCAAACTGAATAAGACTCATAACCTTATGCTGTAAACTGAAGAGTATTAGTCAACGGAAACAAATACACACAGCGTAAATTACATACGTGGGGTGATTTTGCTAGTCATTTGGACATGTTAACATTGCATTGCAGGACACCGACACAGAGGGTTTGGACATCTATCCTAAATTAATCTAGCTAGCTAAATTGGTTAGCTTTCTAACGTTAGCTAGCTAGTGTGAACCGACTGCAATGATGCTAACATTATTTTAGCAGGGTATCTGCAGGTCACTGAAGTTAAATTTGATACATTTTAATTGCTTTCAGTGGCAGTTGGAATAACAGAAGACCAGTTTACCAACAAAAGATGAAGCCGAAACGTGAAAAAGCAGACCTGTCAGAATATTATGCTATTTCTCGCTAGACAAACAGTAAGTTACACCAACCAAACAACATGTTAAAAACCTATCGCAGTGTGATTCAGACCGAGATTTTATATAATTCACTCGAACGTATTTTCAGAGTTTATAGGCCTGGAGACACCCTGATTAAACCAGTGGTACTGTTTCAGTTTCAGTGGACAGACACTACAGGTAGAATGAAATGTCTAACCTCGTGTTGAGTGTGGTTCGTATTGCTGTTGACTGATATCCCTCTTGAGACATGTTTCCAATTATCTAACGTTAGCAGCCTAACTGAAGAATCGTTTTGCTGGTAAATGTAAAAAAACACAAGCACTACTTTGAGATATTTTACTAAGTGGACTAATGTTAGCAACTCTTCATTGTAGCTGGGCCGGGAGCTGCCGATGTTCACTTGACAGCTTATCAACATCCGGGTCACCACCGGGGTCAATTTATCACAGTGTTGGAAGAAACTTTACTGCCATCTATTGATGCTGGTATTTCACTTTGGTATCAGGTGATGAGCTTAACAAAAGCTGTGTAAAAATGTGCTGTTGCTATTACATAGGCTAGTTAGTATACTAACTATGATCAGGCTAACATGTGACAGTAATATCAATTTTACCCCCAAAAAAACTTAACAGTTGCAGTCACTGTAAAAATGAATCAATCAGATTACGAATGCTACTAGAAATTATTTGTGGAATTACTCAGAACCATTTGAACATAAAGGTCTTTACATTGTAAGATTAGAGTAAAACAAAACAATACTGATGTAGCAGCTTCCTGCCGTTTAAGGAGTTGATGCTTTACTATTAAATTACTTGATTCACAAATACAAATTTGCCGCATTTGGTGCTTAACAAACATGGCTTTCTGGTGTGCACCAAACTGTAGATTATGTGTAGAGTGTGTGTGAGTGTGTGTGTCAGAACCATTGAGTCATTAAGGTAATTTCAAGGTTGTCATGTTTAAGAGTTGAATTCGATTATTTAAACCTGTAGGTTAAAGATCCAGCAAGTTATGAAGTTATGAGTGCAATGATTTTAATGGGTTTTTAATTTTTTCATACATTAACAAATTTAATTAACATGACATAGGCCTAAATCTCAAAATATTTTTACAACATTCTGAAACAAATTTGGGAAGACCAGGTGTAAATGTTTTATTCAAGATTTGATGTTTGATCGATGCAAACTTGATGTATTTCAGCTGCTTGAAATGTTTCTTGGATTCATATAATTGTGTCACAACCATACGAATATGGCTAAATTCAATTCTGTTGTATTATAACTTGAACAGTAATAATGTTGTGTCCATGTGTTTTTAGATACCATAATGAAAGAAAAATAACATTTTAAAATCAGAAGCATGCTGCATTTCATCCTGGATCAATGTACATGATTGGGGTTGTACAATTCATAGAAAATATTGCATATCATGTTTGTTTTTTTTCACCCCGTTTTTAAAAAAATATCAAAATTTTGGGTATTACAATTCTGTAATTTCTGTAATTTTTTTTCTAACGGATTTAAAAATGTAAACAGTGAGTGTATGAATGACGCTCATCTCTCAGGGATCCTGAGCTGCAGATGCATTAGGCAGGATGGGAGCAGAGGCTTCTGGGATTGGAAGAACCACTTTCTTCCTGAGTGAGAACATTGGCTGGGGCATCTGCTTCTTCTGACCCTTGGAGTCCGTCTTCTGGCTGACATCCGCATTCACTTTTGTCAGGATAGACAATAGGTCGTACCCTCTGGTGAAAATGAAACACTTAGTGAGATAATGAGTTGCAAACTATCAATGTAACTTGTAATTATTATTAATAAATTATTTTAATTAATTAATTCTAATTCATTTAATTATTCTCTAATACACATCAAAGGCTTGGAGCCAGAGGGGCGTAAGCAAGTTTACAAACTTTACATAAGACCCAAAACAAAAAAGAGGACCTAACTTTGATCTGAACTGTTGTAAATATCTTTTGATAATAATAATGTCATCATATAAATTCACAAGGAGACACACTACAAACTAGATCTCCTCAAGGGCTTTTACTTGATGTATACAGTAGATCTCCAGATATCCAAAATGTTACGCTCTTCTGGCTCCAAGCCTTATATATATGTCTGTATGTATATAGATATAGTATATACTGTACTACGGATATATTTCACAGCAATAACTCAAATGCACATCATCTTAGCATATCCATCTATATAGATATTTCTTTTCACTAACCTGGGCACCATCTGGACCAGGTTTTCGCACAACGACTGGATGAACCAAGTGCCTAGCTTCCTGTCTCTGAAGGAGACGAAATGAGGAACAGTGGCCATGCTCATTAAGAAATCTGCACTAGACGGAATGGAGTCTTTAGGTATGACAGCATCACTGCAAACAGCGCTGGGTCCAGGGCCGTCGGTCTGGATGTGGACCGGCTGCTGCTCGTCGGTGCCCTGGCAGGCCTGGATGAAGAACAGCTTGGGTTTTCCAGTCAGAGAGGGGCACTGCGATCCAGTGAAAGGCTCTGTGAGCTGTCTGAGCTGGACGGCCTGGCCGTCCACACCATACACACTTCCCTCCTGGCCATGGCTGAGAATGCAGCAGACCAGGCAGTCCATCTGACTGTGGTCCCTGCTGCGGAGCTCCTGCACCACAGACAGGATCTGATCCCTCGTACAGTCATTCTTTATCTGCATCTCAAAGCCCAGCCACTTAAACACACCCTCCAGACATTCTGGAAGACACAACAACACACACACACACACACGGATGCACACGCAAGCAAACATATGCACACGTACACACAGATAAGGAATGGAATATTGGCACAAATTTTACATTTGAGATGGAATTATTTCCAGAATTAATTGAAATTAGCCTCACCTTCATCAATCTGGGTTCCCTCACGATTGTTGAGTTGCTTTACGGAGTCCTTGAAGTCAAAGTTGTTAACTACTAAGCAGACACCTCTCAGTTCACTTGTCATAGGATACTGTCGCAAACCCTACAGTCAGAAATCAACAAGACAATAAGACAGGATTACACTGTTTTGTTCAGCAGTATTCATACTAAAGCTCAGGCATGAGCAAAGGTATTTGCATAAAGAAATCAGCCACCTCTTCTTTTGTACTTGTAGTTTGTACTTGGCCAAAGCTCTGGTTTTTAGAGGTCATCTGGTTTTCTGAGGTCGACACTGCTTCCACATCACGTTTCTCTATGGGACAGATGATTACAGAATATGGAGGGGTACTGATTAGAAATGCAAAGACATTGATCACATTTGCATAGGAATGAAAATTATAGATATTCAAGGTTTGTCATGTAGGTCCACCCATAGCTAGGCGCTGGAAATCCTTATAATGACCTTTGGAGACAGCAGCATTGCTTGTTTTGGTGCTTAGGTGCCCCTTGGTGCCTCTCAGTCCATGTAGCAGTGCCTCATCTGTAGAACCTGAGACCTTTGGGAAATCTACGAAAGCAATAAAAAAAGATACAAATACAGAATAGATTAATCTACTGCCCTGTACTTAAATACCAGGATACAGCTGTAAAACAACCAGCCCAATGTCAAACTCACCCAGAGAGGTGTTGGAATGATTCATGGAAGACTGTATGGAATACAAAAGGAATTAAAACTGAGGGTTAAAGATGAGAAGGAATGTCACACCTTGCCCTTTTTGTTTATGATATGTCCCAGTGGTTGAATATTATGCCGGCGACCTAACAGATTTTCACCTGAGCCGATGACTGCACATTTGCAGAGAAGTAGGAAGGTGGAAGAAGAGCTTCATTGGAATAAGAACACTGATGATCAAAACCTTTAGAAAGTACAACATATGTACAGCATAAGCAGGTTGACGTGTATGTCAATATTGCAGAATATTGAGCAATTCCCTCTAACAGTTGGTGCATGTAAATGTAACGCTTCATTTACAAAAGCTGGGATTCGCTCATATTCAAAGTATTAGAATCTGGGATATTTGTGATCAGGATATTAACATGCAAATGAAGAGTTTATTTCAAAATGAGATATCCATCATTTGAAAAAAAACACACACCAACTCTCACAAAATGATTACTGGCATAAAGCACACTATTAAAGTTAAAGGTAAAGATATACTGTGACCAAGATGACTGTATATCTACACATCATAATACCTTTGCTATGTTTTTGAGGATAGAATCATCTGTATTTTTAAATATTGACTGAGGAATTTCAGGTTGCAACATTTTCCCAAATTCCAGTGTTTTGGAATGAAACCCTTCATATAAACAACTGATGCAGGATGTGAGCAGCTATCTGGATCACTCTGTGCATGCAAACACACTCAGTAGCCAGACATTTTATAAGAACTCACTTTACCTGCTATTTCACATGAGGCAGGCCTTCCAGGAACCATGGGTGGAGGAGTCTAATAGGAAAGAAGGCGGATGAGAGGGAAGCAGACATCGCAGAAAGAATAAAGTATCAGTGACATGAGATGTGAGGATGAAGAGATGTGGAGATATTGTCACGGTATAATTGTAGCACGCAACTCAAAGAGAGGCAAACTACTGTGAAACATTTTACCAGCTTTGGCACAGAAAGATCAGATACAGATCTTGATCGTGGGGGGCTTGCACACGTCTCTTGGGTTATAGGACCGGTGTAAGTCTCTGTAGATAAAATAAAATAATAAACTGTAAAGTGATTTACACACATCTTTAATCATAACATAATAAATTTGATGGTGATGATATCCAAATTACACAGCAGTCATAGTAATATTTGTAATATATGTACCCATCTGTTCCTTAATCTGGTTGATCGTTTTTTTCAACATGGGACAGACATGTGTGATTATCTCCTCCAGGAAGTCTAGATTAGTGTTGCTAAAGAGATCTTTCCGCTCCATCTCCAGGAAGACTTCCAGTGTAGTCTGAGAAATTAAGAAAATGTACACTAGAGTTACACTAGAGACACTATGATGTATACTGTATGCAATAGTAGAAAACTACAGCTAGGTATAGGTGAGTAAGTTCATCTACCTACCTTTTAATTTGTGAAATTGAGTTTATCTACCACCATATAAAACTTAATTCCAAATTAAAAGTATACATTATAACAAATAAAATCAACCTCATGTAAGATGAATGAAAATAGGCATTTTAAAGACAATAAAACGTACTATGACATTATAGTGCTGCTGTAAAATATGATTTGTTTATTTATGATGATGTTTGTTTGGATTAACATATTCTCACACCCCTGTGGCTACATGAGATTAGCCTTAACATGACCTTTGATTTTACCACTAACTACATCAGTGATTACTGCCTTTCATAAAAACAAATTATCCTGGGTTTTAAGGCATGACATTCTGAGGATGCACTTACGACACTTTCTTCCAGTTTTTTACGTGGGAGTCTTTCCATCAACAAGAACTTGATGTCTTGCAAATCCTTTCCATTAATATCCTCAGAAAGTTTGTATAGCAGCTTCCTGGAATTAAATAAAAGCGTATAGATAAATCTGAGAGAGTGGATTTTCAAAGGAGGCCTGGGCATAGGCCTGCAAATATAGACAATGGTGTTTCTAAGGTCTTTTGTAATGTTATCTTTGCTTACATTCGTCCACATTAGCAATTTCTCTTACATAGTTTCTCTACAAACTAAAACAGCTTCATGAAGTGAAACAGTCTAGGCTTCTCACCGGTAAGGAGAAATGTGGCTTCTGGTTGTAGATAGAATCTGGTTGCTGAGACCGTGTTTACGGACCAAGTCGTGGCGGTTGATGGTACTGAGAAGATCAGTCAGCAGGTCCTGCTGCTGAGCTGAGAGTAAGCCTCGATCCATCAGGAGAGAGAAGAGGTCTTTGGCTGACTGCACTGAGCTCAGGTCTCGGTCCAGGAGTTCAGTGCAAAGAAACACTAAAGCTTGTGTGTCATCCCTACCCAGGGCGCCTCCCACCTGCAACAGACGCTTCTGGAAATCCATTTCCTGTACCAAAAGCAACATGACACATCTTTTTACCCAGTACCGTCACACTCATTCAGGTATTTCATACATAACATCTCTCAGATGATATTCAGTGACCCTGAATAGCAATAAGCAGGTATAGAAAATGGATGGATTCAGATTGTGCAATAGTTCATGACTCAACACCTCCCTCCCTTTCTTCCTCATTTATTTACTGTAGTTCCTTCCACAAATGAGTGGGGACCACCAGAGATAGTCGTATTTGTACCGTTACAACCAATATCTATGTTAATATCTATGTTCTCTGTTGATTTGCATCGTGGACATGTTTCTATGAATTTGTTTGCACTTTGCCCCTGATTTTACCTAAACCTTATACCTTGCATATGTGCATATGAGTGTGTGTGTGTGTGTGTGTGTGTGTGTGTGTGCGCGTGTGAGAGAGAGAAAGAGAGAGAGAGACAGAGAGAGAGAGAAAGAGAGAGAAAGAAGCCTAGAGGAAGTCCAGACTGCTCCCTGAAACCGTCCCAAAGGAAAAACAACAAATCTCAACTTCATCTCAAAGTTCACCAGAATAACCTGGCCTCTATGGTCATAACAACACATGTGAAATGTATGCACGTTGATTCTTATGAAAATAAATAAATAAATTAATTAATTAATAAATACAACTATAGACTTTTATTATCCTGATCTCTAACTGTATTATTAATACTACCACTGGTGGAACATGCCATGACATGTAACTTCAATGCTTACTTCAACGCAAGCCTCGCCTATAGCCACAATATCCTTGGTTACACTCGATTTTTTCGACTTGATTTAGCTGCTACTACATTTTTCTAGTAACTTAGCCTAAAAACAACAACAAACGTCTTGCGCAAGGCTACCTGTTTGAGTTCCCCACAGGTCTGAGATGTGCCACTACCGCGTCCACTTCGACTCGTGAAACATACTCGGAGAAGGGTATTTGTACTTTATATCGTGTTATATCGCCAACTCGAATCCTTTACAGATCCTTTGGAGCCGTTTTTATGCTGATACGCTGTCGCCGTCTTTTTCCGAGACTGCTGGAGAGGAAGTGAAAAACCGAAAGTAAACCAGGAGGGCGCGTGGCCTTACGTATCATACAGGAGATCCCAGAATTTGAAAACTTTGGAACTAGGGTAGGCTATGACAATCGTGTACGAGGCTTATGTCAAGGACCCCCAAATACAACCACATTAGACCCAACTGTAAATAATAGGATTAGACCATGGACCGCGCGCGCGCGCACACACACACACACACACACACACACACACACACACACACACACACACACACACACACACACACACACACACACACCTGATAAGTTTGTTCTTGAATGTGATTTGGTTCAGAACTGGACAACTGATAACAGATTCAGTCATTTCTATAAAATTATCCCCGGACCCCACTGTGGAAACCACTGTTTTGGGATACACGTAACAGCTCAGATTTGACAGGACACTGACACATAACTCAAAGCCAGGATAGAGATCATCTGGATTTATTGTACCCTACTTCAAACTATAGTAATCCTATAATGAATTTTAAAAGAATAATATACAAATATCACATAAAAAGTATAGTCCCTATAGGAACAATATAGGAATATTACAGTATTAGTGGTTGTGTGTGGTTGGTCTGGGTTTGCTCTTCAGGGTCTTGGTGTGTCCCCGGCGCCGCACCCTGACACTGAGCCACGCCCGCGAGATCTGCTTCAGCCTGGAGAAGCTCGCTTGTGAATTTTTAATCCTGAATGACTCTATAAAGGAAACAAATATATACACAAACAACTGAGCATGATTTGACTAGAAGTATGACATAATTTACAATAAATTTTACAATGAATTAAATGTCAAGGTAGCATTATTTAATTGTCAGTGGACCAATTAAAAATAGGTCATTTTAAAGGATAATACTGGTGTTTTTTTGTTTTTGCTTTTAAGTTTGTGCAAATTGTCTGGGTTGCCCCTCTCATTTCAGCTTAGTTGGAGATATCTTGACTGTAGCCTAATAACTTCCACAGACATGAAAATTGCCCGAGCTACATAATCCATCACAGTGAACATTAAGTCTTGATTATGGGGATGAGATTTGTCACTTCATACTCTCAGTGTTACCGCTGGATCATACGCGCCCCCTGGCGCTGTAAGGGTAAATGGGTAAAAAATGACTAGGTGTGAATGGGACTAGCCTACATAGCTAAAATGCCAAATTATATAGATATACAGCTATCAGACCCCAGTGTTTCCATGGTTTTGGAATGAACATTTCTGAATACTATAGCTTGCATGGCCAAATTCTTCCCTAGCATTATAGCTAACCAATGCTCGTAAGCTCGTAGCTCGTAAATAAAAATTGTGTTCTACATTGGTACAGAATTTTAAATATCATTTCGCAGCAAACATCACTTGTCATCTTTCTACTGTCATCGTTTGGTAGCTCTAGTAAAATTTGAGGTGCATTAGCCTAATGATCATCACAAAAGATCAAACAAGACAAAAGCCTTGCCTTGTAGACTAGCGAGATTCCCTCATCAATTATTCATGATTTAGTAAATACAAACGCTATTATCCCAATAATTTAGGGTGTATTTCATATGAATATTATGGACACTCTTTAGAAAAGTAATTTCTGAGTTTATACAAATCCTCCATTGAGACGAATTCATCATGAATTTACTGTGCCTCGAGCGCCACCTCTGGCCAATCTTTAAGTGGTTTCTTTTCTGCTACACCCCCTTTGGTGTTTTTTTGGTTAGCCTCTGCCTACTGCCAGTCACCTGACACTCCCAAGAAATAATGACTCAAAAACATGTCAAACTTAATTGTCACATCCATGTCTTTCTATCTAGAGCGTCTTTGTTGGCAGAGAAAGCAATTAATTCAAAGTAGGTTTGACACAAAGTTAATTATACATAAAGTTTGTATTTTAAAAATCCCCAAACAGTAAATGTTAAAAAATCTAAAAAAAAAAAATCTAATTACACAATGCATTGTAAAATGTCAACTAGATAGTAGTAGATGGGCTATAACTCTAAATGACACCGGTATTCTCCTTTAAATGAGTATAAAGTCCTGGAGCCTATGATAGATTGAGATGAATAGCAATATTGATTGACCCGCATCAGTCTCATCAACACTTACTGTCAGTGATGAGGGAGTGCACAGCAGTGATTTGCCCAGTTGGCCGTTTCAGCTGCCGCCTCCCCAGGCCGTGGGTCCTGGACAGAACGCAGTCCACATAGATGCTCCAGAAGACCTGGGCCAGGTCCCAGAACAGCGCCGTGTGCTTCCTGTTGTCTGACGACTTGAGGAACACCATCAGGTCCCAGAAGGCGGGCACCGTGTCAGCGATCCTCGGGGAGCGCATCTCCAGCAGCAGGACAGAGGAGGAGTCCCAGCACTGCGGGTCAGCCCGGTAGGACGCCAGCGGGTCCACCTGGCCGGGCTTCTGGCCCTGAAGCGGCACGGCGCACAGCCAGCTCAGCAGCACGATGGCCACAGGTATGTTCAGCAACATGGAGTCCATCTGCAGGGGACAAATACACAGCAGGAGAAATAACTCTGTTCTACACTAGAGCTTCACTATCATTAATATTCACTATACTGTATACATAATTTGTTCATTAGGCCTATAGATAGATAGGCTATATACTGTATATGACGCTGAAAGTCATGTGCTCGGCTCAGAATACATTTCACAGAATTAATGTTTTATGTAATTTATCTGACGAGGTTAAAATGCAAATATATTTTTGAAAGACAATGAGGCCAGTCTGAAGGCTCATACATAGACTTAGTTGGGCTTTGATAAAAACTCAATTATAGAGAGAAATGCAATACAGCAGACTACATCTACAAACCAGGCTACTTGAATATTGGCCCAGGTCTTAGTATTTGATAATTTACATTAGTGGCTACAATGTAATTCGCCTGACACTAAACACTAGCAACAACACCCAATAGCTGTGCACAATCAATTATGCAGAGCAGGCCTAATTAACTAGAAAACGCAAACGTAGACAGCAGTTGTACTAATCATTACTGGTTAGACTGTAAATACATTTTATAAGAACAATCAACAGCTATGCACAATCAAATGGCTATAGGCTATAAAGCAGACCCCCCAGTAAATATAAAATATATGTAAAGTGCAATAAGACTATCTTCCAGAGGAAGGAGGTAACACTTACCATAAAAGCTGACAGAATACAACAAGTGAAAAACAGGACTTGTGTTGTTGGGAGTTTGATAACTGTGTTAAGTCTTAAATCGACGTCAGAGTCTTTCAAGGGGGACGGGCGAAGGGTTCATCAGCGAGCAATAGTAATGGCCACTTTTCTGATTGTTGCAACCTAAATAATGTTTGGGTTTTTTTTGTTTGTTTTTCACCTTAGAGCAACCCTTTAATGCGTTTGCTGCATAATCACCATGTAAACACTCTTAGATCCAGACTCAAACAAATATTTATCTTTTAAATTTACATTCTATTTTGTTTGTAATTATTGGATAATTATTACGTAACTGTAATTATTTGATTCTCTTCAGCTCATTATTTATTATTTTCAAGACAAAATCTCCCCGTGGAGCTTAATAATTCGTTTGCATGAATATTTGCATGAACAAAACAACACTCGATTTACGCACATTTCGTTTAAACCAGCCTACAATTTAATGCTGTAAATATTTCTATGAAAAAATCTAATAGAAAACATTTGCACAGACAAGTCTGGGCAGTAATTACAGAGATACTCAACTACAATGCTGGTTTATACCGGCACTAACTGTGAATCAGTAGGGCAGCGGGGAGGGGGTGGGGGGCAGTGGTTGCTGGTTCAGTTCCCTGGACCAGACAGTGCTGAAATGCCGCATGGGCAGGGCACCTTCCCCCAGATTCTCGCTAAGAATGGGAGGTTGGAGCTTCCCTGTTATCATGCTACAGAAAAAGCAAATCAAAATTGAAGGGTTTTGCAGTATGGCCTTGTAACTGCAACAACAGAAGTTGAAGCCTACTTTTACATCAAGCTGCTTCTGATGCTACAGAGACAGACTCTGACCCCGTGGGGGCTCCACTGGGTCAAAGAAGCCGTCTTTACTTTGAAGTTACTAAAGAAAACCAATCTGTGTTTGTGGCTCACTTAAAAGACAGCCTTTTATTTTCCTGGCCATAGTTTATCTCCCATTTACGGCTGTTTTTGGGGATTACTGAGTCCTCAGTCAGAGCTGCACTGTACTATACCATACAGTATATTGTGCTAAATTGAAGAATGCATTCTCAGTACATAACTTTTGAGTTCAAGAAAAAAAAAAAAAAAAAAAAAAAAAAAAAAAAAAAAAAAACAGGAGAAAATACAGGCAATTTGACCTCTGGACCATCTTGGGAAGTTCTGATATGTGTGAAAAACAAGCTCAGTGATGAGTAGTGCACCTGAGAGTGGTGCGTGAGTCGTGTTTCTATGCTTTTACTGAAATGTCACATGCATGCCTGATCTAAAATGTAATTGCTTTCCTAGGGAGAGGCCACCGATAAATGTGCTGGGTTGGTTTCTCACTCAATCATTCATTCTGGTGATGACGCAGGAAGGCAGTATATAGGCTACGACAGACTCTCCGCTCCACGACCAAAATGCTGGCAAATACCATTTTAATATTCATATTAAAGTTCACAATGTAATGCTAGAGTGCTTATAGACAGGAAGTTCACGACAAATTAGATGTTACAAATAACAGTTCTGTTTTGTTTAGTGTGCATGTGCGACGAGGGAAAGACATTTCCAAACTTAAGTTCACAGTTTGTTCTACACACCACCCATGATCAGCCTGGTCATGTGGAGAAAAAAAAAGCTACTGGCCCTTCCTTTAAGTCATAACATGAACTACTGATCAATGTTTTTATCTAAGGTGTCTTGGTAGCATGGACGAGCTGGAGGGAATCAAATCCCTAAACCCCCATTATGATTTCCTCTCAGGAAACTGCGGGCCATTCGCAGGCTCTAATAGGCACTATGCGGAATAATAACCTGCAGATAGATTTGAATGAAAGACACCAGGTTAGAAATGACACATCTGGTGGAATTCACGTCCCTGTATTTGTAGCATAGAAAAATACTTAATATTCCTGGAATCCCTTATTTAAAAAAAAGTCACGTGTGAAAACCCACATGTGAATTCAAACCACATGTGCCTTTTGGACAAATGTTGCTTTTCATATGTGAACATGTGAAATTTCCCATTGACATTTTCATCTGTGAATTGTCACTTTGCATGTGAAATGAAGTTTTCACATGTGAAACAAATATGACATCTCTAATGGCAGGTGAAAATATATATATATATATATATATATATATAAAAAAAAGGAACGTTTACATGTGGAAAAAAAACACTTCATCTAGAACTTGAAATTGTTACATCTATGACATCATGTTATGTGACATCAGAATACAATGAGAGAAAAATGGCTCACATGTGAAAACCAACATGTGCTTTGAATTAACATGGATTTTCACATGTGACTTTTTTGTAAAGCATCACATGATGCACTATGTCATGATAATACAGTATCAAAACCTAAGTATTGAGTTTTATGAATTGTAAGGTGCCTTTAAAAGATTTCAACTACAATATTTTGTTTTCATCAAATGTAGAATAAGGTGTATGTTAAATGGCAATTCCTTCTGTTCATGTGCAGAGATTTGAGTTTCAAAAGTATTTTTTTCCTTTTTTCAACATAATTTAGTAAGCATAAGTATCAAGTAAATATTATTGTTATATTATAGCAAGTATTACTGTCAATACACAAGATCTGATGTAGCCCTGTCATGGACTGGCGATAGGTTGGGATAGGCTCCGGTACCTGAATAGGAATACGTGAATAAAGAAAAAAAGGGCTGTTAATGTTTTGCCTGTTCATCTATAGCTGATAATACCTTCAATTTCTAACACACAGTCTGCACTTTAACTTCATAACTATTTTTTCATTTTGCATAGTGCATGGAAAAATGTATGTACCGCTGTCCAAAGGTTTGCTGAAATTTCATATCAATCTTTGCAGAAAGGCTGATATGAAGAGCAAGAGTCTGATTTGTTTTTTACATATGAGCTTTTTTTTTTTTTTTTTTACATTATTTTGGCAGTAAAACTAAAACATCATGGGGAAAATGTCACACAATAAAACTCAAAAGATGCAATTTAGAATTTATTTGACCATATAATTTTTTGATATATTAACACAATTATAATAAGCTTTTTGGAAGTATCTAAGCTCATCATAACTCAAGAAAGTCTGTTTTACTCTAGCATTTACAAAATGAGTCAATTTAGACAAAGATGTTAAAAACATGTTCAACAGTGCCATGGCTACTCTTCTGTAGCCATGGCACCAATTAACCTTCATATGCGTATACTGCAAACATATTTGTTATTTGCTGTTGTGTTTTTCTTTCTGCCATTATAAATTGAAATCATGCACATTTTATTGATTGCTTGGACTATTAATGCCCATCAAGGGACTAGTGTTGGAAATGAGCTCTGGCTATTAACACATGCACAGCACATTGGACACTGCTCTTGCAGCTGTCAATATTATCTGTAAACTAAACTAATAGCTGAGTAAGATATATGCAACTATAAACAATATATTTAACTGTTCTCAATGCTAATTCATTCAAGTGAAGATGTAAATGTATGCTTGTCTTGGTAAAGAAAAATGAAGTAAATGATACATTGCTAGCTCCATTGGGACGTGGCCTCACAATGTGTTTCCTTTAATTTTCTGTCATGCTATTCTTATAGCAATGATGCTTCACAAGTTAATATCGGTTCAGTGAGATTTTGGTGTACAAAAAGACAGAGACCCTTGTTTAAAATATGTCAGTAGTTTATTCATCGGTCCAACTGTACATGATGCAGTGAGAGAGGGACACGTAATGATGAGTAACATGGAGGATTACACAATGCCAGTGCTATGGCAGCACCTGGAACACACCAACCATCAGCTGGACTGGAAATAATAGCCCTGCACAAGGAAACTGTTCAGGCCTCAATATGTACAGGCACTGTACAGCGTGTGTGTGTGTGATTAAAAATGTCAGATTGGATGAAAAACACACAAAAATGATTTTCAATTCCACAAATGTAAAAGGATGCTCTCTCGCTTTTCATTGGAAATATGAATTCAATTCTGTTTTTTTGTCCATTCCTAGTTTGAGTACTTTGAAGCTAAATGAAAGGAGATGTGGGAGTGGCCAAATACAAAAGATTAGCTGATTAGCAGAGGTTTTGTATTTCCATATTTATATTGATATCATTATTAACCCATACGTTTGTGCAATATCTCTCTTTGCATAGTAAATAAAAGTTAAATGTTTTGTTGTTGACATGCACCTATCTTTTGTAGCATATTTTTCTTGCGGATTTTGGGGACTCCCATATAGAATTATAAGCCCACTATAGTGATTGCATGCAGCGTACCAGTAGAGCTGAACTTGATTTCTAGTAAGAGTTTATGAGAGCACAAGGCCAAGCCAGTATAGTGGGTGTTGATGAGGACTGTTAAGTGAGACCTGATTGGACAGGTGAGAGTCTGCATGGACAGACTGTATGCCTTCAGCACTAGGAGAGGCACCACTGGATGCAGACAGAGGGGAAAGTGCTCTGTGTGCGACAACATCCATACGTTCAGGTGATTGGTTCTTTGGCTTTTGAGTCACTATTGAGAGTACTTCGGGGAACCTTGTGACATTAATCCGATCTGATCTCCGTCTGTGTTTCATCTCTGTGCCTGGACCTCTAGAACTGACATCCCACTCCTCAACACCGACGGCTGCTACGTCCCGTGTACTGGATCTGACCCTTGACCTCTTGCCCGGACAATTACAATAGGCTATGTAGCGTGTGTGATTACAGTACTTTGCTGAACACCTAATAGAGTGAATATTATACCGTCATGTTATTCGTACCATTTTGGCCCAAATCATAATTACGTTGTACTTCATTAACATTGCCAAAAACACCCGCTATACAACATGCTAAGATAAAAATAAAAGCAACTGATGTCACTGTAAAATGATATGTTGTAATTCCGAACCTGAACTCTGTTTCCTCTTTTATGTACAATCTTGCCACTTGTGTGTAAGTATGTGTGTGTTTATATTCAATATGTATGTGGTCTGCATTTCCCCTATGGGTCCTTACATGCAGCCTTCCTTCGCTCCTTACCATCTACAGCACCTAAAAGTGAACTAAGAGGAGCTTTTCCACTGGGCTTGTTTTTTAACGAGGCTATCTCCTCCGTTGGATGATTCAGTTTTTTCTGTCTTTATTTTTATTTTTATTTTTTTTGCGGTATATTCAGAGCTTTCGTAGCCATGCAGAGTCCTGTAGAGAGGGCTCTTCATGCCAGGGCCAGCGAGCAGCACGCTTTGTGCGGATAATCATGCCAGGTGAGAGAGTGGTGTGGATTCCGCCTGAACGCCTGTGCACTGGCACTAAAGGATGGAAAAGGAGCTCTGTCACTCTAGAGATCAGGGTGGGGGTTGTTAGGTGGGTGAGGTGGGGTTGCATTTCTATGCCACTACAATGGAATTTGTTAAAATGTCCACTATGTCTTTTCAAGTAAATCTAATGCCAAAGATCAGCAGCAATAAGTGCAGTCCAGCTGTCAAGTAGCCAACTAAGGAAGCCTTGGAGGAGTCCCTCTCTGAACGCGTCTCTCCTCGGGTTAAATGGCCGAGGCGTTGGGGTCGTATCGTCGCTTCTTCACATTTCTTATGAGGAGAGAAGAAACAGGTGTCATTGCCTGCAATATTGATGTCTGCAACACAACTAGTGCAACCTGGACAAGCAACCACACTCATCTCTTCAGCTTATAGGGTTTATACTAAATTCAGAACTAATCTACAGGAAACCATGCTATAGCTACTGTTAAAGGCCTATTTAAGAGTGGAAAATGAGAAAATTCTCTGAGGTTATGTATGCTGTTTCTTAGTACTTCGAAGATCCTATAATATAGTATATAAAATGCTGAAGACATTGAGATGAGGAAAGGCTGGTCCCTGTTTGCTGGTTCTGCCTTGTCTGCAAACAGACAATCAGGGGTATTTACATTCACAGCATTTTACATATAAATAATTAGATAAAGTATGTAGATATGTGGCAAGCTTGTTTTTTTTATTGTATTACCTTACTGGAGCCCAATGTCAGGACATCATTTTTATTGGGATCCCTTTTATCTGTGGTCATAGAGATAAAATATGCTAGCACCATACTTATAATTTGAAGGATCCCGCAATGCTTAATCACTCTCGGTGTTGGTGACAGTGCCAGGGGAACAGAGAGATTCATGACACTGAGCAATGAAAGTGCTTAAGTGATCTCAATGAAAACTATGACCCAGTCTATTGGGCATGAGTGCGATAAGCTCTACATTTAATTATGTTGATAATATCTGAACTTGAAGGTCTGTGAATAGCCTATAAATACCCTCAACTGCCCACTTGCAGACAATTGCCTACCAGCTTGTGCGTGCAACATCTGTTTACAAGGTGAAGTGTAGGAGACATCTTTCATTACCATTTTTGATGGGAAAGACATTAGTTCCACTCAAAACATAACCATCTGGGAGGAAAGAGTCAACATAAAATGTACTCTATAGAGGAGGGAAAGAGGAGACAACCACATAAACAACAACCACAGCAGCAGCAGCAACAATAACTACTACTACAACAGTAGGACAACAACAAATACAACAACAGGAGTTATGCATAACCTCCCCGTACTGTGGCTTGTTGTGGGGCTTCTATCAGTCTGTCATGCACCTGTCCCAATAGTAGGCCAGTTGAAGGTGGCACTATTGCTGTGCGTGGGTCATGCAGTGCAATGCGCCGTGTCTGTACCAGGTCTGTGAAGCAGGCAGCAATGGCAGCTGGTGTGGGCGGGTCCGAGAGTCCTGCTCTGCTCTAGGGCGGAGCCTGGCCATCCAGGTGGGTGTGGCCAGCCATGGCACAAAGGCTGCGGCCAACAATATGGTCCTGGCTTCTTTCTCTCTCTCTCACCACTCCACTTAAACTCTCACCCTCGAGCAGTAACGGATTGAGAAAAAGATGATGGTAGTGATGAGAGCACGGCAACCCAGGACCAAATCATTCTGGGTTTGGCTCAGCCTTTGTGCAATGAACTGACCTCCTCCAAGTCAACAAGTCAACATGCAGAAATGTTTTGTTTCTCTTTCTTTTTTTTGGCGACAACCATGATGCTTTGCTAACTGGCATGCTTTGGTGGCTGCAATATTGTACTTCTCATTTACTCCTTAGGCCTATTTAGATTTAAGAAGTGTAACACCCCTGTTGCTCAAGACAGCAGGCTAATCAGTGGTTGATTGGAACTTACATTATTCAACATAATTTACTGTACAATACAGTACATTTCCTAGCTGTGCAGTGAAAAGACATAGGCCTATATAGTTAAATGGCCTACATTCGGATTTCAGAGGAGAAATAAGATTTTAATAAAAAGAAAATGCAAATCCATCTGTACACAGTAGCTTTGTTAATCGTTTAGCTGACCAGTTACAAGTATTCTTTCCCCTCTGTTGTATGAAGATCTCTGTTATAAGGTCCTGTACTGAACATGCATGTCAAGCTTTGAGCTTTGCCTGTCCAATCAGTTTGAGGTTCTGCTACAGACGCACAGACGACCCCCCCAGTGTCCCTCACCCCCTCTCTCCATATCACCCTTACACACCTAGACCCTCATCTACACTCTAGCTATCCTGTAGAATAAGTAAAAGCTATCCTGTAGAATAAGTAAGAATAAGTACGTTTAAGTAACTTTAAATTAACTTTAAGGCCAGCCATGACACCACAAGTGCATGCTGGATGAAGCTGAGTATTTCAAATATCATACATATCAGGCACATGCTCTCAATGCGCGTCTTAACACACGGCACGTGCAAGAAGGCTGACTCAATATAATGTGCTTTATGTGTGTGTGTTGACCAGCCTGGGTCTATATTCTGTAGCAGGAGCTCAAACCCTGGTGTCTAGAAGCAGCAGGGATGCTAGAGTTACAGTAGGAGAGACATGCGGCGTGTTGCTTACTTAAAGCCCCATCCAGTCCCCCCCAGCACTATGGCAGCCACAAGGATGGCTCCGGCGATGGAGCCTATTATTAGATTGGTGGCACTAGGACCTGTAAAGGGTTATGGGGAAAAAGACATGAGTTCCTATACTTACTGTGTAAATAACATGTAACTATACAATGACGATCTCACATGAAACAGAAAACATATCAGAAGAATACTGTTACAGTAAAATGATTGAATCTGCAGATGTATTTTGCATGCTTTTCAGGCCCCTTAGTGTGTGAATTTTATTAATGTGATTTGAATGTGATGAAGCGGTGGCCTTGGAAATGTTTTAGTCAACCTATTGTCAGGTGAAGTAGTGGGTAGTGATTATCAGTGGACTGTATGGACTGTAGTCTGTTTCTTAAGGTTGTGCAGAAGACTAGAACCTAGGTGTGCATCACCATAAAGGTTGAGTTAAACAGAGATTGACAGGTGATCTATGTAGTCTGCAGTATGAACAGTGGAAAATATCTTTAGGGGTCCCAGTCACCACACAGCCTACCACTGACTGACAAGCCAGGTCACTAACTGGACACTTTTCTGGACCGTTTTCTATCTAAATGCCCCACATGCCCCAGAAAGGAGAGGATCACAGGAGCAACCACATGACGACTAAGAAGAAGAGAAAGAAAAGGGACAAGAAGAGGAAGAGGGAGGATGAGGGAAGAGACTCATAATATTGGGGAACAACGGGAAGTGGCAGGGGAGGGGGAGGGAGGGAGGGAGGGAGGGAGGGGAGGGGGATCCATCAATCAATCACACAACACTGAAAACATCCAATCACATGACAATTATATGGTCACCACCAACACACAAGAAACACAAAGCCACCGGGACGCACACGCGGGCTCAGGCCGGCTCACGAGACCGCCCGCACACTGAGGCACCACTATGAGAGGAAGAGCTGTGAAAGGGTTAAAGATGCTTACTCTATTCCCCACCCTGTGCCTCCAAAAATCACCCCCAGGGCCAGAATGGTCCCTGCTACTGCCCCTATCAGCCTGTTAGTGGCCACGCTCACTGTGCAGAGGGAAAAGGAGCATTATTACCACCCTGTCAAAAACAAACAGCAGGCTTCTGCTTCAGAGTCATGGACAAAGTGACACCGTTCCCTAAAGTGACACCGTTCCTTTGCCACCTTCCCCTTCCCCCCCGTACTCGAAAGGTGCTGCACTGCCCTCCGATGGGAAATCTGTTGATCTGTTTAGCTGGCAGCGCTGCTTCTCGTGATGACATGAATACATACAGTATGAGATACAAAGCATCAGGTGTCCGGCATAACTGTGTGTTCATCTGATCTGCTGAATCACATTAATCTGTGGAAGATATGAGACTGCTTTTATCACCTCCATCTTTCTCCATTTTACATGGAAAATCATTACAGCCATATTTCAGTATACCTGTGCAACCCTCAAATCATCTTCCATACTCTCTGAAATCTAATAATCTAAGTCAGATCTAGCAGTGTGCGTGAGAGCGACATTGCAATATTGCAGTACAATATATTACAATGCTGCCGATGTGAATCTTGACTAAATGGAATGAGTGCATTTAAACTTGTGTGTTATTCATTCTATCGGACGCCAGAGGTGGAAAGAGGTGGAAACCGACCCTTGGGTCCTTCGTCTTCAGGGGCCTCGGGCTCCTTAGGCGGGTCAGGCATGCTACAGTCTGTCCCCGCCCAGGTGGTATCACAGGTGCATGTGGCTTCATTGTTGCACACCTGTACAGATCAGACAGAAATAGGCGAAGTGACGTGGGAACATAGGAGCCATAAATAAAGGTGCTGATACACTGGGGCAATTTTTGAAGACAATAAGATACAACGCGCTCAACTCACGATAATACCCTGACAACTGGGTGCTGGATCCTTAAAGTGGTAGATAATGAAAAAGAAACTAGGACAGCACTCCAAATTGACTTTTTATTTGCCACACGACGTTTTGGGCAAGACGCCCTTCTTCAGCGTATGTATTGGCAAACTCAAAATCAATCGACACAGGTGGGGTTAATTATAGATGTCCACCACTGGCACAACAGGTAAATCCCAGCAGGGGGAGCCACAATCACATGATGTAGGTTATTCAACCATGAAACAATTTATACAGAAATTTTTTTTACAGAAACACTTTTTTTTACAAAAAATAGAAGATAGAAAACAAACAAAAAACACAAATTGTGTTCACTTCATAAGAAACACACAAATTAAATCTCCTCATTCATCCCATTGGGAATGAGGGTACCAAGGGAGTGTATCCAATACACCTCCCTCTGAAGAACGATTCTGTCCCTGTTGCCACCTCTCCGTGGCATATTCACTGTCTCAATGCCCATGTAATGTAGTTCACTCAAGCTGTGGTTATGACTATTAAAATGCCTAGCTACCGATGATTTATCATCATGATTACGAATAGAACACTTATGTTCACAGATCCTGGTTTTTAACACTCGTTTTGTTTTCCCAACATAATATAAATTACATGGGCATTTAAACAGGTAAACCACATATCTAGTGTTACATGTGATTCTGCCTCTAACCTTGATGTCAACACCAGACTTCAGATGGGTGAATTGATTACCCTTAATCATAGAATAACAATGTATACAATTATGACAAGGAAAATTTCCACTAGGGATCTGAGACAGAAAGTGAGTGGGCCTCTTAGGCAAATCTGACTTCACTAGGAGATCACGTAAGTTGGAAGACCTCTTGGCGTACCTTATTAAGATGATTGTCCAGTAATGCATCCCCATATCCCCTCACTTTAAAACTATCACAAAGATCTTTAGCATGTGACTCAAAAGAATCATCAGAATTACAAATGCGTTTAATCCTCAGTAATTGACTATATGGTAGACTTCTTTTTAATGCTGGTGAATGATAACTGCTAAATTGTAGAAAAGTATTTCTATCAGTTTCCTTTTTATATACTTCAGTATGTAAAGAGGTTCCCACTTTTTTCACCAAAACATCCAAAATTTTTTGAAGTGCCATCCCCGGCAACAGGCAACAAAGAGACAGAAAGGGTGAACGTTTTTTTTTTTATCACATCCTAGAAACAAGACGCTCCTGTGTGATTAGCAGATTGGAGTTTTAGACTATAGCTATCTAGGTTAACTGCTGCTGACCTTCAAGATCATAAATGCAATGGCCATGCAATGGAAAAAAGAAGTCACTGCCATTTATATTTTTTATTAATATTTTGACCAGAGTTCCTCCTTTGCCATTGAAGTTTGCCAATTAGCTAACTTGTACTGCCAAAAGCTGTGGATCTTTGACTCCTTCCGTTGGCTTTTCACGAGCCAATAAGATTATTTCTGCCTCCAGAGTTGCTCTGCCTTTGAGAAATGTTGGTAAAACTAAAACTCCATTCTGCATGTGGCTAAAACAACGATGTTTAGGAAACTCCATAGGCACTGTTGCTCATCAGAGTTGCCCAAGAAGTTGCTCTGTGTATCACTGCCTTAAGGGACTTAACATTCAATCTTCAAAACTGAGCAATTATGCTCATAAATTAATAGGTGTCCATTTGTGTGTATGTGTATACCAGGACTCACCCCATGGGCAGAGCACACCTGTCCATTAGGTCCACTGGGGCAGGTGCTCATGTTGAGCGACTGGATGGGCAGACACTTGCGGTCAAGGCACATCATTGACGGCCCACAGGGAGTCCCATCCTCCACGTAGCCTAAGTCAGTCTCATCATCCAAAAGAACATGGCCACCACTGTGGGAAGGGCGGGACAGGAAGATGGTGAGAGTTGGAGGGTAAGAAAGAGAAGGACAGAGGAGAGAAGGGACAAAGGTGAATAGAGAATAGAGAAAGAAGGGATAAAGAGTCGTACAGGCGGACCAACACACAAGAGGAAAGAGGGGAGTATTGACTGTAGTCTTTCCAGGACTTTCCAGGACATGGACAGGTGTTATAACATGGTGAACAGGTGTTTACCTGCAGTCTACCACCCTGCCTTGATGGTTGAAGGAGGTGGGGGTGATCTCTCCCTTCATCAGTCCGATGCGTGGGTTGCGGCCAATGTTTGAACACAGAAGGAACCCACAGAACACATCACTGCAAAGACAAGCAGAGAAAATCGTGTACAGGTACCCGTGTTCCTCTTAATATTACTTTTGACTTCATAGTCACCTCACAGTCAGTTTCTTTACAACTACACAAAAATTATGCAAATATATCTAACATTACAAAAAATGGTAGTCCTCATTCTGGTGTGTGCCTCACAAAAGAACATCTTCCAGTGGCCAATTAAGTCACATAAGGCATAGGATTGAAACCAGCATTGAATTTCTCTCAGAAAAGCACATGAGACCAACCTGAGAAAACAAGCTTTCAAGGGTGATACATTATGAAAGATTTGTAAATTAAGAAAGTAACTGGATGATTTCTGTTTGCTACCTAATATTATGAAATGTGTTTCCAATGGTAGACATCCTAAAAAACTGGCCTTTGCTGTTGAGAACAATTTGTTTCTGTGAGAGATACTCGCTCTATTGCCCTCTACTGGCAGGCTGCAAAATCAGTGAATTGAACCAATGCCCATCCTCTATGTAGAAATATAGTCAATATATTTTTTCTTCAAGAATTTATAGTCATAATAGCTAATTTCATTTCTGTCAGTGTCTCCCCCTATGCAGATTTTTTTTAAATAACTGTGCCATTAGGAAGATATCTGTGTGAATTTCAGTGCATGTAAAGGGGCGTGTCTGCATAATCCTGTTCTTGGGAATGACAACCGCTCCGGGCTACACTTGGGTGCACTTTATGGCCATGTACTTGCAAGGCATTATGGGTTGGCATTTCTTGCAGTTGTGGGATTCACCCTCCATGACTCCACCTGCTCCACCCTTTTTACTCTATGCTGCAAACTCTGGCTCCAGAAATACATGTCAACGCCCGGAGATCCCACTTCCTGAGCTTCAACAGATGACTCACAGTCATTTTGTACATTTTTTTCCATAATCTGTGACTCACTGTTTGCTACACTGGATCCATTTCTCTCCATCCTTTCCGCAGTTGCCCTTCTCTGTCCCCTCTGTATTTAGCTTCTCATAGCAGAACTTCTCTGAGCCTCCTGCCTCTGCACAGAGGACAACAGAAGAGAGAAGAGAAGGGAAGAGGGGTTGATTACAGAACATATGCCTTCAGAGCCAAGGCTCTCTTTCTATTTCTGTGAAAGAGTGATAATATTACACTCTTTCCACTGTAATGAGAGCGATGTGAACATAAAGTATATTAAACCTACTTGACCCCCAGATGTATTTACACTGGTTCTCTCTGGTCTTGCACTCTCCATTGTAGCAGCGACCCTGCAGAGAGAGAGAGAGAGAGAGGGAGAGAGAGAGAGAGAGAGAGAGAGAGAGAGAGAGAGAGAGAATAAAACTCATTCTTCCTCCACTGCTCCCAAATTACTGCATGACTGCTCCTTCTGGACCAATAAAAAGTCATCAGTCTATCTACCTGGTTGAGGTGGCAGAGGTAACCGTCTTGTTTATGGAGGTTGGGTGGGCACTGCAAACAATGATATAGGAAGATTTCTTCTTAACTATGTCCAATATCTTGAATATGCAAAGAATGATATAGATTAATGGTTTGAGACAAAACATTAAATAGTGCTACACAAGAACACCTGTCCAGAGTCCCCAGAGCAGGTCTCTGAGATATCACAGTCGTTCACAGCGTAGCGGCAGCTGTAACCCCGTGGATAGAACTGGCGAGGAAAGGAGAGAAGACAGGAGTGTAAATTAATGTTTTAGAAGTAGATCTGAAATTAATATTTTGTGTTTTTAGTGCAGTCGTACAGTAAGAGTAAGCCACTGACAAGCTCATACCAGGCAGGTGTTATTGCAGCATGGGCCATCACTGCAGTGTGCCCCATTGGCCAGGGAACACTTCTTGCAGCATTCCTTGTAGCACTCCTGAAAACAAACAGGTGAAGGGCTTCATCCATCTGAACATGTCAACGCCATTTTTAAAAAAATGACTGAAATGAGAGAAACTCACCGCTCTCGCTCCGCAGTCGCACTCCTCTCCCACTTCCACAAATCCATTCCCACATTCTGTCGCCTCAAACAGCTGCCAAGAGAAGTCATGAGAGTGAAAAGGATTCACCAAGCATGTCTGCCGCATGACAGATGTGACATGTGAACAGTGATGCAGTATTGTGAGCGTCTAACCTTGGTTGGCCTGTTAAACAGACAGGACCCTCCGCCTTTCAAAAGGAACTCCTTGTAGTCCGAGATGCTACACTTGGAGAACCGCCGTGGGTGTTGGACCCTGCAGAGGGAGAGGATACATGTTTTATAATCAAGCACCAGCATTGTAAGCTCCGCCCACTGAGAATGGAAGCAGATTCCATATGTTGCTTATCCCATGTGACGCACTCTGTGATGAGCAGTTTTCCTAATGAGACTGACAGTCAACATAAGCAAGATGTCTTTCACATGCAAATATTGGTTATACTAAGGAGTGACAACTGAGAGATGCACAATCTCTGGTGGTCTGCGCTTCATGTATCTTATTATTACACTTTGTTTGCTATTTATCAGTGACTAGACTACAAGTTTATATGCACCCCAACACTCCAATCTTATGAGAATGTTGCTATTATGAGAATAACATTCAAAACATGGGTCAGGAAAAAAAGATGTCTAAATAAGGAGTATTAATACTATAATAGACGTGGAATAATGTGATATTAGCTGCATTATTGGAGGGTTGTTTGGACAAAAAAAAAAAAACTTGTTTCATGACTCTTGTCCAACATACTTTGGGTAGTTATTTTTTTACAGCTGCTATCTACAGTACAACTAGCCTTTGAGCCTTGAGTATAGGTACTGGATGAATTGCAATACACTTAAATGAGGGCAACCAAAAAAAAAATACAATGTAAGCTCTATTACAGAAGGGAAAAGATTGACATTGGGTAGAAGTCATGAATTATTCTATCAGTAATGTCAGTATTCAACACTGAATGAAAATGGGAAACATTAACAGAACATTCTTCTGCCATGCATCTAAACAGTTTAATGGAATTATTCTCATACTCAAAAGTAATGGCTATATGGCTAGTAATGGCTATCAATAATTACATGAATGTGCGCATGTAAACATAGTCAGTGATCCTGTAATTATGGCATCTCTCATTAATGTTGTTCTTACACTCTGCCTCTCTCTCTTTTGTGTGTGTGTGTGTGTGTGTGTGTCGGGGGGATGTTGGACATTACCCGGTGTCCTCCATTATGCAGCCCACCCAGGAATCAGTGCAACCGCACTCCTCTGAAAATGAGAAATAGAGAAAGAGAGAGAGAGAGAAAGAGAGAGAGAGAGAGGGGGGGAGATTTAACAGTGCTTGAAGGAATAAAAGAAGAAAATAAGTTTTGCTATAGTTTGTTTATTTTAATATAATTAAGATGTTCAGCACTGTAACGCTAGACTGTGAAGTTTCATGTGATTTTGACTCCTAAACTCCTATATAACCTGCCCTCCCTAAACCCCATGTAGCAGTGAGGCAGAGGTGATGGGGTGTGTTGCATGTATACTTCTCTTGGACGCCGGGTCCCACTGGATACCCAGGTTCTGCGCCAGGCTCTGGGACAGAGACACTGCCATGGACCAGGTGGTGCCGTACTGTTGGCGCAGCAGAGACCAGAGATTATTCACCTGCACTCACACTTTGCCATACATGAACAGCGTGATACTGGACAATAGTCGGCAAATCTGACCTCGTTGACCCCTACTCCGCGGCTCACTGAACACATGCCCCCGAAGTACGCGGCGCTGCCTCTGCGGTAGTGGAACGTCACATTTCTACAGGATGTTGGAAGACAAAAAAAAGGCAGAAATGAGCGATAACACAAAAAGGAACACAGATGATCAGATTAGTCCGAATGCAAGCCAAATCCAATTCATGACGGAAAATGTAAATTATGTCAATTCTGAAGAGACAGTAATTCGTTCAATGGATATAAAAACAGGGAGATAATACAGTTGAAAGCCATATGTACAGTGAGTGAACACCCTGTCTATTGCACTTATGTGGTTAGCTGCAGCCAGGCCGGGGCCCGAGGGACGCGCTGCACTTACGAGAAGAGGTGCACAGCGTCCGCATGGTGCTTGATGCTTTGCTGCCGGTACTTGGAGAAATCTCGCAGCATTTCCAGCGGCTTCACGCTGATGGGGATCTGATCCTTGTCTGTCCAGATCTCCACAGCAACAAGCACCACGCGTGTATGTAGATGCTCTTTGAAGATCTGCCATTTGAAGCATGTAATGAATGGGAGGAATAAAGAAAGACAGAGAGAGAGAGAGAGAGAGAGAAAGAGAGAGAGAGAGAGAAGCAACAGCACAGGGACAGGAGAACGACACTGGGTGTGAATTAGAATCTACACTGTCTGAGGAGGACGGACGAGGGGATGTAGCACACTGGGAGCAGGGAGAAACAAGGGGACTGTTATTGCACGTGACAACAACACAGAGCAAACACCAGCACAGTAATGACTCTGAGACAGAATCAGAGCAGCACAGAGACAAGTATGGGGCCAACTCAGGGTTCAAGAGATGTACTCTAATGTGACACATGAGGAGGTGCTCAGCCGCGCCTTAATATATCAATGGGCACACACTGTAATGACATATTTCGAGGTTATCAGTGTCCACAGCCTTAATGTTTTATGGAAGTATGCAACAAGTAGGCTGCCCTGTTCTAATTTATTCTGAATAAATAGTTATATTCAAACTTGGCTGTTTTTGTATTCTGCTATAAGGAGAAGAGCCTTAAAACAACTCATTTTTTTGCATGTAAATTCTGAAATGGGGTGAAGCACATAGTAGACATTTCTGAAATTGCAAGTGAAGAGCTTACTCACAGCATCCACAAGGTTAACCACTGATTTGGCAAAATTCCTAGTGTGCTGCTTGGTCCTGTAGCGTTTATACTGCAGGCACAGAGAAAAAGAACAAAGACAAAGATGAACACACTGCAGTGTTTTGACGGTGCGTACTCTAAATGGTCGATATGCTACATTCAATGGCACTGCTCCCTCTTGTGGGCAAAAGTGACAGAGAGTGAAGAAGAAGCAGAGTGTTTTAGTATTTAAATATTTATATGAATATTGAAACTAGCAGTTATGAACTGACATTTATAAAATAAGCCAAAACTGGCCACAGACATTTCCTGTTGTTGTTGGTCATTAGGACATACCATACTGTGGTCACTGACAATCATGATCTCCAAGTACTTCATCTCCTCAAATATATTACGAGGCATCTGCAAAACAAATCCAGACACAATCAACAATGACAGCCTTGTGCAGCACTTTGTACCAACCGTATGTTTTGCAGCCCCAGAATGACCACAAGCTACATTTAAACCCTGAATAGTACCGCTAAGTTATTTAACTCACTCTGTAACCAAGCAAGGGTGAATGAACCTAGGCTGCGTTACTAAAGAGGGCGGTGAGGTCAGAGACTTACAGCTCGCTTTTTCCTGCGCTTCAGCCAGGACAAGTCATCCAGCTCTGAGAGCAGCTGCTCCTCCTCCACTGTGGACACACGCAAGGAGAGAAACACTGAGGAAAACACTGCTACTTCAACTGAAATATGTACAACAGGATACGCCCTTGTACCATCTCATGAGTTCGAACCCATAGGGACGTGTTTTCCTGGTAATCTTTTCCAGAAATCCCAAAATTGTTTACTGAACTTCCCATGAGGTACTACATGCTACATGAAACTGCAAAGCAACAATTGATGCAATATGAAACTAATTGGCATCTGCATATGAAACTAATTGCCACCTGAACCATCAAAGTCTGACAAATATAAATTTTCAAACACTATGAAATTCAATACAGTTAATTCTTTAGGCATTTTCAGTTTTTGACCCATCAAAACCAGACGATCACACACAACCAACCCCTAGGTTGGTTAATGCACCAACCTAGGGGGCCTATCCCGTAATAAGTTATCATTTTAATGGGTTCCCAGAGTGTCTTTGAAACTTGGTATCTGCATTAAAACCTCTATTTGGAACCCCCCCGTTCTTGGTAAAGACGCATACAAAGATGGATGCACACAGAATTAGCTGTTAGAAACAATCTATCTAACTTGTATGGTATTGTTGAAAACACAGGTTTGATGGCCATTACAATTCTTGACCTTTGACAGGCTGGAGCTCTGTCACCACTGTACTTGCATGTTGTGAACAGACAGACAAGGTAAGGGAGCTTCTGTTTAACATGCCGGGACAGACGGGCCCTGGGAGTGGTGCAGGTCAGAGGTGAAGAACAAATGGAGGAGGTTATGTACGATGGCTGACAGTAACACTTACCCTGCTCCTCTGGATCATTGTTCCACTGAAGGGTGGGCGTTCTCCTTAGCGTGTGAGGCCTTGCGGCTGTATCCTGTAGGGGCGACACCACCGAGCGTTAAAATGTGAATGATGACTGTGGCGGGAAGAGGAGCCGAGTTACAGAGAAAAATGTGTCATCATGGTGCAGAGACTGGCACTGGGAGTGTTGAGGGACGTTCTAAGATGTTTAGTGTGGAAACGGCTTAATAAGTCTATAAACTATACAAATGTGATACGTAATGTGGACAAATAATGTTGACATCGCTTAGCATGGCTTGGTGAGATAAAATTGAAATAATACTATTACTACTACTACTACTACTACTATTACTACTACTACTACTACTACTAATAATAATAATAATGACAATAAAACAGCAGCAACCACAAATATGAATGATAATGAAAAAACAAAAACAACCACCAAACAATCAAGAATGCAATATTGAGCAAAACCAATTGCTTAATGTGGCTTAACAAACTGGAATTAATATGATTAGTGCAAACATAAGTTAAAATTAACATAGCTAGACAGACATCTGGAGCTAAGAGAATCTGTGCTTTCTATCCTCAGTATATCAATTCATATAAAAGATAATCCTTCCACATTAACCATTTTAGAACGTGACCTCTGTGGAGCAAGCAACCAAATCCGTGTTTGTACAGCCAAAGAAGTGTGCCAGCTAACTCAGGTCAGACATACTTCATTATCGAATGTGTGCTTCCTTTAAAAACAGGAATGTCCTTGTATTCAATAGGATATCCTCAATAGATAACTCGACTAAGAGTGATGGCTTAATAATGGTACAGTAACAAAGTGAGGGTCATGAGTGAGTGGCTGCGGCAAATGCTACAAGAGTAGTAGGGCAAAGATTTTGTGTAGCACATATTTTGGTCCTCACTGAAAGAAATCACTTACAATCGAATGAGTCTGTTGTAAGGGCTCAATTAGATATACATAGAGTCCATCGTCAAACATTCCGCTGTCAGGCAAAGAGAGAAGAGGAGGGAAAGAAGCCAGTCAGTACTGAGTCAATAGGAGGCGAGGAGCAGAGATGAGTGTATCCACAGATATTCTGAGCACGGCGAGGATTATGCAGAGCTCCTCTATTCACTTACTGCAGCCCGTTGCAGGTAGATAGGGCCACGTGGGAGTTATCGTTCCCCCTCACCTGGCCGTGGTAGTAACAGTGCTCCCCGCCCTGAGGGAAGACAGGCACCACACTTATGCAACATCACAGCAAACCCAGATCAGAGCAGCATTACTAACAACACCGCAGACAAAAATATCCCTGTGTATATACTGTCAGATTTGAGCCGATGCAACACTAAACATAAAGCTTTGCCTGTTGTGCGTTGTAAATTTGAGACCGTTTTTTACTTTACTGCAACTGAAAGACATGATTGAATTCGCAACTGCTTCTGACACTGTAGCAGCCATCCTCACAGATGGCGATTTTACACATTTGCAGACAATGTCTTTCCGCAGGGGGTGTGATGTATGCTTGGTAAGACGTTGAGTTAACACATCGCAAGGTGGGTCCTGGCACTATCTGTGACTCAGCTGTCAGACCCAGGGTGAGCAGAGGACATTCTCCCTGTCTCTCTCTCTCTCTATCTCTCTCTCCTCTCCCCCCCCCCCTCTCTCTCTCTCTCACTCACTCACTCCAGCCATCCCACGCTGCATTGCTACTGCAGAGTGCTATCTCTCCCTCGTCACGTGACCTGGGTTCCAGCAGGAGGCTGCAGGGGAGCAAAACCCTGCTGATTCAGCTACAGTATGCCCAGCCCAGCCCTCTGCCTGAATCAGCAGCAACAGCAGGCACAGCAGCAGCAGCAGGAGCCAGCTCTCTTTCCCAACCTCTTTTCTTCTCTCTCTCTTTCTCTCTCCCTCTGTTTCTCTCCTCTTGCTTTTCTTAAAATTCTATATTTCCATATTTCAATCAACCTGTCCAAGTCGTTTCTCTCCTTCTCTCTTAGTATGTATTTATGTATATGATTTTAGTCTGTATTATGTATTTCTATCTATCTATCTATCTATCTATCTATCTATCTATCTATCTATCTATCTATCTATTTCTCACTGTCAATCTTCTTCCCGTACATTTTGTTCTTTCTCCTCATTTGTAAAAAAGATTATCTTGATGTAACTAGTAAATTGCATTTGTACTGCTGATGCTAGAAAAATGGCATCGTTACCCTGATTAATGGTTAACAGTTAAAGATAAGAAGACTAGTTTAGCTCCTAGCGGTGAGACGGCTGAGTACAGTGAAATCTGCAAAGCATTTTTGTGCCTATTTCTTTACCAACCATTTTGCTTGATTGTACCGAACGAAGACAGTAAGGCACTTTGTACCAGCTGCAGGCCATGTAACTTCCACAGGGAACCAATTAGGCTCCACCAAACAAAGACAGGTATTTAAACAGCTTCTACTTAGTCACAGCCGGAGAACATGTTACCTTTGATAGAACAGGTTTGCCCCCTTCATAGTGGATCTCAACATAATCTGAAGACAACAAATCACTGCAAAAGAGAGAGATTGCGGATGGTTAGGGAGGAAGGACGTGATGTAATGACAGCCAACACATAAGGGCCCGTCTGGTCTTGCTATGACTCACACCTTTCATGGTTTACACTGTGGTTTGAACTGGTGGTGAGTGCTGCTTGCTTAGCATTTAAATAAGAACACTCATCACCGCTGTGCCCGGGTAAGCCTACGCAGAAACCATACACAAATACTCCCATGACATCTCAAAAGTTCAAGGGACACGTTAAATTGTGCCAGCCACCAGGAAAATTGTACAAACTGTGATGCATTCACTCATGGGGATAATTAAGTATCACAAACTGGCAGAGGTTGCACAAACAAATCTGCATTTGATAAAAGGCTAATTATTGAAAGACCTTTCAGAGCCTGTCAATTAATGCTGTCACAGCAACGTGCAAAATGGACGCTCCAGTACAGTTACTCAGAGAAATATTTTTGCAAAGTGCTCTTATGTCTAAATCTACTTTTTTACACGCGCAGCTCTTCCTCAAATAGTTACATTTTCCCAAATTAGATCACCGATTGAGAATGAGAACACATTACAGGCGCCGACACAAGTAACCTCATATGAAGGCTGCCAATGAAGCCTAATGTGATAAATGATTGTGAGGCCTCAGCTTCACCTTGAGCACAGCTGTCCTCCAGGCAGTTCCCACCGTCTGAGTCAGCGCGCCTCACCATTACACACACTCAATCTGTTAGCTGACGACTGGCTTCAAGAGACTGCAATTTTTGCCACAATGGCGCTTTTCTGAGTAACCTTGTAATTCAAAAACATCCTCCTATCTATGGACATGTAGTGGCTTCGCAGCAGAAAATGTGTTAAAAAAAATGGGTGGGCTGGTGGGGGGGGGGTGGGGGGAGGATCTGTCTTGTGAAAACACCACTGTGACATTTTTGAGTGATGCTCAGCAAGTGAGCAGGAAGTGCACAGTTGGGAGAGGAGAGTCAAAGCACCAACACAATGTCTGTGAGAGATTCCTGAGTGAGGGGCTATTTTTAGCTTGACAGATGAGGCAGGGAGAGGCGAGTGGACCACAGCAGAGAGTATATGAGTGTTTATGTGCGTGTGGGTGTGTGTGTGTGTGTGTGTGTGTGTGTGTGTGTGGACAGGGAGGCGCAGCATTGCAGAGCGTGGAGGGCGAAAGCCTTGGAACGTGAGTGTATCGAAGTGTGTGTGTTTAATGGGCGGCGCGTGTGAGAGCGGTGATTGTGCGTGGAGGCAAAGAGGAGGGAGTCCTGCCCCGAGGTCTCTCAGTCCACAGGAGACCGAGTGCCACAATGCAGTGGTAGAGGACAGGGAAGCAGAGTCCGGGGAGAGGGGCAGGACCAAAAAACTGCATGAGGTTCTCATGTCTGGCGCCAGATAAAATGCGGCCCCGAATCCCCCGCCGACACATGATGCGGTCATTACTGTTTATAACTCCAGCACATGGAAGTAATCTGCTCTGAGTCTAAATGAACAGGGATGATGCGAGGAAGGGTCAGTAGCACTTAAGACACTCCCAGCAAGAAAAACACTCCTGGAATTAACATCCATTCCAGGGAAGTTTCTGGTCCCATTAACACTGAACCAAGTAAATATCATCAAATAGATTTCTCTCAAAATGTGAATTGTGTTCATTTAATTAACGCTAAACAGCGAGTCAAAATAGAAACCTTTAGAGCGGAAAAAACAAATTCCTCTTTATCCAGGTTTGGCATCCCAGGTAGAGCAAGAGGAGGAGAAGTGAGCAGATAAAGTAGTACCCATTGGCAGGTTGCAGACCTATCTATATTTAGATCAGTACTGTCGCAGCTACAACACTGAGCAGAATTCAAACCCCTATACTCAAACAAAAAAGGCACAGACTAAAGTGAGATCATTACATATCTCACAGATAACCAAGCAAACAAACAGCAGGCAATCAGAGTCACATTTTCAAGCCTCTCTATAGTTGTTATTCTATGATCTGATGGCGAGGACAATGTATAGAACAGCATCTATTAAATGTCAGTCTTCTTTGTGCGGGTTGGGGCAGGGAATGACGTAGTGAGACACTGGACAAGAGGTGTGTGTCCAGGTCCTCATATCTCTGTCTGTCTCTCTGCGACTTAACATATGCTGTGTTGTTGGTAAGTGTGTAGGTGCAAAAGAAATGGAGAGGTGGGGGAGGGGAGAGAGGGATGAGAGGGAGAGAGGATGGGTGAGAGGAAGGGGGAGAGAATGAGAGGAAGGGACAGAGAGAATACCCTCTCTTGAGGTATTGAGACACACACATGACACGAACATGGATGCAATACAAGCGAGATGGACTGTCTAAAAATGTTGATTATTCACAGTATGTTTTGATTCAATGATTTCGATTCAATTCCTCGATGTCTCATGTCAACAAAACCACTTTGAATTAAATTAAATTTAGAACAAAGAGTGTACGTTTGTGAGGAGAGACAGACAGATTGGAGATCTGTGTGTGTGGTGTGTGTGTGTGTGTGTGTGTTTTATAGGTGTTGCTGTGCTCTACCCAGCCATAAAGCCTCTTGATTACTTTTGCCATTTACCAAAATCTGACCCTCTGGAGTGACATTAATTAAGCAATGCGTGGCATCAATCATGGCAAAGTATGACACCATACTCCCATTGCTCTTCCCATTAGTCTCATACATGGTTTCCAATCCAAGCTACACAGAAGTCAATAACTACCACAAGATCTCTGGAGCCTTTCCCACATTCTCCAACTTTCTATATTTGCATAATACGACAGAGCTTTTACTGTGTATAGCTCATTAAGAGCTCATCACATCATCATCACCTTAGACTTAATCAGCATTTTAAAGTCCTTGTACATGCGCACATTAAGCTGCCCTTACACATGGATAAGGCGTCACACATGTAGACCGGCCACTCTGTAGGAGGAGCAAATCGATATGGAGCTGTCTAGAGCTTCATATCTCAGAACGGGGCAGAATGATCACAGACCACAGACAGTCTGTCTGCACAGTTTGACACAAACTGATTAAGCTTCATTAAAGATATGGACTTGGTTTCCCAAAAGCATTTTCTAACTATGTTTATCTTTGTCCATTTCCTGTTCTGTTGTTGATTTTGGAAACCAGGGCTCTGATCTCTTCGGTCACTATGCCACTGACTAAATTATCTTCAACAAACGCTGCATTAATCACTGACCTGACATATAATACATATCATTTACAATCAACAAAGTCATCTACAACACCCGGCAACTACAAACGTTATCAATATTGATTCAAAGATGACCCACATATTGCTTGCTCATAGAGTCTGTCTCCTGTGCAGAATCTGCCCATCGCTGTTGACATGACCTTGACAACTGTAGTGAGAGGCATACAACTCACTGGAAGCACTTAGAAAGTTAAATCACAGTCCATTACTCATGAAACTGAATCACAAGTAAATCTGATTCACTGTAATGAAATCAAGGCAACACTATAATCAACAGTGGCTGATATTTGTTATGAAATCAATCATGAATCAGTTAGATGAGTTGAGGAAGACTTACTTGTTTAATGTTAGGTCCAGAACAAATCTGGAGCCAAAGGCCTCTAATTGAAAGCTGGCTTGGGCGAGGTGGACCGCCTATATAGGAGAGAGAAAAGGAGTACAGATACAAATCACTGTTTTAATTTCTATTTTTGTTTAACTCTGTGCAATTCTAGGTAAAGTGTAGGAAATGGCAGCATGTAAAGTGTTTGCAAGATAGCAGCCACAGTTATCACACCAGTCATCTGCCAGAGTCCAGCCTCCACAACATCTGCAGCACAGTGCAAGAATGAAACATGACACTTCCTTTTTTCCTGAAGCACAATGAATATACTGAGGGAATCACTTCCTCCAAAATGGCTTCATTCCAGTACTTGAGGACACAGTTCAGCAAAATTTCAATGTTGGTTAGATGCGGTACTATGTGTGTGTGTGTGTGTGTGTGTGTGTGTGTGTGTGTGTGTGTGTGTGTGTGTGTGTGTGTGTGTCAACAGTATGTAAAGACAAGAGAGCAAAAAGAGGGTTAACCTGCTGGACCCAACCCCATAATGCCTTGACCACAGAGCATAGCACAGAGCTTAGTCCACTAAGCTACGGAGAGTCCAGACACTCCTGCTATTGATGACTCCAGTATTTCTAGGAGATAATTTCCAACCACACCCCCTGGCCCACTCTGTCTGACACGACAGCCGAACCCGGCATGCCCATCCCACCTCTGTGCCGCCTCACCTGGCCCTCTGTGGCTTGGTTCTTGGCCCGTGTGTCCAGGTCATGGTAGGTACTCTCCGAGTCCTCGTTAAGGTAGTAGATCAGCCGAGAGGGGTAGGTGATCACATGCTCTACTGCATGGTGTGTTGTGTTGTCTGTGGCAGGTGCTGCAGTTGCCTGTTGCTTCAGCAGTGCTGGCACTGCGTCCCTCTCAACCTCGTTCTCTACTCCTTGAGAAACTGCAAGAGAATATCCCACCACACAAGCGTGAAAATCGGTCCAATACACATATATGGAGCCAGCTGTCAATCCCTTCCTTCATGAAACGCACTGAAAATACTGAAGGAAGTGGCCATGGCTTCATTGCAATTCTTCAGGGCACAGTTTAGTGAGATTCCACTGTTGGTTACATGTTGTACTATACTGATATTATCAATATATGCCACTAGGCTGAATTAGAATAGAATATAAAATGCTTCAATTCGTTCATATTTTTATTGCCAAAGTAAGAAACTCTGCACCAGCCATAAATGCAATGTTCATTAGGACATTTCTGTATTACCAATCCAAATATCCTAAGGCAACAACAGCAGGTGAATATCATGGCTTGAGTGAGGAAAGTCCCAGTGACTGTTGATTCAACTGAAGTAATCATAGGAAATGCAGTGCATTATTTCTTATATGCTGAACAAAAGATGCTGAGCTGCTGTAGTCTGCCCCCATGCACCATCACGTTAAGCACTCCGCATATACAGTATGGGCTATTCCTGTCAGAAATCATCCCCCTTTTGGAAAAAAAAAACGTGCTGTTCTACACCTACATCGGCAGATACGATTTTAATAAAATACAAAAAGTGAAAAATGTCAGTGATTCAATCAGATGAAAGTGATACAGCCAAGACAGGCTATTGCGATACGTACCGAATGACGCTAGTGATGGATGAAGCCAAGGCGAAAGGATGCTGACGAGCAAATTGGCCAGAAAAAGCAAATGCATGATTCATATTTGATAACTGAAATATCTTAATATCAACACATCAACGCAGTGAATAGCTTGCGGCCCATCGTGCAGGGGGGATTTCTTCATGTATCCAGGAGGCGCCGGGCTGCTGCAGTAGCGGCTGAGGGACGGACAGAAAGAAGGCGGTGGCCAGGCAGCTACTGGAAACCAGGAGCACAGCAGACTCCTCCTCGACGCGCACAAAGATGTCCTCCCTCCTCCCGGGGCACAGGAAGCCCAGGCAGGTGATTTCAAAGGCATGGCTTTCAGGCAGAAAAAAAAAGGAAAAAAAGGAAAAAAAAAAAAAAAGGAAACGTGCATAATACAACATATTCATGATGACAACACACACGCAAAAAATGACCCTCATTTAATTTGTTCAGCACAGAAAATTAGGATTTTTTTTTAAAATTATTGGATTATAGTGAGACCACATGATGATGATGATGGTGTAATAATAATAACAATAGTAATAACAACAATAGTAATAATAATAGATAAGTCAGCAGTAATTTCTATATCCATCCGAAGGAAAATTCTATAAAAATTAAAAAAAACTATTGATATACAGACTATGATTTTCAAAAAAAAATAAAAAATTATTATATGTTTATTTTGTCTGTCAACTGTCATAAAGGACTAAATTTGTCTTCTTCTTTTTTTTTTTTACAGAGAAAAGAGAAAGAGCCACTTAGTTTTCTTAGCAGCTATGCATGCTGACCAGAATTCAGGTCAAATGAGTGTAATTCAGTGTAATTTGAAATGTAATACAATTTAAAGGCCCAATCTGCAATGACACTCGCTGTTGAAACACCATCATCCCACCACTGGCTTTTTTGCCTTGGTGATTAGATTGAAGACACCCTGAGATTCAATGTATGAGTTGTTGATACAAAATCTCACAGTAGATAAAATGAGTTAAATGTTTGTTTACATTTGGACATACATACCTGTATTTTGAGTTGGATGACATACCAGACCAAACACAGTAGCAAACAGGTGCTTCTCTCACATACAGTAAGTAGGCCTACTGGGTTTAGACTGATATATTGGTTTAATAATATATCGAGCCAATATTGTCCTTTTATTAAATATTGGATATCTCCTGTCATGTTATCCAATATGAGGGAGGTTCCTCCCTGACCACAGCTACATAAAAAGAGTGTAAAACCTGAAATGTTATTTTCTTTTGCACATTTAATAGTTCAATAATTTTTTTTGCAAATTAATTCTACACTGAAAGGCCTAATGAGTTTCTCCAACCACTGAATAGGTGCGGTGGGTCAAACTGCCTTATGGAGCTACTGACCACCCTGACAGAATTTCATTAGGGTTTCAGTGGAGAGTTTAGTGTCACATGATTGTATAAATGCTGTTTCAGAGGCTTTTTCCACCCTGACGAGAATAAAATTCAGAGGAAACACTGAAGATGGTCAGATTTAAAGATAGTCAATATCAGCACAAAACATCAGCTGTCAGCGGCTTCAGTCTAAAAATAATTCTTGATGACTGTGTGCTCGAACAGCCCCTCAGAAACCTCTACTAGCCACATGAATAAAAGTCCCTAGTCCCATGGTTAATTGTGCAAGTAAAAAATGAAAATGAGTGCTTCATGGGTCTGTGTCCAGCCTGCTGAGGCTGTTGTGAGGAAAAACTTGAATGCTGGTGTTTGAGTAGTGACCCCTCCATTAAGTTGTCATTAGATAGTTAAGGTCCTCTCTCCCGTTCTGATACAGCAGAACATCCTCTAAGAAGACCGTTTGGCACGGCCTATCATCAGTGCCTGGCACGACTTTGAGGCCTGATTATTAAAGCTATGCGGATCACACACACACACACACACAGAGCTATTGGAGGAAGTGACAGCTCCCCCCTCAGGGCTGAATGGTCCACAGAGGGATGAGATGGTCATTTTGGGTCGCTGGAGATGAAGAGAACTGAGACACGGCTGTCTGGCTATCTGATGAAACAAGAGGGGGTGAGTAAGCACATGAATGCTCTAACTAAGTCTTTGTTAGTTTTACCTGCAGCAGCTTTGAAAAACATCTTTTATCCTTTTTCCAGTAATTTATACATCACTCCTAAAGTTTATTGTAGGATGAAATATATTTGGTAGGTCCCTTTCCAGTTTTATAACATGGTGCTCCATATTTAATATGCACTGTAAAACTCACATGTTTACTCACCACATGTTTACTATGACATGTAGCAGTGTGGCAAGGCATTTCACTGATTTTCATTATGTTTTACTTCTTGCTCAGTAATTAAACAACTAGTGAAACAGTTGTAATATCAAAACAGGGGACTGTAAGTTCAAGCAACTTAAAGTAAAGTTAAAGCTGCGTTAGGCAACTTTGCACTTTGGCGGCCCCAAGTGGCAGCAAGAGATAACTGTTTCAATTTTGAAAGTTTGAAAGACTTCATTACCAAGAAATTGTGCAACTTGAGTAACCTGTGTACTCCTCCAACCAAATTTCTTCTCGTTAGTGGCTGCTAGGGGTGGAGGGCCAGTGACCATTACCCGACACCTGAAAATAAAATTGGGTTATTGGGGTGAATCTACAACATTTCAGTAAAGGGGGGTGGAGGGAGGGGGACACTCTTCTCTGTTGCAGCCCCAGTTTGTGATTTCGGCTGAAAACATGCCTGTATCACTGACCGGGCATGCAGGGCACATGCCCCAGGGCCCCAGACCACCAGGGGCCCCAAAATATTCTAAGTACCGTGTCCGTGTTCAATGCATTTCACAACATTTCACAAATTTCAATTGAAATGTACAGTCAGGCGGGGCCCGTAGGCCACAGTTTATGATTATGGGGGCCCAAGTCACAGCCTCTAATGACATTTGATGCAGAGGAGGACCCAATCACAATTATTAAACTGCCACCTCTTGCTTGTATGTTTATGAGCAGTGCATTTAGTGAGTATCATCCAGCTAAGGTGCAGAGCACGAATCATATACTGGTGGGGCAGGGGAGTCTAGGTACAGACAGTAAAACCTTTTCAATAAATTTCAACATTTAACTGTCAACCTCATCCCAAACTGGACTAAAAAAAAAGATATCTTAAATTAGCATTTGACAGGTTATAATGTAATTAGAGATATCTTAAATTAGCATTTTGGTTGGTCGTAATGTAATGATGCTTAATGCTAAATGCGTAAATGCTAATTTACAATATCTCTCATTACATTATGACTAGCCAAAATGCTACTTTAAAATATTTCAGATATCTGTAATGAGAACTACTGGAACTACCACTACTAGGCCTGTACTGCTGCAGCAGCTGTAGTAGTAGCAGCAGCAGCAGCAGTGTTGTTGCTTGCCACTGCTGACTAATACCACCTGGCTTAACGGTACTGTTGCAGCAGCAGGAGCAGCAGCGGCAGCACCCAGCGCACGGTCTCTGGAGCCCCTGGTAAAGCTCTTACTGTGGACTTTGACAAGGGCTTACAACCCTATAAGATAAGATAAGATAAGATAAGATAAGATAAGATAAGATAAGATAAGATAAGAGGTGAGATAAGATAAGATAAGATAAGATAAGATAAGATAAGATAAGATAAGATAAGATTAATGCCCTTGGGGAAATTCAGGAAAAGTAGCTGGTGAAGCTACTTTTATTTTATTTTTTTTCTAGTTAATTTTGATAGTTTGGACTGGGTGGCGGGTTTGCGTCTCTCTGCACTAACCACCACCTCTTCAACGAACCGCCATCACTAACCGCCAGACCACTCCTTTGGAGCGGCTGGCAGGTTGGCTTCAGCTTCAGCGGGACACGAACCGCGCCTCAATCGCGAGCGCCAGACCACCTTTTGCAGGCTCCTGGCTAGGCTAGCTTCAGCGGGAGGTAGGTTGGCTTCAGCCGGACACGAACGGCGCCTCTTCGTACCAACCACCAGCTCTTCAACGAACCGCGTTCGCTAGCCGCCACGCCACCTGGTCCAAACTATGAAAATTAACTAGGAAAAAAAATAAACTAAAGAGAAAGCCTCCAAACACGCCCATCAAGCGTCCAATAGCTACTGGTCTGAAATGAAGGCTGTGGTTCCCAAAGAGAGCCTCTTGCCACGGTCCAAGCACAGCTTTACCAGCACCCCGGGGAGGATACCTTAATCAAATCTTTTCAATAAATTTCAACATTTTTTTTTGGTCCTTCATTCTCGCCACCTATCACCTCGCCTCCTTAAAGCCACAACCTGCAATCAAAATGTAAACAAAGGGAAGCTTGCCTTGGGGTTGGACAAATGTTATCCCTCTCAAATTGAATGAGCGAGCTCTAGATAGAAGGAATGGCAGTTTGTTATAGCTAAATCTGAGTTCCAGATTACTTTGACATTTGTATTGTTTGTGAACAGGCTAGTATGTTAAGTTAAAATGTGTGGGTACATACCGAGAGGTGGGGGGCCCAATAGGACATGTGTGCCCAGGGGCCCTGTGGTTGGTTAATCCAGCCCTGGCTGAAAAGACAGGAGTATTTTTACGCAAAATCTTACAGTGCAGCTTTAAATAACATTGGAATTTCTAAGTTGTTTTAGTGAATATTTTTACAGTGCAGTCAAGCCTGCATGCACATTCACACCACGGAGCTAGCAGCTAGCCCTACTACAAGACAGTCATCTTCCAATGGCCACCGACCAGCTCCTCCAGTTCAGTGCCTTGCTCAAGGACACACCAAAGCAAATGCAGGGGCAAGAGAGAGCTCCAACCCCCACTTCAACTTTCCCTGCATTGTCCGTCATCCAACCGACGAGACAGTTTGGCTATACTCACTGCTTGACTGTGCTTTCGTGGAAAATTTTTCTCTGTCAACAACAGAGGAGTTAAACTTTTAACTTTCTTTCCGTTTACACATGGAGGGTTAGAGGGATTGGTTTAGGCTTTGAAAGCACTGTTTTTGATGGCCGCAGCTCATGTGAATGAAAGCATTCTTCATACCATGAGGGTGACCAATAAGTTCTCCTCATTCCGTGGTCCATATGACGCGTCAGCCAGGCGTGCCCACTGCACATCTCAACCCAGTTTACCTAACGGAGTTTAGTTTGGATGGACTCAGAGAGACTGCACATGAAACAGCCTGCAACTCACGGACCAGGCCCAGCAAAAGGCGTCCCAGGCTAATGGGCTACATTTAACTTAACAGACTCTTCTTTCTAATGGAAGCTGTCGGTCTTTTGATCCAAACACAAACTAAAAGGGTAGTGCTGCAGCGATAGGAAGGTAAGCGATGCGCGCTCTCTTCTCTGTTGTCCCGACGAAAAATAGTTCCCACAGTATTCCATTAGGGGCTTATTGTGTGTATGTGGCACTCAGTAATGAGCTTATGGTGACTTTTTCGAACTTTATGGTATTTTCTTATCTAGCCTATAGATGTTATTATATACAGCATGCAGTAGTTTATTGTTTTTCTGTGATGTTTATATAGTGGCCTTAAAATAGTTTTTGTATAATTCTTTCCGTTAGTTGACAGCATTTATGCATAACAACCTAAGATGTAATCTTCTTTATGTTAGCAATTATATCTTCATAAATAGTTTATTCTGTAACAGCAAAATTCAATGGCAAGCCTAGCCTTGTGCATAGTGATTATTTGACCATAAATAATCCGACCTGTTGTCTATCTCTGACTAAGGTATAAAGTTAGTAATTAGTCTTATTAGTCTGATTGTTTTGAGTAAAAAAAAAATTATATATATGACTCAAACTCACGATGTATTCTACGTCACATTCGCCACAGACGAGGGATTTCCATTTGTTTTTAGTCACAGCTTTCTCTTCCTTAAATTTCATTTTTTCAGTCATATAAGTCAAGGTTCTGCAAAAGTAGTAGGCTAGTGGGCATTGTCTAAATGTTACTCATTCTGGCCTTGATAATGATAATAATGTTGTTGATATGAGCAAGAATACAACCTTTGCCCCAGATGCTTTTGTTGGTAATGGCTTGCCTGGGGCAGATTCATTTTGAGAGAGTAAGAGTTTTTTTCCTTGTGGAATAAAAATAGTGCTTTTATTTCTATTTCTAGTAAATTGCGCAACAGTTGTCAGGATGCGAATAAACAACATGACATTGTGAAACCTCTCTTTCTCGGCCTGTGTGTAGGGTAAAGATACTGCAAATCTCACTGTCTCCACTGTTGATCCAATTGGCTGGTGACACTGTTCCAGGGTCAGGACACACCCAGTCCCAAACACAAGGACTGAATGATCTGAAAGGACAGGCAGCTGGACTTGGAGAACAGCACAGGTGAGAACTAGTGTTTTAGGCTGATTATAACCTTACTGTGCATGAGGATCCCCTTAAGGAATGCATCTTATCATGTAATTTTCCTTCTCACAGACAACTTCACCACAAAGGTCACATCCTTGCAACAATGGGCGACTCTGGGGAGGATTACGGAAACTACACCTACGAAGATTACCTGGAGTACGGAGACTTTGAAGAACTTAAAGTGGACTACAGGCAGAGGGAAACTATGCACATAATCTCAGTAGTCATCTATAGCATTTCCTTTGTGCTTGGTCTGATTGGAAATGGCATTGTCATTTGGGTGACAGCGTGTAAAAGCAAAAGGACTGTGAACAGCATATGGCTGCTCAATCTAGCAATAGCAGACTTTGTGTTTGTGCTTTTTCTACCCTTCTCCATTGATTACGTACTGCGGGACTTCCACTGGGGCTTTGGGTTGGTAATGTGTAAACTCAACTCATTTGTGTCTGTGATGAACATGTATGCCAGTGTGCTCTTTCTCACAGTACTCAGTATAGACAGGTATGTATCGCTGGTCCACCTCACTTGGTCCCAGAGGTATCGCACTTTAGAGAAAGCCTGGATCGTGTGTGGTTGCACATGGGCGATATCTGCAAGCCTGAGCTGTCCTACTCTCATCTTTCGTGACACCATGCGCTTACATGACAGGGTGGTGTGCTTCAACAACTTCTATGCGCAGGATGGACACACAGCGGCCGTTAGACACATTATAATGGTGGCCGTCCGCACCACCGTGGGCTTCCTCCTGCCCTTTAGCGCTATAAGTGTGACTGGTGTACTCTTGACAATCAAAGTGAATGTGTCCAAGGGTTCGGTTCGCCTGTCCAGCTTCTCCAAAACAGTTTCTGCTGTGATTCTGGCCTTCTTCTTATGCTGGGCTCCCTTCCACACCTTTAGCTTGATGGAATTATCCACACATTCCTCGTTGCACCTACACAACGTACTGAAAACTGGCTTTCCTCTTGCCACCAGCTTAGCCTTCTTTAACAGTTGCATTAACCCCCTGCTCTATATGCTCCTGGGCAAAAAGGTTCGGCATATCCTGAAGCGTGCATGCCTGGACATAACTAAGAGTTCACTGAGAGAGCTGAACCAGTCAATCTCTGCGACTGAGACTATGTCTGTGCCAGAGGGTCTTCAAGAGAGTCCACCAGAGGAGCCTGTTGAATCATCTGCTCTATGATTGCAACAGTCTCCAGACTCTTTTAGTTATCCATGATACACAGAGGGTAAGATTGACTATTGTTTTGAGTGCAGATGTGGAAGATCATCATAACTGTTCTTTTCAGCTGTAGTGTTAAGATTTTCCTATTTGTTTCATGCGGAAAGCAGTAACGCCTACTTCAACTGACTGTCAATTACCCTCAATGGAAAACCAGAGTACTGTCTGCATAACTTACACATGGAATGAGTATCTTTCCAATGATTTGACAAATTACTTTGTTTCATAGCCCAGGCGATCTCCAGAGCAACATGCAAGTTCAAATGTATCTTACATACTCACAGATTTTATATTGTACTCTTTTGAATCAAGGGCATTTACTCATTAAATCTCTATACCTTATGGCTCTTGCAGATCAGATACAATGCAGGTGTCTATTGTAGTCTTCTACTTGTCTGTGTTTTTGTAGCTTCTTGTAGGCCTACAGACTGCTAGAGTCATGTCTCTTTAGGAGAGATTTTTTTAATATTTCAGAGTTGTGTAAATGTATTATTCTAATATATTCAAAGTAAATACAAACAGACTATACTTTAATAAATTTGTTCTTCTGAGCATACCTTTTTTGAATATGTATTCTTTCTATTGACCGCCTTGATGTTAACAGATTTTGTCTTTGTAACCTAATGAATGTGTTTAAAGTTTTAGGATCTAGAGGATCTAAGCCTATATCTCTTTTTAACACAGGCCTACTAAGTAAACAGGAGCCTGACATGAACACAAATGTTCATTTCCCATTGTTTTCCTGAGGGTCTGTTTAAAATGCAGCTATTTCCTGTTATTTCCTACTGGTCAACTCTAACTCAAAAAAGGTTGCGGCCACGGTAGGCTAGAGATACATCCTGTGACTGGAAGGCTGCTGGGTTGAATCCCTCAGTCAACTAAAAAACTTACATCTGGGAAACGGAGGTGAGCAAAACACACTCTCCTCAACAACTACAGTCAAAGTAAGGTGTCCTTGAGCAAGGCACTGTGCCCACAACAACTCCAGTGGACTTGTTCAGTGGCCAGCACTACAAGACTGGGTGTACTGGTCAGCTCCCAGGTGTGATTATACCTGTGACCCTCTCTACTTCTGCAGCTACACTTCCAGGCTGTTGCTGTAAAAGGCAAGGTGTTTATCTTTATCCACATGTGGAGTCAAAACCTGAGTCTGAAGAAACATCAACTGCTGCTGTTATTGCCACATCACCGCGGGCATCTGCACCAGTTTGATACAGATGCATTTCTGATAAGGGGAGGGCTTACATTAACTTCTGTATAGGCTAATGTCGAGACTGTGAGAGTAGAGTATAAGTAGTTAAAAAAAAGTAGCCTGCCAATGAGGATTATGGTACACTGGATTACCTAATCCGTGACGCAGCAGAAAACAACACAGTGCGCAATCTGCGTAGTAGGCACTGGTTCAGTTTAGGGGAGTGAGGACAAACACTGGCAAGGTAAGTGGCTTGCCAACTAAAAGGCGAATATGTAAACATGTATAGCCCGAACGTCACCACTAAACCAACTGTATAAATGGCTTGCTTCATTTGATTTAGCTGTCAGCCAAACTAAAATTAGGTTAACGTTCACTTTAGCTTGTTTGCTAGCTTGCTAATATCAACACAAGTTTGTGATTACAAAACGTTAAACAGCGTCTGTGCCGCTTCACACTGTTGTAATTGCTAATTCTTCTAGCTAAGTGTTTATCAACGAGAATAATGACTATGATGCAGCTATCACAATTAACAAGATATATTATTAATGTTAATTTAGCTAACGTAACGTTAGCTTGGCACGTTATTTGGCCATCATTGCGTCCTAGGTAGCAGTAACAGCTAACAGTTTGGCTGATGTTTCGATGGGTATCCAACGTTATGCCGGGTGTCAAACGAGTCAGGTTATCTTCATGAAGCTTTGCACGGTGTAACCTAAACTGTAAGAGAAATTTGCCGCAGCTTTGAATGTGTCACAACAGAGATTGTCTGGGGCTATCGGTCGGCTCTCCAATGATAACTCGTGCTTCACTTTTGTTATTGTTTTTGTAGTTGGATGAAGGCTGTATCGTGGTTTGACAGCTCTAACAGATGCACCAGCTTTGTTTATCTTAAAGTCTAGCTAGCCTGTATTTTAAAGCCCTTCTGTTGATGCTTCTTTAGCGGGTTTGGCAAGTAGTAACCATCCATTCGCCAGCCGCAAATGATGTTACCTTCTGCCTCTCTTTCAGCATGTTGCGTTTGCCCGTCGTGACCCGGAGTCTCTCAGGAGTAGCTCTTACCAAAGCGAGCGCGGCTGCCACTAATAATGGTAATACTATACAGTTATATCAATTGATCATGCTTTGTCACTCATATTATGCAAAACATCAATTTTGTTATTGAGTGTAAATATTCCATTAAATATTCTAAGGCCAAGGAGCCCTTGTTACTTTGTTCCACTGTTGGATTATAGGCAGGATTACAGATTTGCCAGGTAGCACATTTGGTACCAGGCGGCTGCTGGAAGTGGGACATCTGATCTGTCTAATTTAGTAGTCAATGTCAAGAATCTGTCATTGTTATGGAATACCAATAATTCAGTTTAATGTATGGTGTTATATGAATGATAAAGAGTGTTACAAGTGTCTATAGTAAAAGTGATGGGAACAGTCAACACATAAGAACAAAAGGGATGGGTCACAGAATGATTTCTGTCTGTTTTTATAGCTCGCACTGCAGCCACAGCAGCAGCCACTAACCTCTTGGAGGTGTTTGTGGATGGGAAGCCTGTCATGGTGGAGCCAGGAACCACTGTGTTGCAGGTTAGCATGGGATTTTCATATATTCTGTGTGTTACAAGGTAGTTAAACTCTTGTCGACATCTCGAGTCATAATATTGGATCTAACACTATGATTAAATCCTGTCATAGGCATGTGAGATGGTGGGAATGCAGATTCCCCGCTTCTGCTACCATGAGCGCCTGTCTGTGGCGGGGAACTGTCGCATGTGTCTGGTGGAGATAGAGAAAGTCCCTAAGGTATGATGTTGTCTGTATGTGTGTGTTGTTTCTACTTTGAGTGGCCTTGCAAGTGTTTCAGTCCCATATTTGGATAGCCACAGAGGTGTGTATAGCCTTTGCCTTTGGGTAGGCATAGTTATAACATTGTCAGTAATAGATCATTTTCATTTATCTTCTAGCCGGTGGCAGCATGTGCCATGCCAGTCATGAAGGGTTGGAACATTCTAACCAACTCTGACAAAACAAGAAAGGCCAGGTACTCATGTTATGACATTGATGTTATAGTTATTATTGGCCTGTAATTATGCATAGTTGTCAGAGATGCATTTTTTTAACTGAGGTGATATGGTAGCCTTCACTCTTTTATTCCTTTTACATTATCTTACTCATAAGGAAACAACAAAGTTACTCAGTTCACATTCCCTCTTGTCAGAGTAACATGACAGAATTTTATTCAAAAATGGTGTTTAACTTTCCACAGGGAGGGTGTGATGGAGTTCCTGCTGGCTAACCACCCATTAGATTGTCCAATTTGTGACCAGGGTGGAGAATGTGATCTCCAGGTAAACGTCACATAATTGTGTTTTGAAAATCACTTTGCTTCCGTAGATTGTTCCGTGTTTGTTATAGGACTGTTTATCAGTTTGAGTGTGAATATGACTGCCTCTATTTTTTTTAAATAATTTTAATGTGTGAAGGACCAGTCCATGCAGTTTGGCAGTGACAGGAGCCGCTTCACAGAAGGAAAAAGAGCTGTGGAAGACAAGAACATTGGTCCCCTTATCAAAACCATTATGACTCGCTGTATCCAATGCACTCGCTGTGTCCGGTGAGTTACACTCAAATATGTAGGGTCAGTTGAATCCCTGTAAAGTTCAACATGTAACTAAGCATGAAATCAAATTGCAATTTTTCTTTTTCTTCCTACAGCTTTGCCAGTGAGATTGCAGGTGTGGAGGACCTGGGTACCACTGGCAGGGGCAATGACTTGCAGATTGGAACCTACGTGGAGAAGATGTTCATGTCTGAGTTGTCCGGAAATGTGATTGATATCTGTCCAGTGGGGGCTTTGACCTCCAAACCATATGCCTTCACTGCTCGCCCTTGGGAGACCAGGTTTTTGGATTGTGCTCTACATATTGTGCCACTGGGACCTTTTGATACAGTCAACTGAGAAGCTTTTTTGGGGTCACGAGTTATTTTTTACCCTTTTTACCCGTGTGTTATCTTTGGTTTTTTGCAGGAAGACTGAATCTATTGATGTTCTTGATGCTGTGGGTAGTAACATTGTGGTGAGTACCCGCGGTGGTGAGGTGATGAGAGTTCTGCCTCGTCTGAATGAGGATATTAATGAGGAGTGGATCTCAGACAAAACCAGGTTATTTTCCAGTCACACAAAATCTACATCATATACATAAATGTGATTTGTTTTTGATGTCTGAATCATTGCTGAACTCCTGCATTCTTCCTTCCTGGCAGGTTTGCTTATGATGGACTCAAGCGGCAGAGGCTTACTCAGCCAATGGTGAAGAATGAGTCTGGGCAGCTGGTAGCCACTTCCTGGGAAGATGTGCTGACTCGAGTTGCTGGTGCAGTACGTGATTCATGATGAAATGGGCTTCCGCAATATTAGACCTCCCTCTGCTGTTGATATCGAAACAGTCTACGCTAATTTAAAACCTGTGGTTTCAGTGTAGTCTGGCCTGAATAGCATCTGTTTTCTTTTGCAGATACAGAGTGCTCAGGGTAATGATATAGCTGCTGTTGTCGGAGGCTTGGTGGATGCAGAGGCTCTCATTGCCCTGAAAGACATGCTGAACCGTCTGAACAGTGACAACCTGTGCACTGAGGAGGTGTTCCCCATGATTGGGGCTGGGTAAGACGAAATTTTATCGAAATTGCAATATGGCCTACTGCAATTTTCAAATCGCAGGAGGCGCAATATTTGTTAAAGGCGAAATGTGTGTCAAAATACCATTTTAAATTAAATATTTTCATGCTGCAGAGATGTCCTGGCCTAGTATACATCATATTCTACAGACTTAAGAAAACATCTTTGTTTGTTTGGTACAGATCCCCACAAAAATCACACCATAATCATTTTAATACGTTTTTCAATGAAAATGAGAATAATGATGTAAAAATTATCATTCCCTCTAATATCGCAAATCATATCGCAATTGCAATATCAGTCAAAATAATTGCAATTAGATATTTTTTCAAAATCGTTCAGCCCTAATTCAAAGAGGAATAATGAATGTGGTACACAGCCAGTTTTACTAGCACTGATGTAAAGCTCCTTATTTTCACCTTGTCTTCTATAGATCTGACCTGCGTTCAAACTACCTACTGAACACTGGGATTGCTGGCATTGAAGAAGCTGACCTGCTGCTTCTGGTTGGCACCAACCCACGCTATGAGGCTCCGCTGTTTAATGCACGAATCAGAAAAAGGTAGTTTAGAGGCTGAAGTGGGGTGTTTAAGTGCTGTGAATGTCTCTGGCGGCTGAATCTAAATGAAATAAGTCATTGCTGCATTGCCTCATGCTCCAGATTTACTGCCTCGTTTTAAGAGGAACGTATAAATCTGAGGGGTGTTGCCACAGCAGTGCCTGGTGTTTCATATGAGCTTGGTATCTCTGCTTTAGCTGGCTTCACAATGAGCTGCAAGTGGCTCTAGTGGGACGGGAGGTGGACCTAAGCTACACCTATGACCATCTTGGGGAGTCTGCCAAGGTTCTTCGAGACATTGCATCGGGAACTCACCCTTTCTCACAGGTAATTGTGTATTCATCTTATGTGCTTGAAAGAGTTCAGTCAGTAATGCGTTGTTCATTATCAGTCAACTTGGATGAACCTACCTAACTTTGCGTCTAATATCTCTTCTTGTAGGTCTTGGCTAAAGCAAAGCACCCCGTTGTTGTGGTTGGCAGTGGCTCCCTGCAGAGAGAGGATGGGGCTGCGATAATGGCTGCTGTGTCGACCATTGCTCAGAACGCTCGGGTCAGCAGCGGAGTAGAGGAAAGCTGGAAGGTTCTCAATGTGCTTCACAGGTCATACTCTCTGCAATTTAGTGGGAAAGCTTTTGATAACACTGTGATGTTTGGCAGGCATTTTCACAGCAATATGCCTTCTTCTTTGGCTGTCTCTACAGAGTTGCCAGTCAAGTGGCTGCACTTGATCTTGGGTACAAGCCAGGGGTGGAGGCTATCAGGAAGAACCCACCTAAAGTTCTGTTCCTGTTAGGCGCTGATGCTGGCTGTATCACTCGCCAAGACCTCCCTAAGGATAGCTTTATCATTTATCAAGGTCAGCAGTATTACTCCACAACAGCAGAAGCTCTTTAGTAGCATTACTCATTCACAACATTAATTGATATAAGGCTTTTGAATGAGGCAGGCTAATGACTGGCAAATAATATTGTGTGTATCGTTGATGTCATGGGAAAACTTGTAACTCCGGTTTTGGTGATTTTCATGTATTATCGGCATTCAAAGAAGTACATGGTCCTCTATGGGTTGAGAAAATTTAACAACACTTGGGCTTATGAAATAATTTAAAACCTCCACTGGATAAACTGAAAAATGCATGGTGGTCAAGTTAAGATCAAGGCTGTTTTTGTTGACATTTCTGAAGTACAAGGTTTTCATCAGACAGCGATGATACGTATGTTCCTGTTAAGGGTGAATTTATATGAACGCTCTGTTCCATAACTGCCCAGGTCACCATGGGGATACCGGTGCACCGATGGCTGACATCATACTTCCCGGAGCTGCATACACAGAGAAATGTAGCACCTATGTGAACACTGAGGGTCGTGCCCAGCAGACCAGGGTGGCTGTGACGGCTCCAGGCATGGCCAGGGAGGACTGGAAGATCATCAGAGCCATATCTGAGGTGAACTACAATAAAGGATAACCGTTAGTGAGTAAGTTAGTAGTAAGAAATTAGACTAAATTTTGTGTATTTTTGTTCTTCCTTTAAGCTCGCTGGAGTGACTCTGCCCTATGACACCCTCGATGAAGTGCGTGATAGATTGGCTGAGGTTTCCCCAAACCTGGTGCGATATGACGACGTTGAGGAGGCCAACTACTTTAAGCAGGCTAATGAACTGTCTAAGGTCGGCTATAATTTTCCTCCCACACATGTAAAGTTGATCATAGTGAAGGCACTGTTTAAGCTTTAGGTTTCAGGTTACATTCAGCATCTCTGTTTGCTTCACTGTGTTCCCCATGATGGTAGTATCTCTGTCTTGTCTCTTTCAGGCAGTGAACCAGGCTGTCCTCACTGAACCGTTAGTCCCTTCACAGCTCACTGTGAGAGACTTCTATATGACAGGTGGGCCACCAATACGCTATTCCAGTGTTTCCCCTATTATTGAATATGTGGAGTGAGACTCCACTGCCACAGAGAAACTGCCATTACACTCAAAAGAATTTCAGTGTTATTGGATTCAAGGGAGAGGCTAATCTAAATGTTGTTCCAGAAGCCTTTCCATCGTGCCAAAATTCTCTAGGAAACACTGCTCTATTCTATCAATTCCTCAAAGAAATAGTTCGGTATTTTGAGCCATGGGCCCCAAATTTTTTTTTTTTTTTTTTAAACTGAGCTTTCTGTCAATAGTTGTGTTCTATTTGGATAGGAACTATTTTTTCTCAAAGACACACTACCTTCTAAGCCGGTGTAAACTCCATGAGAGCAAGAAGAATCCAAAAATAACTGCTGACAGAAAGCTAGTTTTTTTTTTACAAATTTTTTCAAGATTACATACTTATGATTATACTGTGACCATCGTGTTTTGCAAAACAACATTTATCATAGTTTTCAAAGACTGTCGCGTATGCCCCTGGGTTTCTATTGCAGTAGAGTGGGAGGGAGCCGCCCAGTGTTAGCGAAGTTATGGCTTCTACTAATAGGGATTATGACGGAAAACATGTTATTTGGGCCCAGGGTTCAAAATACTGAACTATTCCTTTAATTTGAAAATAATTATTATACTTGGACACAAACAAATATACACACCTCACTCTAATAACTCACACACATAAACAAAAGCATGAGTATTAGGACAGTACTGTAGCCTTTTTGTATATTTCCTATTAAATTAATATGAAACCAAGGTACAGACATAATTTCTGATTATGCACCTTTTTGCTCACATTGTTAAACCATATTAGCACCAGAGGTTTCCAGAGATTGAGAGTATTGTGATGTTGATGGATCAAAACCTTTCCATGACACCACGTATAATAATAAACAGTAACTTTATTTATATAGCACTTCAAAACAAAGGTACAAAGTTCTTCACAGAGACAAGAAAGTAAAACATAATCAGACAAAAGCACAGGGTAGAAAAATAAAAATAAAGGCCAAAAGATGCTAGAATAAAACAGAGTAAAAGCAGAGTCAAAATGACAAAAGAAGTAAGCGCAGTAAAAACCACAATGGGTTAAGTGAAATAAAACTATTATAAAAAGGATTTTCTCTAAAAGGTAAGTAAGGATTTAAAAGATGACCGAAGAAGATGACAAGATTTGATTGGTACAGAGCAGATTGGTATGGTCTCTGCAAACTGATCACATGTAAGTCATGATACTGTAAACACACTGGATAAAAATATCTAGCAAGTGGCATATATTATTCTCTGAATGGCATATGAAGCAGTGATTGAGCAGTTTCATAATGGTTCTGTGACCAAACAATAATTGAGTGTCTTTTGTTCTGCCAAAGTAGTGAATACATTGCGATAATGACCAATGGAGTGACATTTTGTAGCCTCTGTAAGCCGCTTTCTGTCAGCATGTTGCATCTTTTTCTGTGCCGCACTGCTTTTGATACTTCATTTATCAGTCCGCTGTACACTTGAAAGGACTTGTGCAAAGGAATTAAGCCTTGGAACTCCCTTATTGAAACAAATTAAAGCACAAAACATATTTTTTGTTAGTAACTCTGTAACAAAAGTAGTTTTTTGCTAGCATTAGAATATGTAATCACCATACATTTCACAGCCAAATACAAGAGAATCCTACATGTAACATCGGTAAAGTTAATCCATCCCAACAATTACATGAACTCAGTCAAAAGCTGGTAGTCTGTAGCTTTTACCACATTCATCTTTTGAGGTCAAATTCCTACTGTAAAATAACAATAAAAAAAAGTCATCAGTGTACTTTCCCACGAGTTATTGTGTTGTCTGTAAGTGGCCATTACACACCTGCATGACATTAAACATAATGACATGATTATATTTATTTGTATTCCTCACAGTAGTACAGATGTGCAAATTTACAAGCTGTTCTCAATCTTTACCCACAGATCCAATAAGCAGAGCCTCCCAGACAATGGCGAAGTGTGTGAAGGCAGTCACAGAGGGGGCGCAGGCTGTGGACGAGCCAGCCATATGCTAAAGCTCAGTGGATAGCCATCCAGCTTTTGCGCACAAATTGATACGCACAACTCCTATATTTGCACATTCATAAAAACGTATTTATTTGTAGTAGAGTTTTACCATAGGTATCTCTCCAATTATACACATTACTGAATTAGCATACTAACCTGCAGAAAGATGTCTATGCAGTTGCAATATCGAGAAGATGTAAACTTTATCTGCTGTAGCACCTTCATTTAGATGTATCCCTGACAGTTAATTGTATGTCCACCTGTTATAATTACTCCCACATTCCAGTAGATGCTTGTGACCAGATTTTTATAAATCATTGTGTTTCAGAGCTAAAGGAAGTATTTTGTCCTCTTCTCCTGTATAATGTCGATATACCAATGTGAAAAGTGTAAAGAGTGTATCTTCGTCAAGGAATATTGAGTGTGGTCGTAATAGCTATTTTTAAGTATGTCTGATAATAAACTTATTTTCTGTAGCAAGTCTACTTAGATAATGCATCTTTGCAAAGTCGATATTAATTGTGTTTTTCTTATTTTAAAACCCTGCAGTCTGTATCCAGTACCAAAATTACCTAGTGAAATCACAATAACAGCGCTGTCGTATAATTTAATTTGCTGTCAGATTAAAACAATTAAGTTGTGTGCTGGCACTGTGACAATTTTACCAATACAATCCTGGCATGTCCTGGCATTTCCGCTTCAACTTTCCCAGCCCCGACGTCTGATTGGCACGTGCTCCATCAGCAGTGAACAACAGTCGGCAACAGTGTGGCAGGGTTGATAACTCATTCACACAGAAGATGATAGCCGTGGTCCAGGTGGATCACAGTTTTAACACTTGCTAGACTTCTCAGCCAACATGTTTTTTAAACCTAAGTATTTTGACGTAGAGAATGGAAACGGCACTGTCGCTCACACACAATGTCATTGCCCTTACAATAGATAACATTGCACTTCTGCACTGCTGTGGCTTTTACAAAGTTGAATTTCCAATATGGTAGGAGAGGTTGTTGTTGTTCAGTGGACTGTTGTCATGTCCCCGCAGTGCCTGTAGTGGTGCTGTGAGGAGTCTGCTGTGGACCCAACAAAAATCCTCAGCAGCCTTCCTACTGCTAATATTTGCTGTGGATAATCTATATTTACATGCATCTGTATTTCAAGATATACCGAGTTCGATGAAGATCACTGTTGGTAGCCTAAAATATCGAATATCGATGCACAAATAGCCTAGCTGATTCTAATAGACATTTCGGCCGTCTATCTGGAGCGAATACCTAACACAGCCCATACCAATTCAAGGTAAGCGAAACAGTTTACAGCCTGGACCTCAATTTCTAAGAGCCCAATTTTGCATAGACGCTGGTCGGACACGTTGTCTACTAGAGGCCCCTGGTTTCCGAAGCTGAGAGGCCTATGGATGACTCGTTTATTTTTGTCTTCGTGATGTAGCCAAATAACATATATGTCGTAGTTAAATATGAACAACTTAACGTTTTTGACAATTTGAAGTCGTTTAGCTAGCTAATATAAAATTATTTAATGATATTGATCATTATTCAGATCGAAGGATGTTTTGAAGGCCTGCTGGGACAGGCCCCAAGCCTCCTTTGTAGGCCCTTTGTCTGGAACTATTTGACCATAATGTGCAATGTTTGTATTCTGTGAATTTCCACGAATGAGTGCGATCGATTATTGCTACTTTTTTTATGAATACACTTGTTTTTTGTATATAACATTAAAATGAAAGTGTACGTTTATAATGTCAGTTGCTGATGTTTCCGTTTCCTGGTTAGCTACCGCCTACTAATTTGTGTTTTTAGCTTTGGTAGCTAGCTAAAGTTAGCGTCTTTGCCGCCTCTTCATATCTGGCTTGTTTCGCTAAAATGTATTTCTACCACAGGGGGGTTATGTAGTTGCCTCTGAATTAGAGTGAGGACACTTGTTTCATGTGGAGACGTTTACAATTATATAGTATTAACGTCCATAACTATCAGTTGGTAGCGGGTTAGCTAATGGTGGACTAGCTAACTCCTCAGTCTCTAACGGTAGTTGGCTAATGTTGGCTAGTGTTAGTCAGTGCAAGCTTTCTGGACACTTCTACATAGCTAACTAACGTTTAAGTTGTTAACCCGATTGACATGGATGGTACCTAGCTAACGTCTCCTTGCGTGTCTAACATATAGCTAGGTTACTTAAGATGTAAATCCCGTAGCGCTGTCAGAACCAACTTGTAAACAAATAAGCAAACAAATTAACTGCAAGTTAGTTATCTGGTTGGCTAACAGCTACTAGCTGCTATAGCTGGACAGCTAACGTTACAACTATGTTGTGGTGTACCTGTAGCATCCCATTTGAATGCTAGTCTGTTATGAAGCGTCACATTATCAAAAAGCAGCTTATTTTTATTTGAATCGAAAAGGGTGACTTTTGACGAAGTTATTTATGAGTGCTCAGCCAGCCGTGTACGTTCATTTTGTATGCACGACCCAGCTATGCTGTTTTTTGCTTTTAACTTCTTTTCGTGCACTAGAAGACAGCTGTCATGTGATTTACAGTGTTTTACCACCATCATATTATCATTCAAGTGTCCGCACTAAGTATAATTGAATGGATTCTTGAATAAAATGCTGCTGTGTGTTTACAACAGGAAGTCACAGCATCCCGTCTGTTTCTGTGTGGGATTGAAAATGAGAGGGTATGAAAACGTGGCTTTTAACACTAGTCAGAATTTTCAGTCAAAATGTATTCAGATTGGCTTATTGTTTATACATTTGTGCCACGTTAAAACCTTGATCACCGAAAGCATAGACTTCCTTATGTGCTAGTTTATGAGCAAAATGGGATATATTGCAATGCAGTACTTGTCAAAGTGTCGGAATTTCGTTTTTGACATGGAATCAAAATATTCAATAAGTAAGTTAGAGTCTAAAGCTGTATGTTTGTGCATGCCATGCATGTTTCACATGTTGAGTACACAATGGTCTAGAATTAGATAAAATTGGTGTCATGAATATTTAATCTCCCTAAATACCTGTATTCCCAAGGACTGGATAAACAATGTTCTGTAGTAGGGAGGAACATTTCTGTGTCTCTTCACCCTGCATGTGAGTCACTTCCTCGGTGTCAAGTGTTAGTGGTGTAATTCTCTGTTTTCCCTGACTTTATCCCATCAGCTGATGTTTTCAAGGACAAGAGTCACGTGATGTATGAAGGCAAACACATACACTTCTCGGAGGTGGACAATAAGCCATTGTGCTCATACAGCCCCAAGCTCTGCAAGCAGCGCAGACTAAATGGCTATGCTTTCTGTATCCGGCACGTTTTGGAGGATAAGACTGCCCCCTTCAAGCAATGTGAATATGTGGCCAAGTACAACAGCCAACGATGTACCAACCCCATCCCCAAGTCTGAGGACCGCAGGTATGTGTGTGTGGCAGATTCCATTATTCTTTAAAGTAAGGATATCAGTCACAGATGTGCACAGTATGTTGATGATGTATGCTTTTTTTTGCAGATACTGTAACAGTCACCTGCAGGTTCTCGGTTTTATCCCCAAGAAGGAACGGAAAAAGAAACATGATGCTTTGGAGGAAATGCGCTCGCGGCCTCACCTGGAGTCAGTGGCTCTCAACATAACAGTGCCCTCCCTGGCTCTGAAAGCTCCCAATGGTCTGGATGAGCTTCCACCCTCTCCCCCATGTACACGCCTGTTACCCCTTCCAGATGGGGAGCTCCTGGACCCTTTTGCCTTTTATGAGGATGACACAGATGGAGAGGAGGCGGGTACTCCTCGGAAGGGCACCACCATGAAGAAGAAACTACAGAGCCGGCTGGTGCTCAACCAGAAACTCTACCATGACACTGACCTCTTCCAGCCACCTCCTGAGCACTTTAGCCCTTCCCCTGTCCCCCGTGTCCACCCCTCCTCCCCGCTCAATACTCATCTCCCCCGTCAGCAGTCAGGACTTCTCCAGCCCCCCCAGCACTCCAGTGTGACTTCCTTCATTTTCCCAGGACAGCAGCAGGGTTTATTATGCAATGCAGCACCACCTCAGACACCCAACTTTCTGCCTCCAGGGATGCCCGCCAACGCAGCACCCAGTCCGACGCAACCCTCTGGGCCATCACTCAGCAGAAAACCCCCCTTCACTGCCACTCACTTGCCCACCACTTGCAGGGACAGTGGTAGTAACACTCAGCGGCATGTGGTAGTCATGCGTCCCGCTGCCTTCTCACCGCCTGCTGCCTGCCTGGCCAGGTTGCAACATCTGGTGCAGCTCTGCACCAAGAGACACCAGGAGCATGGAGACCTCTTCCCTCATTTAGGTGCCTCATCTACCTGCATTTACCAACAAATAGCAAACCCCATACATACATTTTTTGTATTTATCCTTACTTGTAAGTCAATGTGCAAGACTCTTGAAGGACTGACTGTGTAAGATACTTTGGATATAGCTGTTGTGATATAAGCCTGCTGAGATAGATGAGCTGCTCTAACAAGCTCTCTTCCAGGACTGGACTGGTCAGAGGACAGCGCAGAAGATGATGAAGAGGAGGCAGAAGGAGATCTTCCTTTTCACAGCTCTTGGAGGCTGCAGGACGGGTTAGTCGGCGTCTTCATACTTAACAGTAGAGCATGAATTTTGACATTGCATTTCTTGTCATGACTGCTATCGATCATTTACTAAATAGGTTGGAAGAAGAGGGTGGTTCCTCGCGGAGAACACGGCTACTCAGGCTTTGCTCGTACCTCCAGGAGAAATACAAGCACATGTGCAGGCAGGAGAGGGCAAGCATCCGCCAGAAGAGATACCGCTATGCCTTTCGCAAAGCCTTGCTGCACGCTGCCAGTAAAGACCCCGGCTCTGCTGGGCAGCTCATCCAGGAGCTGCGCAGTGTCTCTCGGGCCTCCTCAAGGTATCCACACTAATATCATATCAGTAAACTATATTAATCTCTGAGGACTAATGTGATAGTTTCTGGAAGTGTTGTGGGCTTAACTAAATGAAACGTCTATGAAGGGAGGAGCCCACTTGATAAACCCATTGGCATACCTGCATACACCCACGTAACATCCAAGACAGGTTTCCATATATGTGCTTTCCCCAGATAACACAAGAGATGGTTACATAAGACCCAGTGTATTAGTAAATATTAGAGTGTAACTAGGAAAATGTGCTGCATTTGTGACTGACATTCAACATAGAATAAAATGCCTGTGTGAGGGGCTCACTCATTGTATGGATAGGGCTCACTGTCCTCGTTTTCTGCAATAGCGATGGTCCTCTCCTCTTGAATTTGAAATGTACAGAACATAACACAAGCGGCACTGCTCTGATGTGAAGCACAGATGGAGTGTTGTTGATATGGTCACTGTTTGCTCAGTCCTGGTCTGTGTGTCTCTTTAGCGTGGTTCCAGCAGGGCAGCAGAACACAGAGACAGGAATCTGCACTGGCAGCACCAAGGGCCAGGCCTGCAACAACAGAGCTCTGCCCTTCACTCGACACTGCTTTCAGCGTATCCTTTGCACAGCTTCACACTCGGCGCACAGCACTGTTACCTAGTTGAGAATATATTTTTGTCTATTGGGAGTTATACAGATTTTTTCCCCAACATTATATGTGATGTATGCTTTTGTAATGGAGTATCATGATCACTTGCCCTCTGTCTGCTGTATTGTATTATTTCCTTCATAGTTGCCTATAGACATCCTGTTAAATCGTTCCCAGCAGCTCTTCTCTAGTTGCACAGCCAAATTTGCAGATGGTCAGCAGTGCTCTATCCCCGTGTTTGACATCACGCACCAGACACCACTCTGTGAAGAGCATGCCAAAAAGATGGTGAGTTCACTGTTTCATGTTCCATTTATGTGATTGCTCTGCTTGATTTCACATGGTCTTAAGTTATTGTTCATACTCCGTAATACAATGTTCTTTTGGCATGTTCCACATAGGATAACTTCCTGCGTGGGGACGGCAACAGGCGAGTGCAGCACCAGCAACAGCAGCAGCGTAAGCCACGCAAAAAGACCAAACCCCCGGCGCTCACCAAAAAACACAAGAAGAAGAGGAGGAGAGGGCCACGGAGGCCCCAGAAACCCATCCCTCCGGCGTTGCCCCAGGGGAACCTGGGAATGCCTTCTACCAGCCTAACCATGCCCTCGCAGGCCAGCATCAGGTCTGTTCTACTCATCTGTCTCTTAAACCCATGATGTTTTCAGAGAGCTGAAAAATGTAGTCTATGCAGATCTAGAATCAAGGAGAATGCTGTAATTCTCAGGCTTTCAATTCACATGCTATGTTTAATAGTCCCATCTATATAATGGCTTATCCTGTTTCTTTTGTAAGTATTTTTTGTTGTCTTGTCTTTGTGGCAGGAGCCCTTCAACCCCAGACCTGAGTACAGAGGAGCTTCCTGACGATATCACCAATGAAATGGCAGACATTCCAAATGACCTTGAGCTAAACCAGGAGGACTTCTCCGACGTGTTACCCAGACTCCCTGATGACCTGCAGGACTTTGACTTGTTTGAAGGTGCCTCTTGTCATGCATCTCATTCTCAAGCATCACTATGCCTTTCATTTGTACACAGTCTTGCTAACGATACATGTTGGATATGTGTGTGCATGTGTAGGTAAGAATGGGGAGCTGCTGCCTACCACGGAGGAGGCTGAGGAGCTGGTGCGTGCGCTGCAGGCTATGGGGTCCTACCCAGACTCTCTGGTGTGCTTGACTTCCATGGGGGACCTGGCCTCTTCTGAAGGAGTGGACCACCGAGCCATGGCCGTGTTCCCTGGGCCGGTCCAGCCGGGGGGCATGGGGGACCTGCTGAACAGCCGCATCCCTACAGAGAACTTCACCAGCCTGGAACTGGAGGACAATCTACTGCAGTCCACTGGGGGTCACTTTCCCCCCTCGCCGCCATCTCAGCCCGCTAACCAGCCTCCAACCTCGTGCTCCAACCTGACCTCATCTTCCTCTACAGTAGCTTCCTCCACCAACGCCCTGCTCACACAGACCCCCCTATCAGAGCGAACGTTCTCCCGGACGCACACATCCCATGTGCTGGCCAAGTCAGACGCACCCACGTCATCTCCACAAGGCAGCCACTACAGCAGTGAGCATGTGCCATCCCCATACAGTGACCACATATCTTCCCCCCACGCTGGCTCCTTCCAGACAGACACACCTCTCCTGCTGGAAGTCCCTCTTAGTGGGGTACCAGGGCCGCCGCGCTCGTCGTGGAACAATCTCCCTCTTCCCCTCACCGACCCTGCGCAGTTTGGCAACCTCATAGGATCGGAAAGTCATCTCATATCCACCTCGCTGTCCACTCCCCCTGCCACCACCCATTCTGTGACCCTGCAGCCCATGGCTGCCCTCTCAGTGATGCCCCAGAGTGGCTTGACAGGTTTAACTACTCCCCCCGCCCCCTCGCCCTCGCTCTCACCCTCGTCATCACATGATCTTCTGACCTCCACGCAGCCCAAGCAGCAGCTCCCTCAGTTCAGCGCGGCCTTTGGCCATCAATTGGCCTCCCACAGCGGCATCCCGAAGGATGTGCAGCCCACCCACAGCTCCACAGCACCCCCCGCAGGCTTCTCCATAGCGAGTGCCACTGCTGCAAGTGCCAACAGCGCCACACCCCCTTTCCCTCAAAGTAAATGAGAGCAAGCAGCCTGCAGCGGCTGCATGATAGTCGGTGGACTCACAGTCACTTACAATCCAATTGACTGGCTTCTGATTGACCACCCTTCTTCATCTGCTACATGTGTGCAATGTGGTAATAGTGCACTATTTGATATGATTTTGCACAACCTCAGATTTTCCTTACTATTTAAAAGTTTTTTTTCTATAGCCAGATGGTCTCCAGGATTTCAAGTCAGTGTGGGTCCACTGGTTTGATCTGTGTGCTGCCCTGTGGTTTCACCAGCAGGGGGTGACAGTCAGGCAGATTTTGTGGTGGAGGTGGCTCCATAGTTGAATGAACCGGTGAAAACTGGCAGAAGGACCTTAGGAGAGATTATCTCTATCATAGTGACAAAAACAGTGCTCAGAATTCATCGACTTAGAAGCCTCAATCAGCAGTCAGTTTTGTTTGCTTCGCCAGTTAAGTCCTGTCTTAAAACGATCAACTATGTCCTGCCTTGCTCACATGGTCATTGCATATTTTTTCCACTTGTTTCATACACTGCTTCAGTCACCCTATGAAAGACACGAGAGTATAGGTTGTAATGTTTGTGACCCATTATGTTTCAAGCTATTTAACTGTTATCATGAAATAGAATCTTATCCAGTCAGATTTCACGGAAACATGAATTTACCAAAATAATTTTAAACAGCTGTTTTTATATTGTGTATATATTTGCTCTTTTATTGGTTTGCTCAGACGTCAAGAACTGTTTGACCTCGCCATTGGTTGTGGGGCTCCATTTGGGTGGCCTAGTAGACACTTGAAGGTAAATATGGTTTCTTAAAGCAATAAACACATGGACATACTCTCGTATTGTAAGGTATTGTATTGGTCTCCACTTAAATGTAGCTTCACTTTGTGATCCAGGCTGATGTGGACCAGGAATATGTTTGGGCCTATATAACTGTCATAAACCTTTTTTTTAAAAATAATAATTTCACAAGGAACTCGAGATTTGTCCGAAATAGACCACTGATCAGGTCAGACCAAGTTCTCTTGGGTCATAGTGAGTGGGTTTGTAAGGCTAGGTAAATGAGCTTCGGTGTAATGGTAAGGGTAATGATGGCTAAATCCAGTGGCTTTTTAGTGTCTACTCTGAAAGGTGCTCTCTGGTCCCCATATACAATGGTCTTCATAGGGACGCATGTAGTTCTTCATGAGAGGCAAACTCGATTTCAGGAATCCAGCTGGGGAGGAAACACATTCAAGGCCATCCTGCCCAGTGAATGACTAAGAGAAAGCGTTGTTAGTGGTGTTTATGGATACAGTGATATGGTATATGGACATTCATCTTTTGCCCTCTGTCAGCTGTCTGCGTGACATAGTATGAACTGGTGCGATGGGCATGACTGAGGTATAGCACTGTCTGTCTCTAAAACTCAATTATCGGATGAATTTTAAGGTCAATGATGCTTGGTAACCTGGATTCCTATCTTAACTGTACGTTTAGAAAATGAGGATTCTGCCTATGCTAACTGAGAACTCCTCCCCTGTCTGGTAACTTCTCATACAGCAGTACAACCACGGGCTTTGATAGATACTGTATTAGAAATTGACAGATTCTCGGACATTGTTGAGTATTAGGTATATAGAGTAGCAATCTCTACCTTGGGGTTTATTGGTGAATTATTGAGTAGCAATGGATTGAAATTGTTATTTGCAACGTATTCAGTGGAACCTGTGTTTTGTGGAATGAGTCTCTTGTTTTTAATGGCTATCAAAATGGTTGTAAGTTTTCATAAAGTTGGAGGGATCGATGTTTGTGTGTATGCTGTCATTTTGTTTGTTTTTAATAATATTCTGAAGGACAATATTTTTGATAGCTATTAAACTCCAGCAAGCAGCTACCGCTGCTGAAAATCTGAGATTGCATGGGGCAACAACCTTTTGTTTGAGAGCATAATATCAACATTAAATTATGGCCACTGGCTTCATTCTTGGTGGTATGAAATGACATCCAAATATATGCATCGTGTACCATTATTTTTTTCTTTTTCTTTTTGTGGAGAAAAACGGATCCAGATCTGTTGTATTTCAACATAGATTTGCACAGGAGTGAATGAGGCCAGTAGTCTTTTACATGTCCCCATCTGTCTTGCCTTTTGCTTGGACACTCATTAGAAGCAACAGCTGCCATCATTATCAGCATTGAGCCTGCACCAGACCCCACTTCCAGCTGTGAGAAGGCCCAGTTCTTTCTCTCAGTTCCAAAGAGACGGCACGTTACGAAGTGTATACCCGTAGCTCCACAGGACACAGCTGGGCTTCTCGGTGACCGCCGTGTTGTCATTCGTAGACATAAATACAGTGCCCCTAAAAATCAGGTAGGATGGAATGTTTCTTGAGTTTGAAGTAAGCAAGGCAATACTGCTGTATTCACATAGCATGAGATTAGTCGCTGCACCAGTTTACTCTCCCAACAACCACATAGAACAAAATTAACAGGGCTCGTAGGCACTTGTAACTGCTTGAATTCAGAGATGGCTGACAAATTCCTATACTCATTGAATGTACTGTATTACTGTTTTTAAAGATGATAGGATGAGCTAATATTCTAGTCACCTTTTGTTATTGGTCCTTGTTTAATTTGTCTAAGGTATTTTTTGTATACAAAGGTTTACATTTTTATGTATATTTTTCTTGTGTACAAATTATGTAATATGTGTATAAACACTGTATGTAATATCTGTATATAGTGTGACAAATTTGACCTTTTGTTTTTGGATGTATAAATAAAACTTGCTGTGAGGTATTCGCTGACATAGGTTGCACAGTATTTTTATTCACCATTCTCCTGGAAATAAGTTCTTGAGAGCACCTAGACATCGACATTGAGATGTTTACATGCAAACAGCAACTGGATTATCTACCCAAACCCAGTGGTTCAAACGGGGGTCCAGGGATCTTCAGGGGGTCGTCAGCAAAATGAGAAATGTCACTCAATAGACATCAGCACAATAAGAGGAAGTCTAAGAATAACTTTTGGTAAGATGTTCCTCTGCCCTCCACCTCATCTACAGTAGACAGTTAGGCCTATACAATTATATACTCAATCATACATAAATATACTGGAATAAGATTAAATTACACATTTTAACAGATTATTGGGCTTCATGTTAATTGTAGTTGGGCTACTGAAATACAGGAGGAACATGGATAATTCTAATGATGTAGAATACTATATGCCGTGCCTTCAAAAGTTTTCAACCCTCTTTAGTTATTTTGTATTTGTGGTGTTGCAGTTTGAATTCAAAATTGATTATATTGAGATTTGTCAACAATGAACAAAATACCCCATAATGACAAGTTAAAGCATGTGGGTTTTCTTTCTTTAGAGATTTTCACACACTTGCTGAAAATTAAATATAGAGATGTAATTTAAATAAGTATTCAACCCCAGCTTGGATTTTGACATTTTCTCCCATTCTTCCTTGCAGATTTGCTCATTGGTCAAGTTGGAATGGGAGCATCTGCGAACAGCTGTCTTCAAGTCATTCCATATATTTTGACTGGTAGGACTGGTGTTAGATGGGTGATGAGCTGTGCCAACGTTTTTCCAGACTTAACAATTTACATTAAGAGTTCAATTATTTAATTGGACCACAGAATATTTTGCTTCATGCTCTTAAAGAGTCTTCCACGTGCCTTTTTGCAAACTCCAGGTGTGTGGTCATGTGCCTTTGTTGATTAGATTTGTGAAGATCTTGTCCTTTGGGTAAGATCTCCCCTCGCAGCCAAGGAACTGATTCATTCTAAATCATGTCCTGTCAATTGAATTAGCCACAGGTGGACTCCAATCAAGTTGTGGTGATAGATATCTCTAGGACATTCAATGGTATTTGGATGCACCTGAACTCAATTTAAGTGGAATGTCACTGCAAAGGGATTGAGTACTTATTCATTGACTCAAAACATTTCAGCTTTTCATTTTAGCTAATTTGTGAATTTTAAAAAATCCACTGACATTATAGGTTACTGTGCATAGGTGACAAAAAAAATCCTGATACATCTTGAATTCAGGCTTCAACACCACAAACTGCAAGGTTGAATACTTTCTGAAGGCACTACTCACTGTTCAGTCATAAACGAATGGTGTCACAACCAAGTACATGTATGTATCGGTCAAACAATACCAAAAATGTCCATCAAATTTGTATTAGATTTTTTTATTTTTCCTCAATCATTTGAAAACTTACAAGAAGTCCAGTACCATTGTGCTGAACGAGCAAAGGGTATATACTGGACTATAAACTGTCAGCAATGCCACACAAAATGAAATGTACATTTTAAGTGATAGCTATCCAATGTTTATTGATAAACATCAAAGAACCAAATTTTACTCTCTCTATAATACTGCTCTTTTGGGTTATAAAAATATTGTTTCATAGTATATATGCCTTCCTGTGCTAAGAAATGAGTCCTGATGATCACACTGCTTTATTGCCATACACACAAAAACTGGAGTAATTACAACATGTTGTAGCCTAGTTAAGTACCATTTCTCTTTAAATCCGTGTGCAACACAGATAGAGTCATATTAGACCGTCTAAAAGGTGCAAATTATGTATTAAATTTGTTTGTGTGTGTCAGGAGGCGGGGCACATGGCACTTTGACGTATGAGAAGTTTGACTAGAGAGCTAAGGGTCAAGTCGGAAAAGAGCAGAAAACACTTAGGAAAATATGAAAATGGCAATCATTCGTATAGCATTGGGTGACACACGGGTCTGGTACCTTTTCTCAATCACTTCAACTGTCTTATTCACCTCAACAATGAATTCTAATTTTACTCATTCATTTCAACAGGGTATTCTACCACAATTAGCTAGCAGGACAGAGAATGTCAATTGTATTTGGACATAAATGGTAAAACTTGACAAGTAAATGGGCAATTTAAGAATTAAAATCCAAGAGGACACCTAAAGTTAATTTGCCCAATGTACTTGGCAAAAACAATGTACCCTCTGACCACATACAGAATAAAATTATGCAAATTCATCTTTTCTGAAAAGAAGCAAATTTGAGTCCATTTGTTCATTCACACATGCCATTTTGACATGGAAGTAATAATTTTTGAGATTTTTTTTTTTTTTTTTTTTTAAGTATTGCTGCATATGCATTTTAATTCCAGAGGAAAAAATAAATCAAAACAATAACATTTGATCAAACATTTTAAAGCTGATACTATTCACCCCATTCATCACAAAGATTCTAAGGCTGATTCAACTCTGTGTTCAGGACTCAACATTCCTCCGGTCCTGGAGCAGTATGCTACAACGCATACTGTGCAGGTCAATTCATAGGAGTTATATATCATGCACATTCCATTTAAACTACAGAGTCAGAAGTAGTAGAAAAGTGCCGTTGGTCTCTTAACGGCTCCTGGCTTTATGTTACTGTACACATCTATGAGCAGTGTCATCTACTACATGAGAAGTCTAGGCCTATAAGCATTTACTGTATGACTGAACAACTTCTCACCTGTATCTTAACCATGTAAATCCAGATGGAAAGATACAGCCAGGTTAATCTGTTACACTGCATGACCAACTCCATAGAGTCCAAGCTGTGAGACTTCAGTTGGACATTTTTGTCAGATAGCATGGCGCATACCTGCAAAATAAGTCTCATGCTACTGTCTTATGGCTACTTTGTTTATGGTCAAAGGCATTTATATTCGAAGTGCAATTAAAGCTGTTGGTACGCTGAGGAAATAGATTGTACCACTGCAGCTCCCAGGAAGACTTAAATCTGTTGATGATGAATTAAGCTAGATGATGGCACTGCCCTAAATGGAATGAATGGACGAAACCTCAGTTTTTCTAACTAATCAAACACAATCGGCAAAAAAGGATGAGGGAAAATCCAACCAATCAACACAACTCGAGGCCTCATGGAACTGGGGCTGGGAATAGAGTATCCAGTGTTTAAAACTGGAGGGGGTTTGAGTGATCCAGCCATTTTTTACATTCTACATCTTCAACATTACAATGACAGCCACAGCATAGAGTGCGAAACCAAAACTCAGAGAGCATTAAGTAATACAAAATAAATCAACACTAAAATAGGATAGAGGGCAGCCATTTTCATTCAATGGATGAGTACTTAAAAAAGTTTTACAACAGGAGAAATCAAAGACTGATATACAAAAGAACAAGTAATAAAGGCAAGGCAATCTCAATTATGGCCATTTTAGTCTCTCAAAATATTTACCTTTAAACCATTATCTACAGTTTGAATTTGGCCATTTGTACACAGTGATTCCTTAATGCACGCTCAATTATTTTCAGTAAAAATGAGCTTATTTACAAGTCTGTACAACCACCCAATAGAGCTCTTTCCATCTCCCAGAGGACCCAATCCACTTAAAGCAGGATACCTGAGTTTTCAATAGAATGCTTCAATCCACTCATCACTCTTCACTGCACATTTCACAGGATATCTCGCACAGCCACACACACATGCACACAATTAAGAATGCTAGATACTTTCTCCAAAAGGTTGCCGAGTGTAAACCTTTAAGAATAAGCCACACCAAAAACTCAAGAGTCTTTGCAGAAAGACAGCTAACTCCACTCTTAAAATAAAACATTTGTGAAGGAGGTATTGAGAAGGGACATCTTACAGCAGGTGGCAGTCATGGTGGCAGCTGAGCAATTGGCCACTGACTGTCCTGAATAGGACCCTCTGCGGCGTGTTTGCGTATAAACAGACATTAATTAGGCCAGGATTTGCTTTAGGCGAATGAGTTATGGAGACCTTCCTGGGAGATTTCATCTCGGCTGTGGATGTCAGAGGCAATGATCTGACTGCTGCCATCAGGGTGGAGAATGAGAGCAGAGCTGGACATAACTCTTCTCACTGAGAGGTGGCGGCCCTAGGTGCAGAAAACCTGACAAACAGAAAAAAAACACTTAAAAGTTTTCCCTTTGTACAGGCCACTGGTTAAAAATAAAATGCTCAATCATAGTTACATGTCCTGAAATGAAAAACGACTTCTCACTATGCTGTGGAAAGCAATGATGGAAACTGCCATTACCTCTGAAGTCTCTGCACTAGTTCAGTTACCAGGGAGTCACAGATCCCTGGGCATGCCTCTTCAGCCAGGAAAATGGCTTCCCTCAGCTCCTCTGCAGCCTCCGGCTTGCCATTACTTGCCTCACCCTTCTCTTTCAACTGCAAAAATGACAGCTTTTAGATGATATAGTGTGGTTTGCCTAAATATTCTATTTGTAGGGTGATGACAACGATGACAACTGCATCTGAACAGAGACAACAATCGCAATTACTTTAACTTGGGATAATTTAACACAGAAGAATGCACTTACCTCTGAAAACAGTGGGGAAAAGATTGTTGACAAGCTTTGTGACAAAGGCCTCTTTGGACTTTCTTGCACCTGAAAAATTAAGCAGGATTTTGAGGTTAAAAAATAAATATGGGACACCTTTGACACATAGAAGATCTGCTCTTGCACATGAGAAGGTGCACAATAATTGTATTTTTTTTTCTTTTTGACATTAATGTATAGTCTTACCTGTTCTCTCTCCAGCTCAGCAGGCTGTAGTGCCCCATTCTGAAACTTTTTGGGGTCCTTCTCCCTGATGGTGTTGAAGATCCAGTCATCATTGCTAGAGTCATTGCCTCCAGACGCCTGGCCATCTGGCTCCCTACATTGACACAAAAAGTTAAGAACCTCATAGGATTGCGCCAGCTGCTAGATTTTACTTTGAAATTATACATTTGCCATGTCTTGTCTCCCGTTGAACTTGATGGAGATGGTGCAGACAACTTACGAGTCAGATTCATCAGAGCTGGATTCATCCCGAGACTGCTCTGCCTTCCACCTCTTATATTTGTCAATCAGCTCTGTTAGATAGGATGTCTTTTTGGCATGCCTTACAATCAGCTTGTGTTTTAACAGCTCTTTGGCAGTTGGCCTCTAAGGAAACACACAAAAGAAACTAGTGAATATTAAAAACATAGCTTCGGTTTTGTACAGTGAGCAAACTTAAGGACTATTCTTAAGGGTATAAGCAAGTGTCTTTTGAACTTACAAAGCTGGGCTCCTTATTTAAACAAGCTTCTATAAATTCTTTAAGTGGTTTGCTGTAGTTTCCCTCCAGTGTGGGTGGATTGTTCTTTGGGATGAGGAATAAGACCTTCATAGGATGGAGCTCAGAGTGGGGCGGCTCTCCTTTAGCCAGCTCTATTGCTGTTATTCCCAACGACCAGATGTCTGCCTATAAAACAAAACAATTTAGGACAAAAAAAAACCTTCTTATTAAAACATTAGAATCATGCACAGCTATCCACAAATGGACTTGCTTGAACAGCATATAATGTTAAAAGAAGAATCATGTGAGACACTGGCTGACTAAAGCAGCATTAGTGTATTTGAGGAACCTTTTGCAAACTCAGACTATGACATAGTGGTTTTGCTGATAAGCTGCAGTGACTCATGTGGTTGTTCCTAAAATAAATACTGTCATTTCTAGTCATGAAAACACATCTGAAAATGAGCTTAGAAAATGGCAGACAAAATAAGCACATTGACCTCATTCACACAGCAGACATTTTGAACTTTCAGGGTGGGAAACTCTACCCAGAAGACTGTCATAGAGAAAACTAGCATTACTTCAACACAGATAGACCAGTTATCTGATCAGATAGTAATGTCGGCAACAACCACAATGACTGCTTGAATTTTGGGAAATTAGTTAGCTAGCTTACGAGTTAGTAAGCTTACAAGTTAGTAAGCTAGCTAAGTTACTAGCTAGCTACCTAGGCTAGAGCTACAGCAGGTAGCGATAATGGGACAAATATTGCAAAATGTGTATCTCTGGATTAATGAAATTAATTTGTTTCTAATATGTTCAGTGGGGAATCTGTGAAATGATAAATGTCTGTATAATGTGCATCTTGGTATACAACAATAGGACAGAGCTGTGCTGTACTTCTCACTGGACTAGTCTCCCACTCTGTGTGTTCAAACTGTCCCACTGTGTGAATATGGTCAATTGGGGTCAAAAGAGCAATGAAAGGAGAGGAATTAATCTTAAGTACAACAACCTTTAATTTCAGTGTCATTCCATGATAGAATACTACTTTTAAACTTTAATTCCATAAACCAGCATGGCATAATACACATGCTCCTTTCCTACAGTAACCTTGAGTGCGATAATGAAACAGGCTGAGATCATTCTGACCTTTGAATCATAGGCAGATTGCTTTATGACTTCAGGTGCCATCCAGAACGGAGTGCCAACAAATGTGTTCCTCTTTATCTGGGTGTCCGTCAACTGGCCTGCCACTCCAAAGTCTGCCAGCTTCACGTCTCCTTGTTCTGACAGCAACACATTGGCCGCTGAAAACAATGAGGAAAAAACACATATGTCAACAAGCAACATGAGATACATCACGTTACATTCTTGTGAATGATGCTTTGTAGAAAACTTAGCGCTGCATTCCCTGTCAGCACTGATAATAGTGATTTTTTAAATGCAAAGTGTCTAAATTTTTTCCAATGGGAAAGATAGGAACAATAAGTACGTCAACCACCGAGAACTGAATCTAAGTGATTCCAGATGCTGGATGTGGCTGTGATCCATGCAGTATGGCATTTACTGTTTACAAAGAGAGCATTTCCTCTACAGCTGGCGAACACTGATGCCAGTGCACACTAAAGGCCTCACTTCAACAACATAAACAAGATACCATGTTCCTGTGGTATGTCTCTTAAGCCGCGGCCACACTGATCCGTCACAAAACGGACAGAATTACTAATGGATAGATTTCTGTCCGTTGGGTTGTTTTGGAACATTAATGGTATTTTTAAAAAAAACACCTCTGATTTGCAGTGACGAATCCGTCTGTCCAGAAAAACAGACGGAAATCTGATGGAGACAGACGCGACATCAGCGCTGCCCAGACAACGGACAGCTCTCACTGAAAATTAATTGAAATGAACGGAGACAAACAGACACAACTGATCAGTGTGGCCGCAGCCTTAGGCCTGTCATTAAAGCAAAGACCAAGCCCATATTCACTCATACCTTTGATATCTCTGTGGATTTTCTTTTCAGAGTGCAGGTACTCAAGCCCTTTCAGGATCTCTCTCAGAATTGTGGCAATCTGCGTTTCATCCAGGGGACCTGGTTCCAACTAGAAGAACGGATGTCAGTGGTGTGATCAATATGTGATCAATTGACTTTGGACTACTCTGAAACATGGCATGGGTTTTAGATAATATTTAGGCCTACACATTAAGTATAAATGGGCCTGTAAATAAAGGTAGGATCATCTTCCAAATGGGTCAATTACTTTATTTCCACATAAACTTACACCTACCAAATCTAGGGCTGATCCTCCACCCAGATATTCCATAATAATCCATAATTTTGTACCCTGAAAAATAAACCAGCAGTTAAATTAGAGTTCAGGCATGCACTGATATAACCCAAAGGCTAATCTGACATTATACTAGACCAGATAGAGTTCACAGATGCAAGTCAGATGTCACTACAAACAGAATAACTGTCTAAATTCACTTTTGACCCCTTTCATACAAAATTCCAACTTTTGCAGAAAAGTGCATAAAATCAATTAATTCAAGAGAAACCACTATGCAATAAGACACACCATCAAATTAGTCACATGCACAGTTAGGTTGCTTAAAGGTGTTATTTGTAGCATTTTGTTTCTACCACATTTCCCATAAATCTCCTGCCTGCTGCAAAGAGGATACTTCTACTTGTTCTCCCTCTCTGGCATCGCTCTGTATGAGGGTTTTTTTTATAAAGCAAGAAGGATAAGAGTGGATAACAGCCCTTTATAACCGCAAATATGCATTCCAATGAAGTAAGCTAACATGAAGTTGAGTTAGAATGGTTTAACTGGAATAAAAATAAAAATAATTTGTGCCATAAAGCAACAAAGCAGTGTTCCAGAAAAATCTGATCTGGTGAGACACAATGTAAAATGCAGTATAGAGAGTGGCAGAGGCTGCCAATCTTCGATGGTGTTGTCATTTACATTAATCATACTATAAAGCAAGAAATCTCTGTCTGTATGTGGGTCCTTCGCATATCTCGAGAACCGTTCGTCCGATCTGCTTCACACTTGATGGGTGTATTGCTGGGGACCCAAGGACGTGCAGTGTCGGATTGGACACGCGACACATTCAATATTAATAAACTTTGAATAAACAAGTGAACAGCACTCTGTGCAGCAGCGGGGCTCAAAGCAAGCGACTGATAGCCTCCGCCTATTGTGTGTTTTGTTTTTGTGAACGGGCACTGCACTAGCAAAATTAATGTGGTAAGCATTTATTGATTGTAAAATACTGTACACCACACCTTAAAGATATGTGAGGCAATAAATTCTGAGTAATTCATTCTAAGTGCAATTCAATAGCACATTAGTAAAGCCCTTTGAAAAGGAGAATGAAGCACACCATACTTTCAACAGATGTAGTGGTCCATGGCCTAGAGTATTGTATGAAGACAACACTGACAGCTCAAGCTACAGAAAGCTGAAATGTTATCACCTTATGCACAGCTTACATCACTGTGGTAAACTGCTGACACAATGCAAACTAGATGGCACTCAGTAGAGCACATACCTCTGCCAGCACTATGCAATAAGTCAAGATATGCCAGTTCCACATGTCGGATTTTCACCAAAAGTTAATTATTTCTTCCATGCACTATTACCAACTGGTTTCATGTCAGGTGATGCACACATTTTCATGACTGTATCTGAATTGGGACATGAGATATGACTGTTCAACTTCTTGCCACTTTTAAGCATTTTAGCCGACAATTGTAACACCACATGGCCAATCAGCTCTATCTGTTCAGTGGCCATTAGGTGTGCCCTTCTTCCACTGTATCAAGTTTTGGAAAAACTGGCAGGGCGGTTATGTCTAAACCGGAAATGAGCTCTCCAGTGCCCCCATTTTGTTTGATTGGACGAACAATGGAGGGTCTGCCTCTTCTTATGTCTGCTGATAGGCACACACAAAGTTTGATGGAGATACATGAATCCGCTCTGAAATTATATGCCTTTTTGTGAGAACCCACGTCCACTGCCACGCCCCCCTTGGGCTCACAGACAAACAGACAGAATAGGTTATCACTGTATCCTCAAGATACCCCCAGAACATATTAAGTCACATTCAGACTTAGCAACAGACATAGCAGTTAGTGCTCACACACAAATATCAATGTATCCAATTTCATTATGAATAGCACTATGGTTGGAGAGGTATCAAACAGAAATCATTAACTTAAATCCAGTACTAACACAACAGGGACTAGAAGAGTATGTATTAGCCTGGCAAGAGAGAGACGTGTTCCCCAAGTCAGATTTGATTTCTCCTTTTTAAATGCTAATCATGTATAGCAGTGTGAGAGTGAGAGAGTTAAAATGGCCATATAGCCGCAGGCTTTAATTCAAAGCCTTGTCTGCAGCCCAGACAGAATGAACAAGGTAAAGCCAAAGCCAAAAGCCTCAAGTAATGTCACAGTGTCAACAATATTCCAAAACCCACTGGACCCAAAATTGTACAGTAAGTCACCATCCAAATGAGGAGAGCTAATCAAATAGCCTTGTTTTCCATCATTCCTGAATCATACAATGATAACTGCTGTATAACAGTTTTAGCTGCAGCCTTGAGAGAGAATTTGCCTAATGTCAGGGCAGGAGATTATTTCCCTCATTCTGCCTGTCCCTAAATAATTTCACTGTGGTCGTAAGTGGACATAATATTCATGCAGCGATGCAGAGGAAGAAATGCAATTAGATCGTCATGGGCTTTCTTACTTAATTTCTAGAGTGGGCTGGTTCATGGTAGCCTTGAAATAATGAAATGGCACTAGCGGATTCAAGCCAATGGCCAGGCTAATGTGTGTTGAATCTGTCAGAGAACCATATACAATGGTGCTGCTATCAATACTGCTGTATTTAATTCTCTAAAATATAAACTGTTAAAACTGGCTCCTGCACCATTATCTGGCAGCCGGGGACTACTAACCATCAATTACGAAGTAGGCAATTACATTTAACATTGATCACAGTAGACAGGTTAAAATGCTACAGTGTAGGTGCACTTTATTAAATCAATGGACATATTGACAAAAAAATAGTTCCCTGCATTCTCTTTACAGAGAGCAATTAGCCACCTAACATCAGGTGGTTTATTTTATTGTATTCAACTTCCACTCCAACTACACAGCCTTGGCAAGTGTACACTTCTACAGACTGACTTTCTGGTTGGAGTGAACCCTGTTGCTGAATGCTTCTGAGCAGTGCTGTATACTTGTCTGAAAGACCAGACACATCTCAGTTGCTTGATCCAGTTGTGCTCAGAAGCCTGGGGTAACACCTGCTGCCTGCTGAAATGTTAAAGTAATAATCTGCAACATTTTCATATAAATAAATGAAGTGAATAAATGAGGCAGACAACTTGAGTGGTGCTACAGCTCCAGATCAGCTGATGTGTCAGCTGAGCTTGCGTATTGCCACTGCCAATTGGGCGGTGTATTTAAGCTGTCAAACTCACTTAGGTAATCATTCTCTGCTGCTGCTCGCCCTGCTGCTGCCGCCACCTATGCATCTCACATCCCATTACCACCCCAGCATCCACCTGTGGGCTCTGTTTCTTTATGGCTCCCCAAGGAGGGTTGCAATTAATCGCTTCCTGCTCTCACTTTTTCTGGCTTTATGCTTCGCAGGGAGTGATTCAAAAGAGAGCCTTAACACCAAAATAATAATGTCTCACTGAATTGTCTGTTTTGCTACACTGCTGATTGCTCATTTTCTGTTTCTAGCACCAGCAACAGCAGTTTGTTTGGAATAAATACAATAACTGGGTTGTTAGCATGAGCAGCAATAGCCACCATGGCTGAACAGACAAAGAAAAGAGCGGCACCTACAGAAACTCAGACATCGACATAAAATCCAAGGAAAAAGACACAGTACTGGACATGCTGTTTGACTGTCAAATGATCTATGGGAAGTGCGGTGCAAAAACACCACAGCAATGAAATATTGCCAAAATAAAAAGAACCGAGGATCAACACACACACATTTAGAGCAAGGCACAAATCCCATGCATACGTACTACATGCAAAAAAAAGCCTTGATTCCCTCCTTCAGCCAGCAGCATAACTTGACTTAATGGACCACTAACTCTTTCCTTACTGCTGTTAAGTACCCACTCACACTAAATGCTCTGTGAGAGGCACTTTAAGCACCATCACATGTAGCCTGAACATCTATTTACAACATATGGTTTGCAACTGAGTGATGCAATCCCTTACAGTCAACAAGGCATTTACGGAAGACCAAAATACCTGAGACTTTCACATTGTTCCTGTTCTAAGCTTGCATGGTCTGTATAAGTGCAAATACTAGCTGCATATACTCGTGTAAAGTCGGCCTATTTCTGGTTGTCCTGCGGCAATCTTTGCAATAATACACAGGCGAGACTTGTTCCATTGCCCGTATGCATAATTTATTGACCCACATGCACTTGCCAACAGTTGCTTGCAGGAATACACTACTAACATATGCATTATGTCTAACATGAAACTGTTACAACTCCCACACTGAATGATATTTGAACTGGGGTTAAAGCTTACCTTGAGATAGGATCCATAATACTTGGTTACAAAGGGGCTGTCACATTGGCTGAGCACTGTGATTTCCTGTTGTATGTCTTCTATTTCATCCTCTGCCTCCTCCAGGTCAATAATTTTAATGGCCACAACTTTCTGAGTCCGATTGTCGATGCCTTTAAAAACTTCACCAAAAGAGCCTTTCCCTATCCTCTGCAGCTTAGTAAAAAGCTCCTCTGGGTCGGCTTTGAAATTCTGTGGGACAGAAAGACACAGAGAGAGAGAACAACATGTATTTAAGTATTTAACTTGGAACCACAGGGAACTGACAGTGGCACAGCCAACATGATATGGTGTCACTGAATCAGCTGCTTATGAGGTCTGTGGTCAGGTAGTAGAACATTTAATTACTTTCAGAGTTGGTTCCAGCTGACCAAGAACAAAAAGTTGGGCAGCAATTCAAGAGTTCATTTGGCTGTGGGGAGAGGATCTGGGTTACAACTTCCGAGCTTTGCACTACACAGACATACAGTCTAGCCTGTCTTACACTGTATTATGGCAAGTCCATTGGCTGGCTGTGATCTTGACTATCTTCTACTGCTTCACTAGGACAATGACAAGGTATAAGCTAATGAGGAATGTGCTATACTGTAGGTCTTGTAAGTGTTACCCAAAAGCCAAAGCCAATAACATCATCCTCACTTCTGAGAAACTTTAAGTGGTGTGTGGAATTCAAATCGTGAATTCAAAAACAGCCACAGACAGCGTACAGTAGCTCGACACTTAGATGTTCGTTTTTTCCCCCCTTGTTGACAAACAAAGCAGTCCTTTACATATTTTTGTACTGCAGCCTGGCTAACAGCTAGGCCTGTGTGTGTGAGACCAGTCTTTTACCCTTTTCTGATCAAATTGTGCTTAATAGACAAAGTAGCTGTGAATAACCATACTTCAATAGTGAGACAATATCACACAAGCTGAGCTGAGGCTTAATGACCTCCAGCATAAAGATGAAGCAGATAGGCTACAAATTGAAGGACTACACCCTGACTTATTGACTGAACTAAATGGCTTATTTCCCCATGGTCCACAAGGGAGTGAATAATGCTTTTCATGCTTGCCATTCCAATTTCCCTTCCCGAGTGGCAATGATTACCCTAAACTACCTGAAGCATTAGTAGTGTTATGCAGTTCCATAATTTACATGACAAAAACAGTACAAATAAGTCCAATGACTAATTAGTTTCATTGGAAGCATTGAACTGTATTTCATCTGAAAAATTAAAATGCAACCATTTATGCTGTTGCAGTAGGTTTAATAAGAAACAAACTAAGGCAATTTAGCATGATACTAAATTTACCAGATAACCCAGCGCTAAGGCGATGATCTGTCAGCTAGCTATGCATATTGCTTTCATATCTCCCCAGAGAATGGTTTCCTGTAAGACTGCTAATGCAGGGTGGGTAGACCTATATGGGGAGGGAGATGAACAGAGGCTGTTGCACTTTGAAAAAGTGGCAAAGAGGGGGCTGCTGAATTTTGATAGCAAAGGGTCTTTACAACAAAGACAAAGAGAGGGAGCGGTACAGAATAAAGCAGAGTAGAAATAGCAGAACCAAAAGACTGTCATAACACTGGTTTGGTCAGTCATCCAGGTGAAAATTATTATGTTGAGTCTGACCTCTGTAAAAACAATGGGAAAAACAACAAGGGCACTGTGACCACAGACTACACATGTTGGGAACGTACTTGCCATTTCCACAGTCAGCAGGTTTGGTGCAACAACTAAAGCTGCCTGAACCTCCCTCTAAAAGCATGTGTTTGATCCTCGCCCATCTGCACCACACAACTGTGTGGTCTACTGTCATCCACGCCCTGGAGGTTTGAGGCTCATCACCAGCCCCCCGCCCCTAACACTCCTCTCCATAGTTGCCTCTGGGCCTGGGTCTGCTTTTTCCACTCTAAACCCATATCTGGCTGCGGGTAGCCTAATTGAAGGTTCACCATTCAGGAGGAGTGGTACTGTGTGCATTCAAACATGGCACGATTCATACAGCTCTTGGCTATGTCGCCCCAGGAGGTTGTCAGTCTTACATCCATTGTGTGAATGGGAAATGACCAAGTGACCTAGTTTATACCATTTCTTCCATCACAGCATGTATTGACTGCTAGCTTAATGGCTGGTTCAACTCAACAAGAATGAAGTTGATCATAAGAACTTCAAGTAATATAGCTATTAAGGCGTTGATGAACTTTAACAATGCAAGTGGGATAAGTGAGAGTTAGCCCATTATGTGGATGGGGTTCAAGCATTTTTCAAGGAAAGAAGGTCTTTAGCAAAGTTTAGTGCAATGAATGTTGTTTTTCTAACTGAGGAGCAAGCTGGATCAGAAAAAAAGAGTAGATGCATGATAAAACATCATGCCTTCATTTAATAGGTTGTAGGTACAGGAGGGGCAACAAGACAGGCGGCACACATCACAGACAATCAATCAGTCAATCTGTACGTTAAGTCAAATAAGTGCATTCATCACTGGCTAACAAAGGTACTAACGTTAGATGTGACGTTAGTCTAGTTTGCGATTAGATAAGAACGAAAGAAAGAACATACAGGCAGCTCAACTTTGGAGCCTAACGTGACAAGTAAGTAAAATGTGGGGTGGCTGGCTACTTAGTCAACTTGCCTCTATAGTTTACTTTTATAGTTTACGTACCTGCATCCCAGGCAGTCCACTCTGAATAGGGGAGTGAGCCATGGCGTCAGATCAGCAAAGATGACGCCTTACTTCAGCTGGTTCAGTTTTCCTAATCAGAGGCAAATGGCTGTAGTTACCTGACCGATGGCTGGTTAGGGTGGTCTGCTCCAAACTGCAAATGGTAAGGCTTAAATTGCCGGAACAACGTAGTAATGGGGAACCTCGCTTAATTTGCTAGTTCAGTTGTCTCGCACTTCGAGCTGCCTTACAGCACAATGTATCTCTTCACTCGCCTTCCGCAGATAGACTCACAGTTAGCTAACGTTAGCTACGCTAGCTACTTTAGCAGCTAGTTAGCAAACGTTAGCTAAATAATTCTATCGCAGAAGCACGATGTGGTCTCTAAGCACAAGTTTGACCACTTCCCGATGTTAAAATAGAGTTCCGGTAAAATGTTCGCAGAAAAAAATAAATGTACACTGTAATATAGTTGTATCGTTTGTTGTTGTTCTATCCTCATCACTTTTCTCTGTAGCCCAACGCCATCTTGGTTGCTGTCACTCTCATTTTCAGGAGAACCAATCAGAATCGAGAGGAATCAAAAACAGTGCACGTGTCGTCATTCGTACACTAACACATTAACAGAAAAAGTTTTTCCTAGAAAAAGAACAGTTGTATCTTATTTGTCACTCTGTAACCAGATTTATTATTTTGTCGTTTTTTTCTCATTTTGGTTTATATTCAGTTTACCTCTGTTTTCATTTTTATTTATTTTTGTATTTTATTTCCTGCCATCTGTCATCCTCCTATATTTTGTAATGATATGTTGTTGAATTTGTCTACATTTGAAATATTTTTCAATAGAGCATAAAAAATATACTGGGAAAAATAAAATACGTTTATACTTTTCATAGCTGCAAGTTTGCCACATTGAGTGGGTTGGTATCCTGAGTGATACCTGATGTGATACTGATATCGATCAGCCTTTTCATGGTCTTTCAGGTCCAAAGTGTGCACTTTAGTGTCAATCTTGAAAATTTGTCCTGTTTAATGAAGTTTCACAGGAAAATGCCTGTAATGTAAAGTCAATTTTTTACACCAGCACATTGCCTATTTATTGAGTTGCATAGCATTACACCCACACTTGCTTTTTCTCGGTGTGATAACTTCTAACAAGGGTGCCAAAGCATTTCTTGTCAAAGACCCCCAAATAGAGTTGTATTAGACCGCAAAACCCCAGTGGATGACATCTTGTCCCAGAGACCTCCATCTGAGGTTGTTGTTGTTAGATATGATTTAGTGCAGAATTACGTAACTGTCTACTGAGACAACAGTGTAGAGAATAAAACCTAAGATCAAAACCAACATTCTCATGCATAGTCTCCTGCTAAGGAAATTAAATAATGATGAGATGAAACAATTTCTTATTTGGTAAGCTAGGGACCCCTCCCCTGGAATCCCAGGGCCTTTCTACCATCCTTTTGACATGGCAGTATTTTAGGAAACGGGTGCAGGATACTCAGTACTAGCCTCACATGTTCATGTTCTATTTTTTGCATGCTAAAAACAAAACTACTCACATTTGACACCAGTTGGGGAAAATGTTATGAGCCAGGATTATTACTTGCAGGTCACCACATTACATGGTAAAAAAGTGAAAGATTGTTAACTCTTGGATCCAGGCTCTGTGCAGCAGGAAATTACAATCAAATGAAAGCAAAAGCAGAAGCAAAAGTTGTAAGGTTGTAGGTGCAAAGTCTCATGACAAGAATTGTGAATGAGAAAAACCACAGAAAAGATTCATTTTTATTCAAAGTGCTTACTCAAACATAACTTACACATAATATAAAAGAGCAATTACATTTGTCCAACGTAGTTATGTTATAGCTGGTAGTGTGTTAATTTATCTTATTGAACATGTCTTAGAACTCCTTTATTTCCCTAGTCAAAACTAGTTATTTCACATCAAAATATTAACAATAAAAAAGGTATGTGTGCTGTCTCTCTCTTACTTGTCATTCTTTCACTTTCTCTCTTGCACGCCCACACGCACACACTCACACACACACACACACACACACACACACAGAAGTAGACAATAGTTCAGCTATAAACCCATTATGGATACTGAATCAGGCTTTCTAGCTTGTTTACAGTTTGGTTTGTTTGGCATTATTATCTTCATCATGAAGTTTAATTGAGTTTTTCTTGACCATCTCAGTCTCTTCATATTCATCATCTCTCTTCTTGAACTGGGCCTCAATTTCTGCAGGGTCCATGTAGGTGTAGAAATGTGCCATAATGGAGAAGATGACACATACTGCAACCAAGAGAGAGGCAAAGAGGAGATACTCTGCCCACTTTGAAAAGGGAGGAGAGAAGAAGAGAGAAAAACATTGCATTAATACATCAGCTTTTACTTTCTCTTTTACTATCACTGTCACTGAAATGGCACACAAACAGCGAACACTGTCTGAAAAATCCACCAGAAATTGGATTTGTTGAGTTAACTTTAAATTTGTGGGAGTGTATTTTTTGTACCTGTTTGGGGATCTGTCCAAGCTCAGCGACAATTAGTACGATGAAGTTGCCAATAGCCACAGTGAACAACCAGCCAGCTTGCAGCACAGCTTTCATGTTGCTAGGTGCCTTGGAGGCAAGGAAGGAATGAGTGAAAATGAACAATGTCACGAACAAAGAACATGGCTTTCAACATGAAACAAAGTGTAGAGAAAGGTCTATATGTATGTTGTTGTCTTTACCTGTGAGTAGGAGAACTCCAGACCAGTGACAGAGAACACCACTTCACCGGCAGTTATGAGGAAGTACTGTGGGATCTGGAGGGCCATGTGAACCGAGTTGGGCTTGATGTCTTCTATCGCAGTAATGGATGTCTGACACTAAAATAATAACAGTAAAAGTAATACAGTTTAGAGCAGTGTTGCTGAACCAGTGGGATGTGATTCAAAAGAGGGAAGCAGGACAATTCTGACAGAATATTGGGAACTAGTCACTAAATCAGTTCCTCTGCAATTTTGGGACCTTTTGTGAACATGTAATTTGGAAGTGCTGGAGCTCTTGGAAACGACAACATTGCCTATTTTTACATAAATCATTAGTTTTTCACCCGGGGGTCAACTGTGAATCCTTGGAAATATCACAGATGAAAATAATAATAATATTAAACTGTGTTGATCAGAAGAGGAACGCTGCATGGACTTCAAACGTGTTCACTGGAGAGTCCACAGTTTTAGAGGCACTCTCCTCTGTATAAAGTTAAAAAGCCTTTATTATTCTTGACTATTTCATGTTAGGTGCGTTTTCTAACATTTTAACATGAAATAGCCAAGAATAATACAGAGGAGAGTGCCTTGGATTTTTTTCTTCTTTTTTCCTCTAAATAAAAATAAACTTTGACATTTCAAGGACTCCAACATTATACATCATATTAAGAGGGTCATGTAGTCTGTAGCTACTAGCTAGCTACTAGCTGGGTGTTTTTGGGACTTTGCAAATATGAATGCACCTATTTTCATTTTCCTCAATATCAATATCATCAAATAAATAAACAATATAAATATACATAATATATTTGGCAGAGGCCTACATGTTTTAATACGTGATTTTTTCTCAAAAGATTCAACTCAGTTCATATGTTGCTATTGCATTTAACATAGATGGATGCAACTTAGTAGTCAGATTTCCCACACCTAAACCAGATGAGAATCAACATATTGGAGGAGGTGAAACTTACATCGGGTCCAAAGGTGAAAGAACTGGGGATAAGGAGAGTAAAGGAACTTCCAAATCCAAACTCCCTGGAGTATTCACATGACTGTGCACCATTATGTATGGTGAAGATGGCCCTGATCATTAGAAAAAACAAGGCATTATTGTTTACAAAAATTAATTAGTTTGGTGAATATTAAAAGCAGTAAATTAATTAAGATGAAAAAGAACGGAGAGAAGAATTCCTTACTTTCCATTTCGTATCAGGGAATATTGGGAATGAGAAGATGGTGCAATTATTCCAAATTGTGCTCCAGTAGTTGATACATTCACTGGCGTATTCATTCCATTAATAAATCTGAAATGGTTACATATTGAACAAAAACTTCACACATCATGCTATAAAATAAAAAAAAAGCTGTTTAAAACCAACCAATGAATGCCATTCACTTTTAAGCATTGTTCCTATGAATGTAGTAATTATTTAAAGGTTTATCAGAATTCAACTTACCTGATTGCATTGTTGCCTTGCTCTGGCTTGGCAATTAAATCTCCAATCTGCAATGGAGGATTAGAGCCAATGGATTTAGACTGAATTTACCCTTAAAATGCCTTGTGTGTCTTTACCCTTGTGATTTTGAGGTCTAACTCACCAACACCCGGTAATTGCTGATGTTTGAGGGAATGAGAAGTGTTTGCCGATTTCCCATGGTCAAAGTAAGGCTTATAGATACCGCAGGACTGCCCGCTGAAACTGTGATCATTTTATCTTCAAATACAAAGTAATTCTCACTGGCCTGCAAGACAAAGAAATAGGTATTATCGTGAAGTCAATGTGGTGAGAATAAATACACATAAATGCAATTGGATTGTATGTGACTATGAGTAGAAGATCAGTTGCACTAAATCTTTAGCTTGTTGTAAACACCAATTTTGTGCAAAGTTTTGTGGTATGATTATTAATATAGGGGGACATACCTGAGCTGCACCAAGTTGCACTGGATTGTTGTGAGGCAGGGTTACTGTCAAGGGATTACTGCCCATGTTAACTAATTTCAGTTGACTCTGGGAGGCTGATGGGAAGGTGGGCAGTGTTTTCTGAAAAGTCGTACAATGTAGAAATTAGCACATATTGCTATGAACTCCAGTCAAAATAAAAAGTCAGTCATTATGAAATATGTAACATTCATATGGTTATGCTAAAAAAAAAAATTCTAACCTTAATTATGATTCTGTAACCAATCAATCAATCAATCAATCAATCAATCAATCAATCAATCAATCAATGTGTGTTTTATATATATAAGGAAACAATAATATAATAGATTATGTGGAAATACTTACATCAATCTCAATCTGAACCACAGCAGCACAGACAAAAGCCATGGCTGCCAGAAACATCCCCACTGTCATTCTTTTCAGGGGTCTGTTGAATCAACATTTAGTTCAATTACTGATTTGTTCAAGATTTGAAAACATTGTAACAGCAAAATGCCTTAATTGTAATACAGCAATAAGGTTTTTTTTTTTGCAGAACTACAGCATCAATGGTTGTGTTTCCACAACCATTACATTTTCTCCATCCTATGCTCACTGTGGGCCCGATGCAGACTCTGTAAAGTTATGTGGATCTTAAGTGGCTGAGATACGCAAGTTTGAGCTGTTCCTATTCAGACTTTTTTTGGTTTGAGAATGAGGCTTATTAGCCTTCATAGCTGAAATGTCTTGCGACACCATTTGCTCGCTTGTAGCACCGTCCTCCATCGCTGAGCAGTTGGCAATGCGAGTAGGTGGGAACACTCCACGTGTTTTGAAATGGGCGGGGAGTTTTTGTTTAAAAACAGAGTACAGACGTGGGGAGTGAATTTTGAAAGACAGCATTGTCAGCACCTGGCAAAGTAATTATTGTGTCAATGATATTGATCAATAACCCTATAAAGTCCCACAGATGTATTATGGCCATTTTGTACTATGGTGCAGTAAAAATCAAATTTATTGCCCCTTTAAGTCAATGTCTGAATCAGGCCCTGCAACTGTCTGACTGGGTTCCTGCAGCACTTACGTAAAGTTCAGGCCGCATTTTTTGATCAGAGGGTAGATAACGCTGTCCATGATAGGCACCAGAGTCAGGATCAGGATGGGGTTGACCGTCTTTCAAACATAAATTGAACAGTCAGAATTTTTCTTGAATAAAGTGCAATACATTGGTCCAAACTCACACAATAAAATTCTTTTAACTTACCTGCATTTGATCAGGCTGTATAACAAGTTGTCCCTAGAAAGAGAGAGAGGTGATTAGGAATTTGAACAAACTGTTTTGTTGTTAATTGTTAATGAAGTGGTTTTATCAAAACAACTTACAAAATTCCCATCCATGGTGGTAGCTTGCAGTGTCCATCTAGAGCCCTTTAAGGAAGAGGCTAAATTTAGCAGTTTCCACTGGCAATATTTTGGATAAATGATGTGAAACTTGAATGCTTTAAGTTACCTTTTGGTCAAACAGGGTCCAGAACATTGGAAGTGGGATGTATAAAAAGAGGACCTTGAGCACCATTTTGATTTGAGCAATGAGGAGTTTCTACAGTACAGAAAGGCAGAATATGAACTGCTGTCATTGCATTTAAGATACAGCTTATTATAAAACTCTAGGAAACATGATAAAATAGAAAATGTATAAAAACTTACATCATATTTGTCTTCAGCCCAGTCCATCCAGTGCTGCTTCTTTGGATATTGCGGGCTTCTGTGCCTGAAGCGGTTGCTAATGGCAAACTGAATGAGAGAAGCAAGATGTTTTAAGCAACAGTTAAAGCCATTGTTGGAAAATACACATTAATGCAAATGTTGTAAATACAAATGGTACTATCCAGACTTACCCCAATACATTTACACACATCCAGCATGATATTTCCCTGTGGTTCAGCTTTGTAGTACATACCACTCCCAACGATGAACACCACTGTGAGGACACCACAGACAATACGTCATCATCAACATGCTTTTATAAACCTTTACTCTTTGTAAGTAGAACTGCAGTCTCAATTGTCATCTTGTGTAGAAAATGTTAATGTGACCATACCAAGAGCGACCACCATGAGTGCTGCAGGGACACCAAAGGCCAGCGGATAACATTTCTGCTGGCTGTGGATGCCACACTCCTGGGCTGAAGATGGGAATGGAAAAGAGGACCAGAGGTAATCATTCAACTACAATTATGTCTGTCAAAAGCAATCAAATATTTCTTATGCTCAGGCTGTTATTTGTCATTATCACAAGCACAGATGTTTATTGCACTATTGGTATTTTGCAAGTTTACAAGTTTCCTACTCTTATCTACCTCTGAGGATTGGTGTGATAATGGTTGATAGGAGACTCCCAGCGTTGATGCATAGGTAGAAAACAGAGAAGAAAGTACTCCTCTGCTTTTCCTGCACATAGAAATAAGTCAGTAAAGTCAAGTAATTAACACCAATGTAACTCATAGCAAATAACAACCAAAGCTAGAACATCAGAGGGGTTTTGGAAAATCAGAGTTGGTACTTTTTGTTTTTCCCACAAAGATACAAAGTGAGGTAGCAACAGCAGTGAGGTAATACTTTTATAATACTTATATTATACTTATATATACTTATTTACTGTATATACTAATTGGGCTAACCTGGTGTTCCCTAAACTGGTCTCCACCAAAGGCAGCCACGCAAGGCTTGATGCCACCAGTGCCCAGAGCAATGAGGAAGAGACCCACCATGGACAACGAGCTGAATGTGGAGAACAACAACTGTGTGAACACAGAGCGCTGTAGCAATATGTGGTAAGAACTGCTTGTCAGCTAGATTTTGACACAATTCTATAAACTCAGTTTCAGTGCGATAGAAACCCACACGTGAAAAGTCATGTTGTCTGGTGTCCCATCTCTATCCGTGTCAGTAATGTCGTGGATTGCACTGATGGCCATCACAATCTGTCCAATTGCGTAGACAATGGACAGGTAGATGATAGTCCTGCAGGAGGGAGAGGTGAAGAGGCTATCACTCTTCTATCCTGGTGTTACTTATGTCTTTTTAAGATGAAAAATAATGCAAACCTTCAAACACTAAATCTACTGCAACCTATATAACTTGAGACCATCACTCACTTAAACTTCCCCAGCCAGGAGTCAGCCACAATGGCCCCGAGGATGGGGGTCAGGTAGCACATGGCCACGAAGGCGTGATAGATGGAGGTGGCCAAGTCATCATCCCAGCGCAAGAAGTACCTGAAGTACAGCACCAGCACAGCTGCGGACAGGCAGGGGAAAGGAGGCTTCTAATCATTTTGTTCAATAGACTGTAAAGGACTGATGATACGGCTTTGATCTTTTTTGGGCCAATGTGCGTAAAATATTCTCACCTCGCATGCCATAGTAGGAGAACCTCTCGCAGAACTCATTCACAACAATGAAGAAAATGCTGAGGGGGTAGCCACACACCACTATGTTCTGATGGAGAGGTTAGACAACACCATAGTTTGTAGCAGTAATACAGTAAATGTCATATTTATACTGAGAATTATGAATTACTGTAGGTCTATATGAATTATAACTTTAAAGAAAAAATAGCTCCAAAATTGTTATTCTTTTAAAACTATTATAAATTTAAATCTAAATAACCAGTTGAAATATACTGCATGAGTATCAATTAAAGTTGTCTCTATTACCGTCCCTTTGCTCTTCCCTTTCTTGGGATCCTCATTATCTGTGCACAAAATGACACTAGTTTACAACACTGTTCCATGAAATAAAAAAAAATCCCAGTGAAAGAGAAATGTACAATTCTAGTCAATAGGTTTACATGAAAAGAAGTATCATGTTTGCAAACTCACCAGTCATGATGGTTGAGTAGGTACTGCCTGTTTCCCCTTCAAGTTTGATATCCCTTTGCAATCCCTGTGGGGAACGGTTAGTGATTGATTGACTGGTAAGACTGGGAGGTCTGGCCCAGGTGTTTATGTAACATTGGTTCTTATTAGCCCCCCCCCCCCCCCCCTCCCTGTCTCCCCCAATGCTGAGGGTGAACTGTAGCCTGTTTTATGGCGTCTTGTGTAGGAACACGAGATACAGGAGAGTCAGAGTCAGCTATGTACAGTCCCAGACAGCTCATATAAACTATTAATTACCAAGAACACCTTAACGGAACTAAAGGGTAAAAATAAACACAAGAAAGAATAAATGTATAGTATATTGATTGATTACACTGTCAACTAAAAAAAAGTGTTAGCACTTTACACTTTACAGTACGTTACACAAATTCCAAGGTAATTACTGTGTAATTACATAGAAATGATGAGAAAGGAACTGGCAATTTTTGGTAAAACTGAGTGTTTGTAATTATAATGTGTAATTTCTCAGTTAAATGCCAGTAATTATTAGCATGACTATTGAAAAGAAACTCAATGCTGAGCAAGTACTATCTTGATGGAATCGCACTGGCTGGATACCAAGGGTGGAAGTAACAAATTACATTAACTCACATTACTGTATTTCACTTTTACTTAAGTACATTTTACCTAATTATTTTACTTAGCTACATTTAAATCACATCCATTACAGAGTACAAATTTTGTGCTTAATAAGTATCCAAAACATTACATTACCAAATACAACCGTTCGATTTAAATATCAAAGGCACTTAACAAGGATCAATGATATGGATAAACCATAAAAATAAACAGCGATTAATAATTGCAAGGTTGAAGTGGGTTTAACAGATGAATATTACTGGACTGAATCCCAAGAATTAAGTTAAGAATAAACAATAAACTTCATAATAGAGAATAAACTTAATTGCGGCACTTAAAACCATTATCGTCATCACTAAAGGCAGCCCGCATCAGACAGACAATAGGATGAGCAAGTGCAACAGAGAGCAGTGACGTGGCTTTAAGAATATTATCCGGTGCGGGAGACCAAGCGCACAACACCGAGTTCGCACCGGGACAATTAACTGTAATATTGTGATCCTGTGTGACTCAGAAATGGTTCAGAATAATCTTACACATTCAAAGACGCATACGAAGGTACTTGGTCAGGGTTGTTGGTGACATTGGAAAGCTTGACGTCTCCGCTCGCCGCTGAGGGCGAGTCCAAGTGCGTAATTATTCAGCAATGATTGCACAACTTACTACAATAATGTAGTACTGTTATCATGCTAATAATTACCAGTTATCACCAGAAATTACCAGCATTTAACAGAGAAATTACCCATTCTAATTACAATTAGGCCTACTCATTATTACCAGAAATTACCAGTTACTTCCTGACAGTATAATGTAAAGTGCTACCAAAAAAAGTAAATCAAGGACTCATGGGTAGAAGTGCAGAGAAATGAGTGAATTTTATTTAAAAGAAAAGCATTAGGGAACATTTCTGTTTACAGCAGAACAGTGACTTTGTGTTAAATAAAAAAAAACAAAAAAACATTGCTTCCCAAATATAAAACAATTTCATTAACATTTCAATGAACACTAAAACGGTAAAAGCTTCATATTACTTCCACAGTAGGCCTAGTCTCTGGTTCCACACCTCACCGCTTTGGCAAGAAGGTGAACATCATCTTTACAGTGTATGAGCCCCACACAACAAGATATTTTGCAAAAGAAAAATATTGCACACACTCCTTTTTTTTATATACAAGAATAAACAACTTGGAATATACTTATTGTATGCAATGGCTTTACATATTTCAAAAATCTCCCATTCTAAGACATTGAAGTGATTAAGGTTGAATGCTAACATATTCAGAGGAGGCTCTTTTTGCAAAGTTGCAGCTTTGTAGAAATATAACTTCATGTACAGGGAGATGAGTGTCAATGTATGCAGCATATACTGTTCATCAAGACATCAATATAGAGACTTATAAAAGTGGAATACTGTACATACAAAACAAAATGGGGAAACGTTATCAAAATAAACAGGTACAATTGTTGGGGGGGTGGTGGAGTAATGACATGCATATTAAAGATTCCAACAGGAATGTCTCCACGGAAAACTGCCCAATCCTCTTGGGTAAAACCAGGTCATAGAGGAGACAGTACAGGTTTTGCCTAATCATACATTTGTCTGGCCATAAAGCAGCGACACCATGGCTCTTCTGTCTCCTCTGCACGGTCCCCTCCCTCTTTGCTCAGCTGGCCTGGCTTCACCTCTTCTTCTACTGTCAGAGAAGAATGTAATTGGCCACACCCACCGCTCCGTGTGTATACGATGTGTATACACTGAACAGGTCCAATGCCTCGGTTCAAGGCCCGTACAAAAAGCCAGACAGTGGTGGAGAAGGGCGAAAGAATCTCAAAGTTGTCTCTGCTTACGTCAGTTTCCCTCTAAGATGACCGAAGGGAAGCATTGAATGGGGTTGCAGATAAGGGCTATATGGCATCACTGGCATGCCTGGTTGGCGAGTGTGGGGCCGCTGAGGTCAGGGGTCACCCGGGCTAGTGTCATACCACCGAGGAGGAACTGGGGATGCCCTGGATGGTGGCTCCGGTTGGCGTGCCGCTGATGGCGTTGAAGATGTGAAGTGAGTCAGGAAGAACGCTCTTCATGCCATCTTCCACTGGACTGATCTGGAAGGGAAAGGAGGAGGTACAAGATATTAACAAATAGATATTACTTCACATACTTAATGAGGATTATTATTCTAGTACGTATTGCGTTACCATCCAATCTGCTCATGTCAGCACAAGGGAAAAACAGAAAAAGCTGTTATCAAAGAGCGTGTCATCAATCAGATTAGCAAGCATCTTATGAATGGCACTCCGATTACTTCACACTCCAAAATCTGTCTCGGAAGCAGATTACAGCTGCAATGATAGTAGCATAGAAAATGTAGTGCTGCATGCAAAAGTAACTAAATTGATATTTAAGCTGAGTAACAGTAGCCTCAGTAATAATGCACTTACTTGCTCGTGCATGATGGCGGAGAGCTCTCTGGCTAGATCTCTATAGTTGGCTTTCATCTCATCATGGTACTCCTGCTGGTCCTCTTTGATCAGTCGCTCATTAATGCCTAAGCCGTGGCCACATGCCTCCACAAACTGCCTGCTCACACAAATAAATAGTGTTAATGTGCCTCAGTGGAGAATTATACAAAGAACAAAACCTGATTAAACTCTGCACACCCCGTTATTAACCATTAACACCTCACCTGAAGACCTCTTTAAGCTGTTTGACCTTGTTGTCAGGATACTTCTTGGTGCTCGCATCATCAAGAAAAGCACGGGCATATGCAAGTGGTCCAGCATTTACCTGAAGATGGATATAAGAGCTGTGTCAAATCTTTTCATAAAGGGAATGTCTGTGAACCAAGTGTGTCCAGTGTGTGTGTGTGTGTGTGTGTGTGTGTGTGTATGCTGACAAAACTTCAAAGCAGGCACCTGGACACTGATGCTACCCTGGAGCTTGAGCTGCAGGCGGATCATATCCACCTCACTGGAGGAGCACAGCTGTCTGATCTCAGCCACCTTCTTGCTCATCTCATCGATGGCCACCTCGATGGGGTTCAGATCGGTGTGGTGCTGATACATCACTGCTATACGCTTCTTTACATAGGGGAAGCAATGTGTAGCTGTGGGACAGAGAGAGGGATGGGGAGCAGGTAGGAAATGGTGAACAGCTTGCTTGTCATGCTTGCCAGCGCATAAATATTCTCTTGCATGTGCTTTTCTGAGTTTTTTTTTACAGCTTAGGGTTTACCCATGCAGTAACATGCTCTCAGATAATGAAGATAAGAGATAAGGTTGAACTTTTGGATCATTCGCACCATAAAACTATAAAACAGTGTGATTAGGATTAGGAAAAGTCCTTGGCAAAGAGCTGACATCTTCAGAATCTAATCAAAATGTTCCATACTTGTATACTCTGTATACCCATATGAATGGCCTTCTGCTCAGAGTGTATTTAAATGCCTGTTTTGCTTTATTGTATGAATATATAGGCCTTTGGAGGAAATGGCCTATAGTCCAGGAGGAAAATGTGTGGAACACCAAGACAATCATTTATCTCTGTTTTTGAGTCAAGGTGACTGACAATTGTCTCATATCAGCAGGGGCCTCAAGTGAAGAATGGATCTCACTTCTTGGCTTACTAAGATTATTGAATCAGAAGATAATGTCATCTTGTTTACTTATGGCTAATATTACTTATATCTTACTTTTGTAAGTGCTTAAAAGTCTACTACATGGACAGGGCTACCTACTGGTTAGTATAGTCCTGCGTTTACACTGCTCCTCTACCCCGCCTTGCTTTTTGCCTGAGATGGTGAAAGGCATCTCAAACACAAAGCGACGGATGTTGTGGCTTTTCTCAAAGTCCGTCTTCCTGTCCACCAGCTCCTTCTCCTCCAGGAAAGGGGTCACGTGTGTCACTTGGATATAGGCATACTTGGAGTCCAGGTCTTTGGGGTTGATCTGCAGAAGATACATGGCATTACAAAAGATTGGTACCATGGGGAAACTCTGTATGAAACTTGTAGCCCAAATTAGGTTTTTGGGAAAATCAATCCTAATCACAAATAAAATCCCCAACAGAAAAAAAACATCTCACCCTCCCAGAGTCCTGAATCATCTTCACATTCTCTTGTCCAAACTTGTCAGAGTACAGCTTCAGAAGCCTCTGAGATATCTCAGACAGAGGGGTGAATTTGGGCTCTTTGTAGATGTACTCCTTACCATCTTCATCCTCAAAGAAACCCTGGGAAGAGGTAAAACACACTCAATGGTCAGATACACAAATGTATTGTTATTGTAACAATAAATCGAAACAAATTGTGTCTTTATATAATGATAACATAAAAATAAACAACAACATAACAAAACATATGTGGGCTGTGAGTGCACTTAGTCATTCAGACAATTTGTTAAAATGAAAATGGTAAAATACTCTTAAGACTCTAAATTCTGGACTGAAGAGTATGACAGACTCCAAAGACACACACCCCTCTATCTAATGTCCAAGCACAGAGACAAAAACAAACTACACTGCAAGACATTAACTGGTATCAGTTCAATGCTGTGAGACAGACCAAAGGACAGAGGTAGGGGGGCGGATTTCACACTATCAGTGGGTGTGGACGTTTTCCATATGGCCGTTACGTTAATCAATTGTCTTCTGTGTAAATAGTAAAGTGTCTCCTGATCAGATGCATAAAGCCATGCATTCACCCAATGAAAGATGGAATCCTGCTATTAGCCTTTCACTGGTTTCCTACTACGATTAGAAACAACACTGAGGCTGGAATAGAGGAGGAGTTAAAGGGTCAAAGATAAGTAATGCAGGTGAAACAGCATTGACTGCATTAGTAAAGGAGCACAACACGGCCTAAACCTTACTGCAGTCCAACTGCACTGTTGGCTTTCACATTGATTTACCTCAGTCTCTGAGTCAGTAAACTGGTACTGCTACAGGGTTGTGGACAACAGAAAAAAAATATTGTTATTCCATGAGTACTACCTATCTACCATGATGAGTGTAGAAAGCACTGTGAGTATTCATACTACTGCACCACCAGTTAGACCACCATGTCGAGAGAGACATGGCTCTGTGGAGGTTGTCATTTCTATTAAAGCACACTGTTAGAGGTAACCTCACCCAGCTCAAATTTTCAGGTAAAATATGTTCTTTAAATAGTTGACAAAATAAAGCAAATATTTGGGTCAGTAAAAATGTTGAAAACAAGATTTGAAACACCGAAGCAGAAACGCCAAAAATGAGTGCAGATTCAAAACAGCACTGGACCAGCAACATGCAATGCTGTTGCAAAACAGAAAGCAGTAGTGGTGAGTGAGTGTTACTGCTAAGAGCTTTAAGCAACAAACTATGACTGAGAAATGTAATGGATTACAGAAGCACCACACCACACATAGACTTAGGCTGATCAGAAAGGCTAGCAGGGTCTACTGCACAACTTACCGCTGCCTTTAAAGAGGATAAAAAGCAGAAAAGGGTATTAGAGTGGATCATAAAATGCCACGGGACGTGGTCATGCTCTTAATAATAAAAACGCCTTCAGCAGCCCCCATGCGCAAATGTTAATTACTCTGTAATACCCGCAACCAAATTAATACTTGTGCTCGTTTAAATCAAGCTTGAATTAAATACAGTTAGTGTAAAATCAAATCAACAATGGGCCTTTTAGGAAAAATAAAGCTTAAAAACTTATTTGGCCTACACCACATTGTCAACTGACAGAATATGATGATATCTTGACTGATTCACTCACCTGGCCAAAGAAGGCCACTCTGAAGTAGGTGCCCAGCAACCTCTTGCCTGTATGCATGACTTCTGTGACTTTGCTGTACGCACGATGCAGGGTGTCATACAGGTGGGCCAGTTTCTGTGCAAAATTTACAAACAAAACAGATTTTTACATACTAATTGTCAAGCCCTAGGTTAAATTAGTAGTTTATTGTGGGGACTCAGAGAATAAAATTATGAATCGTGTAGCCTGTACCTCAAAGTCCCTGCGCTTCTCATAAATGGGGATTATGAGCTTGTAGATGTCAGAGATGAGCTCGTAACGCTCGGCTTTCCACAGTCCATCTGCACACTCCTCCAGAAGCTCCATCAGGACGTCCTGCTCAACAGGAGGGATGAAAAAACATGTTGATGAAAACACTGAATATGAAAGAGGCGGCTTTCCAATAGTTTACATATAAAGGGTTTGATAGGTCCACACCTTTTTCTTTTCTTATCATTGACAGAATCTAATGTGATGAATAGTCATGATATTGAGGTGAGAAAATGGTAGGAGACCAAGACATTTATGCATCTTCATGAGTTTTGTTAGATCCTTTGACATCACAACATGCCACCCCCCAAAAAGGCTCATTGTTACATGGAAAAAAAACACTATGAATATTAAAAATATGAAATGTCTCTAAGTGTTGCTGGAGGATTGCTGGAGATAAGTGATAGGAAATAAATGTTAAATGTTTTTCTCTGTGTATAAGCCACACTTAAGATAAGCATAATTATATGGCTGAATATGAAATCCTGAAAGTCTAAATCAAGTCAAGCCAAATTAAGTCATGATGACCTATCTAAGCGCATGCTTATTTTTTTCCAATCTCAGCACAGTCAGCTGAACATTCAAAGTAAACTGACAGTGATTTATTACTTTCTTTTTGTGTCAGTGGTATAGTAGTATAGTAGTGGTAAAGTATTTCTAACCTCATTGAAATGGACATCCTGCATGCCTACATCCTCCATCATTGATGCCTCCTCGTCAATATTTGGAGTCACCACACGGAATGCTGAGCAGCCCTGCTTGAACATGCCTGGAGACAACATGAGACGTGGTAATATTTTATTGATAAGCCCAATCTTCCATACAACAAATACAACTTTTTGAAAGATTACAGGTATGAAGTCAGCAAGGACTAGAATAGTGAAATAGTATAAATGTAAACATTTTCTAGAGGATGATGCTAAATTCTTGTGAATTACACTGAATACACATAACAGTGGTGTTATGTAGCAAGCAAGAGCAACACTTCCATCACAGATTATTATTAAAGCACCTTTTCTCCGCAGGTATTCTGCCACAAGTGCTGCAACATGCACATAGCACATGGCTGCCTGTAGACAACAAAAACAACCAGGGCAAACTGATATTAATAGAATTCATCATGTTACAAGACAATATCACCAAACATCCACACAAGACCTTCGGTACACAATAAACTGGATGAAAATAAATCCTGTCAGTACTTAATATCTGAAATTATATCCACCCATCACCCAGATACAAGCCAAAACAGCAGCGTCTCTCATCACTGACCTCTGACAAGTCTCCGTTCTTCACATGGATTCGAGCCATGCTGTCCAGCCAGGTCTTGCGTAGCTCAGGTGTGCTGGCGTAAGACTTGGCCAGGCTGTACTGCAGGTCCACCAGCATCTCCGGGTCTCTCTCATGCTCCTTCATCTGAGCTGTCGCCATCAGGACCGTTCTGATCCGCTTGGTCAGGTCCTTCACATCTGAGGGGAAAGCTGTGTTCTGTTGAGGAGAAAGCAGCCAGTCAAGACATTTATTGATTACAGTACTTCAAATATATTTTACTTCCTAAAAAAATTATTTATTTAAGTGAAACCAGAACATAATGACGAACATTAATGGAGTTCCTTACCTTAATGGTCTTGTCACTGTTGGCACAGTTGTTGATTATCGACAGAGACTGCTGGAAGCGGGTTCCTCCGATCCCAATGACATCAGCTATCAACTGGCTGACAGCGATCACCACCTGAGGGAAAGGACAGGTGAAGGATTATCAAATATTGCTTAACTAATGTTAACAGCCAAGCTTTGCTCTTTTTATCCTATGCAGAGAACTACTAAGATCCACAGAGGGACTGTCCTACCTGTAAGTGCGTTCGGACAAAGGACTTGCGGCCTGTGTAGTCAAAGTTGCTCTTCATGAGGAAATAGAGTAGGTGCGCTGCGTCGCTGCGGATGGAGCTCAGCTTGGAGTTACAACATTTCAAGATCTCATAGCAGAACGAAGCACACATGTCTGCACGGCCCTCAAAAAACGTGCAGGGAAACTAGAGGGGGAGAGAAAAAGACAGGAGGACAGACAGGTTGTCAGATATGGTGAATGGCTAAGACAGAGAGACCACTGTTAGCCCGGACATCAACGTCTTTCACACCTTGTAGATGAAGGTGCGCAGCGAAGTGAAGACCTGCTTGAGCGCCGTCTCTGACTGGTTGATCTGCAGAAAACAGAGGTGGACCTCAAACACCTTCTTCATGAGGGGGTTGTGGCCATGGTCAGAACACAGTTGTGTCTGTGGAGAAAGAGAATATCAGCATAGCTTCCATAACTTGAAGGAAATCAGAACCAGAGATTGACATTCATTAGCAGCATTAATGTTCTTGTTAGACACTTGCATACCTAAATACTGTGTGAAATGGATAAATTAAATACTAAGATTACAAATCAAGTAAATACATGACAAGTAGTCTGTATGTATGTTACCTTGAAACCCATGATGAAGATACTGAGTGTGTCCAGGACGGTCAGGCACACTTCAGTGGCAATGTTGGCCTCCAGGAGCGACTGGTTTAGCACATCCGCATCAGAGTGGCTGTAGGCTGCACAGGAGACAACACAAAGCTGTAGCCCTTTCACACCACCAACACACTCCCAGTATCTCAAATAGGGTCTCCATAGAGGCCAATTAAAAAGGTATATATATATATTTGTATGTATTATATCAAAATAAGAGACACATTAGTATCAAAGGCAAAGCTGTTGCTAAAAAGATGGGAAATTTCATTGAGTTGAAAAGATAAAAGTTTCGTTCCAAAATGAGATCAACCATCTGAAAAAAGTGATACCCGCTATTATAAAATAACATGGTGGCATGTTGGTATGGAACATATTGTGAGAATTTGGTCTACAAAATAGCAGCATTTTGAGAATGCTAACATCTGTTGTTTTTTTTTTTTATATTTATGGATGAATTTCAGGCAGCATTTTCCCCCAAAATACATATACAGCATTTTGGAATGAAACCCTTGATATTTTACATGGATTCTTTTCAGAGAATGAAATTAAAGTTAAGAGCAAATGAGCAGGGCAGAGGGACTGGAGGGTTTTAAAGGCTATTTTCCAGCTAAAAATGGGCATGCTCTTAATTCAACCAAATGAACAGAGCCAATAAAAGTCTGCAAACTGCCTGTCAACCTGGTACATTCTTACCATGGTCTACAGATATTCCAAGAACACTTGAAATCTTTCTTACACTGAAAACACAAAGAAATTAACTTCATTAAATGGCACCATTTAACAGACTTACCACATAGCTTAACCTCTTTCGGTAAAGTCAGTGTAATGCTACAAACAGCCAGCTGAGCCCCAATCACAATTGAATTTAATGATGATGGACCCATATTGGTAATATTCTGCACCATCAAACTTGTCTGTTTGATAACGGGCTGGGTTTAACACATAGGATGGGGAAGAAGAGGAAGATGATGATGACGATGACGTTGAAAAGCATGATGTGTCAGACTACAGAGGGGGAAGCAAGGGGGTGGTGGATGTGGGGGGGTCCTCCGGTAGAGGATTTCTTGATGAAAGTACAGTATGGGACACTTACTGTGGTTAAAAGTGTATGAGTTATCCAGGCTGCTGAGCTGCTGTAAGCGGGCATGCATCATTCCCGCCCTGTTACGGGACACAGGCAGAGTCTGAGACTTCCGCTCATGTGCTATGGGTCCCGCCCCATCCTGGTTCCTGATGAGGAAACAGGACATTGTTAGATGAGTGGACTACCAGCAGAGCCAGAGTTAGTCAAGCAGGTTAGGGTGGATAATACTCAACTCTGTTCTACAGGCTTCATTGGATACATTTCCTTGAAACCAAATCTGATTTGCTTTTATCCAAATCTTTCGGCATATTTTAGCATTGTAGATTTAGCCTATGGGATTTTAACGGTACCGGAACAAAGAAAGTTCCAACTCAGAAGACTGGAAAACATCTTATTTGAACATTTTGGGGTAAATTTTACACATATACCCACTGCTATCCTGCATAATCTTCACTGTGGAATCTATGCAGTAAGTTTGAGCACAGATAAATAAGGAAAAGTTGTAGATTGCATGTTTGGCATGCAGTTTACTGTGATGATTATCAAAGCAGTACAAGCAGTGTTAAAGCAGTGAGTTGTAGCATATGCCATGCAAGTAAGAATGACAGACGCACACACTATATGAGAGTTTAGAGAGCAAGTAGTTGTGTCACAGCATGGCAATTTATATAAGGTGAGAAGATATCATGCATTTAGTGTGAGAACGTCCATTCCACATTTAGTCTTACCCAAGCAGGAGAGGGCAGGAGCCAGGTTTTATTTCACTATGTTAAACTTGCCAGCATTTAAGTGAATAGAGATAGAGAGAGTGGTGGGAGGTTAGAGAGAGAGTGGAGACCCGAAGCCCTCGGTGAGTCAAGGCCAGAACTCCCACATAGTGGAGAGAGTATGTGTGTTTGCATGAATTTGGATTTGTGTGTCCTACAGTCAAACATAAGCATTTGGACAAAGAGTTCACAAATAAGTATACACAACACACAATTGTAGCGTTCAGCAGTCACACACATTGGTAATTACATTTTACAGTAGAGGCCGGCCCCTGGATACATTTTCAGATTTTTCAAATATAAGCCGATAAACACAATGGCTTTAAATTGTATCACCTAAATATGAATTCAACCATTAATAATGTTAAAATGCTTTAAAAAGATCATCACTCATCACACTGCATGCACCTGATTCAGGCACTGACAACAACATTACCTGGCGATGTATCTCTTTCCCATGTATCTGAACTGATGGAGGCAAACTCTGAGAAAAGAAGCGAGTGGAAGAATCAGTCACTGCAAACCTACCAACCATACATATAATGTCAGGGGGTTCATGATAACAAACCAAGAGGTCTTACTCGACTAGAGTGAAGAAGTCCATTAGCTCCGCAGACGAAGCCTTGTTCCAGTATGTGAACAGAGCATCTGCAAGGGGACAGAGATTAACGGGCTATTAGTTGATTTGGATTGCAGACATGTGAGTGAGTGTGGTGTCAGGGAGAAAGATAGGGACAGAAATAGACAGAAAGAGAGGGAAAGAGGAAGAGAGTGGGAGATAGTGTATAATCCCGACTGAGATCTTACCCTCAGACATGCTTTTGAGCACGTGCAAGAAGCACATGAGGAGGCTCTTGATCTCTGCTTGGTCCAGCTTGTCACATCGCAGCAGTGTGCTGCCCAAGGCGGCGGCAGGCTGGTTCTGAAGGACAAAGACACTGTCAGAGACAGAAAGACAGACACATCACCCTGTCTGTGCTCTTGGCCCTGTCTAGCTCACTGTGCTCCCTCAAGATAACGCACAGTGCTATTTACAGAAATGATTGTCAGTTTACCGTTTATCAATCAAAGAGACATTCGCTTATGGCAATTTCTATGTCTCGTGAAATTCGAATGTATGTTTTAGTTTTGGTTTCCTGGTCATAGATCAAAGCCTAGTCAAATCAGTCTTGGTCTGTGTCCAGGAAACTGGAACTTCTGTATTAAGAAGCTAAAAAAAAAAAAAGTAGCTACGCATCACTACACTATTAAATATGTTTACTTCCTATATATTAGCACAGGATGTATTGGTTTTTTGAAGGCCTGGGGTTGGAGAGGTCAAACTACTCTAGTGCAGTCACTCACTCAGACCTAGCGGGGCTCTATGCATGGACCGAACAGTCACTACCTCTTCACGTCCAGACACAGAGCAGGGAGAGAAGAGAACCAAAGCAGTGGAGCAAATAGCTCTACCACAGCGAGGGATTGGCAAAATAACCAAGCACGTTCCTTTGCCAGTTAGTTAGTCTAGACCATGAAACTGGCTGTGGATGACTTCATGGAAAGGATGAGGCCATGGCTTTTCTTAAAGGGCGTTTTGCAGAGTGGGGAACTTGGAGGCTAAAGTTAGCTGCCCCAAATAAGTCAGACAAGTTGACTAAAGAGTGTGACGCTGTGATGCAATTATCTGCCTGCAATATTTCATCAAAGAGAGATTCTGAAATATAATTTCTTCCTGGTTGATATTAAAAACCGATTACTTATCAGTGTCCTCCTTTTTCCCTTTTGCTAACTGTGTGACGCATTGCAATAAATGCTACCACACATCACAAATGTGAACAGTTCCTTGAGAAGATGAAACAAACAACGCATACAAAATGAAAATCCTATGCTTAGCATTTAATGCGTTTTTCTCCGATTTATCATGTGGCTGTCTTTCAGAATGAAAACAAGAGTGACACGGCACACGTGAGAGGAATTGGAAAGTGAAAAAATCCCAATGGCTGGATGGCTATCAACAGCTGGAGGGCAACAGAGCAGAGAAAAACCCCATGAAGCCCTGTAGTACAGCGGCTCTGCTTCATGACACCAGAGGACAGACAGGGTAAAGCCTGACAATCATCTGGCAAAGAAAGGGCTTGTGGCAAGGGCAAAAACACACACACTCTCACATTCCCAGATGGGACACTCCTAGGAGGGAGGATGACTGAGTAAAGGAGGGAGGCGTTTTTTTGTACTTGAAGTGAAAGGCTGGGCTGCGGGACGCTCTCTGCCACACTGGGGACAGAGAGCAGGGAGAAGTCCATGGTGACACGCTTGGCGCGTGCAGAGAGCATGGACTCCTCGGTCTCCGTAAAGAATCGCAGGACATTGACAGAGTGTCTCCGCACAAACTTCTCCTTCTGCCACAGCCGGCCGTGCAGCGAGGGCGGGGGAGTTAATGGGACAAGTTAAGAAAGAGTGACTTTCTCTGGCACTACTGGCATTGTCATAATAAGGGGACCTCTGTCACAGGAATACAATAAATCTCAGAGTAGAATCTAAATTTGATCTCTAGTGAATAATGTTTGAAATTACTTCATGGGGATGTTACAGCTGTTGATGTACCTTGTCCAGAGCGTTGACCTTGTCGTTGTTCTTCTCCGGCAGGCTGTTCCCAGAATCAGTGCTGATGAGCGAGCCACGAGAATCAGCATGGCGCACCGAGTTTATGTTGGGGGTGGACGACGTGTGAGGCGAGGCTGTAAGAAATAAACAGCAGTTTAACATTCACACCTGTACAAACTGTATGTCTTATTGGGCAGTTTTCACCCGTTTTCATCTTTTTACGCACCGGTGCCGGAGATGACTCCAAAAACATCCTTGTGCAGGCTGTTGTCCAGGAAAGTGCTGGACCTGGGAGGAGTCATCAGGGCGTTGGCCAGGAGGGAATCATCTCTGCCGTTCTGAGGGGAAACAAGTAGAACTGAACAATTAATCGAAAAACAAACTAAATCGCAGTTTGAACATCTGCAATTTCCAAATCACAGAGGCTGCAATTAATTGCTTAATAGAGAGGGGCGTTTTAGTGCTCTGGGTAATCTTTGGTCCATGAATCAAGTACAATATTGATGAAAACCTTTCATCATACTCAAACTCAGTAAATCCTGCACACTGATATCTATTTTTTTTTAACAAAATCACTTTTATTTAAACAATTTAAAAGTTTTTAACAATGTATAACAAGAAAAACTTGTGATGATATGAATCACAATTCGCAATTGAAATATTCTGTCAAATAATCACAGTTAGATGTTTTGTCAATATCTTTCAGCCCCAGAAACAAGCATTTAGTGGAGACAGATGGGATGCATGTTCTGATCAACAGCCACTAGGTGGCTCCCTTACATTGTTGGAGTGGTTGATGGTGAATGGAGATACTTCCTTCACATTCACCCTGTTCACGTTCTCCTGGAGCAGACCGAACAGGGGCAGGTACAGGGTGGCCAACCTGGCCTGCTGGCTCTGGAAGACAAATCAATCACTCAGCAGAATGTCTCATGATAACACATCCATGACTCATACTGTAATCACAGTGAAAAGAAGGAGAGAAGGCGCTGCTGACCTTGGAGGTGTAGCGGTCATCAAACGTGTGCTTGATCATCAAGTTCTTCAGCACCTGGATGGATATCTGACGAATCTCCCTGAACTCCTGCAGCGCCGCACCGACCTCCCTGAGAAGCAGACCGACCAGGAAGTGGTTCTTACAGAAGTCATCTGTCAGCGAGTAATCCAGCTGCAGGTCTGGGAGGAGGAAGAGGAGGAACGAGACTTTAGGACTGGCTAACAGAGAGGTAAGTGGAGGAAACCAAAGGATAAAGGAGGTGAAGTAAAAACAAAGAACCAAACAATGACAGTACATTTCTCATTTATTTGAATCCTATAAAAAACCCTAACATGATGCCATTAAAAACAAGTAGGGAAGATACACAGACAGCTCAGCAACCCAGGATACAAAACATAACCAGTACTAAAACCCCTGTGAGAATGTGAAATATTTCCCTTGCTGGACATTGATTCTTGGTGAATAAAAACAAATGAATCCCATAAATCTGTTTTACATCCTGCATGAAAGTTTCTCTCATCTAACCAGTTCTAGAAACACCCAGAGAAGCAACCCAACTATATGCACATAAAGGATTAGACTTCCATGTTTCACCTTATGTTTGAAAGATTGAGCTGTTAGAGATGAAAATCATAATTCACAACAATGACAATGACATATCGACAGTAATTGCTGTGGAAAAAGACAAACAGGAGTAAAGCCAGGAGTAAAGCCAGTAAACGAACAGAGCCAGGTGCTCAGATGAGTAAATTAACATAGACATGGTTTCACAGAGCATGAAGGACAAGTAAACCAATCACAAGCGACACACAGAAGGTGCATCAAAATAACTACAGTCAAATTAAAAGGTCTTGTTTTGTCGTATATGAGTCACAGTATCCACTTTTAAGCATGCATGTTTTAAAACCTATGAGATTTGATTTCATGAGAGAAATGATGTGCCCTTAGGGGTTATTCTTGTTGCAAGACATAAATTCCAAACCGTTGAGAAATATCCAAACTTGATGACACAAACGGAAAAAACCTCCAATTGCACACGCACCCACCCACACCTACACAAAAAGCCAATAAGAGTTCATATTTATGAACACTATTTATACAATATTTTGAAAAGGCTAGACAAACAAACCATTCCACACTAAGAGGATGCACTGATGCTGGCGGCTAAATGACTGAGTTCAGGTTTTTAAGACTGCTGTAACAGAGAAAACCCATTTAAATATAGATTATATGTATAATACTGTGTAAATTTAATACAACTGACTCTTGGTCTTTTGGTTGCTGTAGAGACTAATACATGAGGCAATCCATAAAATCATCCATTAGGACTGTTATATTAGTGTTGGCCTTGGACAGCAAAGCAGTTTGGTTTGATTGATTTCTCAAATACAAGCAGTAAGCACACAGGCAGAACTAGAAGCAATCTAATAATTTAATTAACTCCTCACCTTGAAATCTCTGTATCCTTCCCTTTCCAAAAGGCATGGGCAGGTTCAGGGGGACGTAGTGCTCGTGGTTGCACATGACACGCAGGAACTCAAACTTGAACTCAAACAGTGTCTGCATTTAGAAACACCAGATGCGTCAGTGAGGCAAATAGGCAAATCTAAAACAGAACTCAAACATAACCTTGTCCAAAACACATTAATCTAGGCTAAAGTGTGAAAATGGGACCGAGCCTTTGCTGCCACGGCCCCAAAGTTTTGGATCAGTTTTGGAGCTGCCTGTGGAGCTCAGACTGCCAAAATTGGTGACATCTTTTAAATCACCTTTTATTTTTTTTTAAATCACATTTTTATATACAGGCTTTCATACAATTTGTTTCTACCAATCCTATTATTGTGTGTTTTATACTTATGTTAACTTGTTTAAAATCATGTCTTGCATTTTATAATAATAATAATCATCATCATTGTCAGCATCATCATCATCCTCATCAACTTTTGTCTAGGACCTTTTTAAAATAAAGTGTACAATGTGCTTTAACAACCAAGTAAAAGCAAACATCATACTCATAAAATAAAAACACATAAAAACAAGAAGGCACCACAAGGCAGAAAGAATATAGAGTAAATATAATAAAAATAACATGATAAAAGACAAGCAAGTCAATAAAAACAAGAAAATTTTGAACAAGCTGGAGACATGAAAGAGACCTTTGGTTGATGCTGGAATAACGAGAGTTACAGTAGTCTAAATGTAAGGAGATAAAAGCATGAATGACTTTCTCCAACCTATTAAATGATGAAAATGGCTTATTATTATGTTATTCTTTGTAAAGCACTTAGTGACACTTTCAAAACATGTATTATAAATAAGTTAAATAAGTAAGTAATCTAGATGATGATTATGATTATTATGAATTCAGTATATGAACAATGGAATGACCATGTTAATAAATAACAATCATCACTGTACTTTGGGATCTCCAGGCACAAAACAGTTGATATAGTTGTTGATCTGCTTGAAGATAAAACCTCTGTCCATCAGGGTGAAACAGCGCTGCAGAATGAGATGAAAAAAACATTACACCAATAAGAAATTTACTGAGGATTTTACTGTATGTATCTCTGTGGTGACTGCACTGTATAAATTGTCTTGTGCTTCTCAATCCTGCAACCAATATATACTTTGTCAAGAACTAAAAGTCTCAAAACTAAAAACCGTAGATCCTGACCTTGATGAAGACCGCCAGGCTGTGGTTGGCGTTCCTGGCAGCATCCAGGTTGTCCTTGTACTTCTGAGTGATGTGTGGCATCATCATGTTGACCAGAGTCTCCACCGTGTGATGGAAGGAGGCCGAGAAGCGCTGATTCCTGGACAGCTGAGGGGCAAAAACAGGTCACTGGTACAATGGTTGCTGTACATAACTCTAATAATGTAATACAACCCAGTTTCACCACAGCACCACAGAGGGGGGGGGGGTTTGCCATGATTTAGTCGCTCCCTTTCCAGTTTGGTTTGACCTACACTTGTGGAAAACTATTTGTTTCCACAGTGGCCTCTAGATTACACAGGGTTATGCCAATGGAGGGTAAACACAGGGATGTGGTTGGTTATGGGGTACGAACAAATGCAACCAATTAAATGCACAGCAGTGTGGGACAGACTGTGGACACAAAATGCTTTGACTGTGGTACTGTGGCTGTACGCAAGACTGGGCATGTTGTAAACTACAGCGGACCACTCAAGCTGTAATAAAGCAGGCAAGAGCAGACACCTCTGTGAGTCATGTCAGATGCATGTGTTGTGGCAGACTTACCTTCACTTTACAGCTCTCAATCAAGTACTGAGCCATGGACTTGACTAAGGCTTCAAAGAAATACCAGGAGTACTACAGGGCAGAGGCAAAAAAACATATAGCAATCAGTGAACTATAGAGGTAATTCACCTCCATGACAATTAAATACTGTGTAGTCAAATAAATCCTTTAAACGGTACAAGTGTGTTACCTTGAGCAGCTTGTTGCTGGTGAGGAAGTCAGTGGAAGGCTTCAGGATAGCGGTCATGGCTTTGGCCAACTCCTCATGCACTGTTCTGGTGGTGGAGGCTGTGTGTGGCTCTGTCTTGAAAACATACTGCACCAGAGACACATAGAGAGCCACATCAGTTCTCTAGTGCTACAAAAATGTATAGATATCGAGGAGTTGGGATATACAGTATGAGATGAGCTGTGAATTTTACCTTTACGTATGATCTCAGGTAGTGCTCCAACCCCTCCTCATGGCACTGGGCAACGATGTGAATCATGACTCTACAAGGAACAGCAAAGCATGTCAGCGGAAACATATTTGTACAGTGCTGAAGGGTGGAGTTGTCAGGTCAAATCATATACAGCAGACAGAGTAGAGATGACTAGAGGCCTCATTTATAAAAGGTTCTTACACACAAACGTTATGTTCAAAGCAAAATCTCAAAGCAAAAGTTGGGTTTCATAAAAAAAAGTTATTTATTGAAAAATGCTGCCGAAATCAATTTTATTTTTATGGGATATATCAAAAGCTACTTTCTATAGATATCCATGGTATGAACACTAAAGATTTAATTCCAGTTTGTCGATTGTCACGTGAACCTTGTATCTCCACAATGTCAACTTTTCAGGAGCTAAGCAAAGCAGCCTTGTTTTTAGCTTGATAAACCACAGGATAGGAGAATTTTCTCTACACACAGAAGATCATGTAATCGTTCAACTGAAGTGAAAACATGAAAATCACCAATACTGAGTTACAAGGTTTTTATCAGAATTTATCATAATTTCAATAATCCAACCATGGACATGGATTAAGTCAAAGACATATTTTTTTTTAATTAGACCAAGAGCACTTGCCTGGTGACATTGACAGCCACGTCCTCTTGGGTGGCACTGGTCAGCACCCGAAACAGCTGATTCAGGATGGTGGGCAGGAACTTGATCATCACATGACTCTCCATGGCATGAAGACTCTGAGTGACAAAATGGTGCAATATCAAAGAGTTGTGTATATGAAGAGTACAGTCCCATAATAGAAAATTACTAGCACATTGTGGACTCATAATGAGGAGATTAAATGTGTAAAACAGTGATGTCTAGCGTTTACATATTGTGATGGGTTAGGATGTAATCCAAAAAGGGAAAGGTGCTTCAGGTCATATTCCATCAGACTCTGAATATCCTTGCTGCTCCGACAAAGAAGAGTGAAAGCTAATACAGCATGACGCAAGAGGAAACTAATCTAATAACAACAACAAGAGGACATGAGAGAACAACCTTGTGTTAATGGCCCACACCTTACGGTCCAGTTCCTGGAACAAGGCAGAGCGTGGCCACCGGTGCATCACTACCTGTGTGCAGGACACCAACACACGGCCCGCCAAGTCATTTGGCAAGCTGCCAGTCAACACGGCTGCTCCACCTGACCTCGCATTTGACCCTCTGGCCATTGTTTGTGCGCACTGTCGTGTTTACATTAGCACCCAAGAGATACACTGAACCAAGTGTCTCTCTCCATGTCAATGTCCAGCAGCGGGGACAGTGGACTGAGATTCCCATGGATTGGAGGCTACAGTCATGTTAACATTGTCCCACCCTGCCCAGAATAAACAAACACTAATTTCCAAATATCCCGAGGAAATCAGAGCAGAGATAAGAGAGTGAGTGATGCGTGGCAGCTGGATCATCAGCACCACAGAAGAAGAGAGAGACAGAAAGAGAGAGACAGACAGACAGACAGGTAAGCAGACAGCTGGGACTGAGACATGGGAAAAGGGACCGTTCCACCTTAGTCTTTGTGTTCTTGTGTCATTGCTTTACCTTCAGGTATTTGACCAGTTCTCCTCCTGATACTTGTGCTGCAGATGCCACGCTCTGACAGTGGTGAAAAAAATTGTGCAAATGTTGATCCTACAGAGGAGAGAAATTAAAGCAGAACGCATGAGGTTATTTCAAGGTGCTGGGCTGTAATGTAATCACAGCATGAAGTCAGAAGTGAGAAAACGATTTCAAAGGATGCAGACTAAATCACTACTTTAACTGGTTAGCAGCACTACTACAATCATAGTTTACTAAACATTAACTGACCTGAGTGTAGACAGTGGACACAAGGTGACTGGACACCTTGAATAAAGGCTTGCCTCCATCCACCCATTTGATTTCAGGACCTGAATGCTGCGATAATGAAACAGCAAAACAAAGATTGGGGTTCCTTTGAAAAATATACATTTACTCAATAATTCAGTGCATATTTGAAAATATCTTCATGCCTTTATCTTTACAGACATTTGGCCACTTGCTGTAATTTTTCATATCCCACTAATAGTGTCACATTTTTAACACTGTGGGTTGTGGCTTGTGGCCCTCTGTCTTGTCATCTCCAAAACATCTCCAGAACACTTAATTCAGCTTTGCGGTATTTGAGGAATAAAAAAGAAAGGACAACATATCCTTATACCCCCTGAGCAGAGGACCAAGCCATCACCTTTAACCACTTAACCAAATCTGGGACGTCCTCACTTCACCCTCGGTGAAGGTGCACATTACCTTGCTGACTCCCTCCTGACAGCTGAGGTATCCAGCAGGCAGGTTGGCAGCCACAGGGACGTGACTCTCATTCATGATCATCCGGCCATCCTTCAGCAAGGGGAGCCAGGCGTAACCCACTGGGGTCAGGGACAGGAGAGAAGGTTATCACCCAACAGCATGGCACTCCACGACAATAACAACCAGAATACACAGAAGAACCGCTTCTGGCACAAAGACCAGTCAAGGAGAAAATAGAGAGAATTTAGTGGAAATAACTGTGTAAGTCTATGTTGAGATCTAATGGAGATTCGGTGTCCTAAGGTCGAGAGCTTACCTTGTGCCTCAACCATGTCTCTCTTTTTAGTGCTGGCCTTGCTGTTGCTATCACAGCTGACATGGTAGAAGGTGAAGAGCAGATGGTGTTTCTCATGGAGCTGGGTTGGCAGCTCGATCTTAAACTAAGCGACAAGAACAAAAACACAGAGTCATCGGATGAACAAACACACATGCTACTGCCTCATCTGCACACCACACATCACCGAGGCTGTGTGTGTGTGCGTGAAGTCGCTTGACACGGGGCGTCTTACCTCATCGTAGAACTCGGGGTTGTGCTGGTGATGTAATACTGCAGCAAAGGCATTTTTGGTAAACAAGGGTCCTCCAGGTCGGCCATAGATGCACTGAGGAATGATTACAATAGTTAGTTGACTCCTGTGACTGGTGAGGTTATACTTTGTCCTGAAACTCATGAGCAGGGAACACCGCCAGGAGATATGTGAATATGAGTTTACCTTAAGTGAAACAGCCTCCTCCTCATCTGAGTCCTTGAACTCGATGCAGACAGCTATGTTTCTAGCCTGAGGACAGACACGGTGAGCAAAGCTGACCCAGTTAGACACACTACAAGGGAAAACTTCTGCTGCAGATTTCAAGCAAAGTGTCTCTGCTAAAGAAAGTTAGTGCAAAAGCTGTGCAGTTACAATATTTATAGTGTACTGTGTGTAAACATTCTTAACATTAATAGGAGACAAAAAAAATCCTAATTCTATTTCAAGTGTAAATGAACCTCTAAAACAACACTGTAAAGTCAATGTTTATAATACCTTTGCGAAAGACTTTTGGCTGTCATACTTCAAGTGCTTTGGGTAGACATAGAGGTGATTGTTGTAGATGGTGAAAGGCTGGGAGCATTTGGCTATGCACGGCACAAACTCCTCCACTTCAAAGAAGATGTTGGTCTTCTCACTGATATCAAACTGCTTCACAGGAATGTAGGATGAGGTAACGCAATCTACACACAGAAGCAGGAGGGAGGGAGACCAAATAAACAGCCTGCAGACAATGTGACTGATCTGGCCGGCACAGTGAAAGCTTTCATCTTTCATGTCGGCTGGATGTATTGAATTTGGAGGGCTTACTTGTCAAGTCAGGGGCTACATTGTCAATGGTAACATCTAGGTTTCCTAAGATTACAGGCAGCTTGGCCATCTTCTCTGGCCTGAGGAAAGGAAGGAAAATAAGCACCAGTTAAGCCTTTGTTATCCTCTACCTAAGACTAAATGGAAAACAGGCAGGCAGCCTGGAATTGAACAGGACAGAAGTGTATAGCACAATATTTGCAAAGGTGAGCAAACTTCTTACAGGCTTTCAAAACTAACATGCATTTTCCAAAGTACAACCTATAGACACATAGATTCTTTGTTGAAGCTCAACTCATTCTAACAATAATTCAGACTGATCAGATCATTGATAATAGAGGAGTGTTACTAACTTTCTGAAGTCAGCCAACAGTTTGAACATATCGTCATTGGACAGCTTGTTGCTGTCCTGTCTGTAGAGGGCGGAGAAGCGCGCACTTTTGTCCAGCGTCCCTGAAGCATCTTTGAACAGAGGCCTGGAGGAGAGTAAGGTTGAGTCAGAAATACCTCTCACATCCCTCACATACCTGTCTCCCTGCCTGTATGAACAAAATGCTTGGGCTAAAGGGCTGTATAAATAAACTGACTTGATATTAAAACTTGACTTGACTCTATGAACAGTCTTTGGATGTTAATTTTTCACTGGCCAGAGACAGAACACATGCAGTCTTCCTGAAAGGCTGCACTACACTGCTGGTGTGTGTGTGTGTTTGTGTGTGTGTGTGTGTGTGTGTGTGTGTGTGTGTGTGTGTGTGTGTGTGGTATTTAAGTGCTGTTTCCCCAGTGGAAAAGTACATAAATTGTGTGATGAAAAGCTTACGAGCAAAATGTTTTTTCTCAGTATTAAATCCAAACAATTCCATCTCTCACCAGACATTACACACACACATACAGACCGGATACATTTCTTCCTTGTTAAAGAACAGAAAGTACCTTGCTGCCCAGGCAAAAGGCATCCTGTACTGGCCTAACCGGCTACAAGCCAACTTGGCATTTTTCAGGACCTTCTGTGCCACCTGGTGGAAGAGAAGAACAAAGTGGGATTGGAGCCTCACTGCTCAGACACACAAAGACAAAGATGGCTCTCAGCACTTTCAGCACTCTAACATATTCAGCATGCTGCCAATCTTAACACAGGTACACACAAGTCTCGAGAATATGCACTCCTTACACACACACACTCTTCCATGTGCGTGAAGACGGTCACACACCCAGATACACAGATGCTCAGACACTCACTCCCTTACACACATGCACACATACACACACAAATGTATTTTTTCTCTCCTGAATCGCATTACTACCCACTGTAGCCTCTCCATGGTGCATAACCACATTTGTACAGCCAAAGCCAATGTTTGTGTTGAGTGTTTGTGCGACTGGTCAGCACTTGAAACAAGGATGATTTGATCATCTATCATGTGGAATAATCTAATGCAATCTGCTGAGCATGGGGCGACACGCCACCTGGTAAGGAGGCTGCTGATCTGGGTGTGTGTGTGTGTGGTTGTGGGTGGGTCAATACCTTGGTGGAGTCTGAACTTTTCATGTAAGGCTCGGCACAGTGGGTGATTCCCCCCTGAAGGACCTTCTCTACGCGAGCCACCAGGAAGATATCTGGGTGTGGGCATGTTACGGAGAACACTCCCTGTGGTGACAACATGTTCCAACAGAAAATGTTAGAACAGATATAAATATGTATGTCCAGATCTGAATAGAAAACCAGTGCCACATCGGCATGGTGCAAGCTGCTGAGCTGGGTGGGATACTGGATCCAAATCTGAATAAAAACAAGCATTGTCTGGTTTTCACAAGCGGGTCAGGTTTTTGGAGTTTTTTTTTTACCTGTCTGGGATACTGCATGGCTGCCTCTGGCACACTGTGGACCAGTCGCTGCCCCCCATGGAGTGTGTCCCCACCCCCATTCATGTACTGGCTGTTGGAATTGGCCACCATGACCCTGACGGACGGGTGGTTTAGGTCCACATGGAAGTCAGAGGAGATCTTTCTGCTGTTCTGGATGTCAAACAGCGACAAAGTGACGTAAAATGGCTCCACCTGGAGAAGGAACAGAGGAGAAGCTGCATCAGAACAACAACAATCTTTTTTTTTTTTAATCAACCAGTGCGCCAGACAGTAATTACAGATATACTGAATCTAATATATAGTATCTATTCCAATTTAATTTCAGTGGAGGGAGCTGAGTGAGCACACAACTCTTCCCAGTGCCTGCTCGCCTGCTCTGCATTTGTGAGTGTGTGTGTGTGTGTGCGTGAGTGTGTGTGTGCGTGTGTGTTTGTGTCGTATCACAGTGTCTCTGTGGAGACGGAGCATGTTGAGTCTTTAACAGACAGTTTCTGCTGGGAGGGACAGCAGGACATCAGACTCCATTAGACAGATCCTTCGCCATTACTGAGCCTCTAGCCTGGTTGCCATGCCAACCTAGCCCTTCAGCTCCACAAATAATGAGGGGATGCCATCCGGCCAATATGACAAACCATCACATCCTGTCATTAGCCTCGTTATTCAGGGTGGTTAATGATATTTGTGTTATTCATTGTGGCCAGAAAAAGATAAATCTTACATTCGTTGTTGGTCCCTCCTCGTTCTCGGCCACGCAGCTTTGCAGATTGAATGAAAGGTCATTGCAGTTCACCAGAATGCGCTTGCCAAACTTCTCCTCAAACTGCTTTATGTCCGGCTCGATTCCTGAGAAATCTAGTTTCTGAGGAGAGTAAAAGGCAGGCAGGTTACATTACATTAGGTAATGTTACGTTTTATCTTATTAGCACAAGGGAATAATTGAATTTCTCTGAGCTTTACATTTAATTACCTGTGTGTCGGGGTCCAGGGTGAACAGCTTCAATCTGGTTTCGTTCCTCATCTTGGATTCAATATCTCGTGCGCTCTGAGGATAAGAAAGGTACTTTCTCATTCGACTCAAACCGCAACCTTGCTCAATAGGCAGAAGCACTATTCAAGAGATTTTCATTTTCAACTGGTTTTATCATTAGGACAATTCCTTTCATTTGCGTCCATCTGGAAATGAGGCTTTGCATTTTACAAGCTGGTCAAGCTGGGGCAGACAGGCCCAGCGGTGAGAGTCAGGTGGTACCAGTGAATACGTTTCAGTGCAGCACAGCACAACCTGTCAAGCTGTTTTCCAGTTAACTGTTACCACCACTTTCCATGCACATATGGCTTAACTATAGCCTGCCACTCAGCACTATAACAGCATATGAAGAGTTTCCTTCCAAAATGCCAAATATCCATTTTGGAAAAACTACCTGAAAGTCATCAGTCAATATTTCATTACAAAACCACAGAAGGTTCTATCCTCAAAACACCTATACTGTGCTTAATGTCCAGGTATGCATATGAATACTGACATTCATTTTGTTATAGTAGGTGTCAATTTTTTCCACTGATGGATATTTCATCTTGGAGTGAAAGTCTATCTAGACACTTGCTCCTTAGCACCCTGATGTCCAATTTGCAGATGTTGCGGTTGTTGCAGAAGACCCAATGTTCTGAATGGAAAAGTCATGCAATGGATTTACTCTCTGAGAGGTTTTGGTTTATCACACCACAACAGCAGCTGTATGTTTAATGTTCAGAACAAAAAAACAAATGATTGGGAAATGAGGTGTGTAACCAGTAAGTCTTAAATATAAATTAAATCCATGTGATTGTGGTAACAAAGGCCTTCTTCCTCTCTACCTCAGTTAAGTTTTCATGGTGCAACTCCAACTGATGATGCTTTACATGAAGCAAGTCTAGATTCTAATGTATGATCATCCAATCAGTGAAAGTAGAGCCTACCTGAAAGCTGTCCATGCTCCCAGAGGAGCTGTCTGACTTTCCAAGCTCATCATCTAGGAAAAAAAAAAGAGAAATCATTGGAAGCAGGCCAAAGATGCGGTGGATAAACAAACCCCTAGTGTTGCAACATTGTTGTCACTACCACAAAACCTCCTTAATCGCTCACTAACATGTTATGTTCAGTAAACAGTAATTCAGCTGTACAGGAATCAGTAAGGACTGAGAGGGAGACCGGTCCTGATGCCGAGCTGCAAGAAAGCTCCCAGATCCCAGACACTCTTCAAGCGGGGTTGTTGGGGTTTTTTTTCCCATGCATAGCGTGATTAATAAAAGCTGAGGAGTTAGGAAGATTAGTGGAGCGTTTTGTGCAGACGCATTCAGCCTCTTTCCTCCGAGCACCAGGCCTCCTATGAGACAGGAGGTGAGTATTAAAAGCCTGGGTGGTCCAGTATCGCATCGCCACAGACTAGACAGAGAGGGCCAGGGAAGAAGCCGGGGAGAACTGAGCCACAGCTAATGGAAGGGGGTGTGGACCAACAACATCTGATTTATACACACTAAAGTATGTACACTGATGTTTGAGTAATGATGTGTTGATCTGCCTGATGTCCAAGTATGGTTGGAGTTATTATTGATATAATCATTGAAGTTATTATTCATCATAATAAAAAAAGTACCATTTCAGCTCCTATAATCAGTTGTATTTACAAAATATTGAGAAATGACCAATAAGCAAACCATCCAAAATATATCCAAAATGGATATATATCATTTTGGAATGAAGCCTTTCGTTCTGTATGTGTAGACCATGTTATCTGGACTAGCTCAGCTACTTTTAAGAAGCAAAACCCTCAATATACATTCTTTACATACTGCAGCAGGAGCCAGTGTGAGCATTAAGCCAAAGACAACTGTCTTTGTCTATGACAGATTTCAGTCTGCAAAAAAGACTCTTAAGTGAACCCTGGATGTTTTCTTTATATTACAACACTATGAGAAGCACATTTCCAGGTTTGAGAGAAAGGTGGATAATATTTTGACTGGGCTAACACAAAATATAATTCCTTTTCTTGTTTGTGCTGTTCATCCCACAAGCCTTGGAAAGAAAAGAACAGACGGACGGACACACATACACTCGCACACACACCATCATGAATGTCTCCATTCCTCTTCTCCTGCATGGCAATCTCAAAGCTGCTGTGCAGGATCTTGTTGAGCGTGTTGATCCATTCCTCCATCTCTCCTTCACTGTCAGCAGCCAGCAGGTAGGTGCTCTTATCCTGCATCTTCAGCTCGAATGCGAACCGCCGAACCTTGTTGTTCTGCAGCAAAAACACAGGAGAAACAGAGGAGATTAGATAAAAAGAGGAGGAGAGGACTCAGTGAAAGCACCACTGTTTGAGGTCGTACTGGATTTCAGTGAGGGAGTTAGAAAAAGCAACATGAATGTTATGAAAGGTCAAGAGTTGTCTGCAATAACGGGACCACACTCTGAACATGAAAACAATTCAAAAGTACAGAAGTACTAGACAGCACAGAGATTTCTGTTATTGAAAAGTGGGAGGTTACATGCGGGCCAAGTGTGTGTTAGTGCTTCATACTGAATGATTGATTGACTAAGTTTAGTTTTTCACATTTGAAAAACAAATGCCCAACTGTGAACATGGCAGGGGCTGAAAGAATGTTCCATGTCACTCTCCAAAGTTAACATCTAACTCGCCAGAAGGCAGTAGATGCTCAGTTTTATGATTTGTTTCAAGGATTTCCTACGACAGATTTACTGAAAACAAATCCTCTCCCTCACTGGAAATTGTATATTTCAATTTATCATGTTTTGGGATTTTTAGATGTCAAAAAATGTATTTTTTTTGCTTCGATGAAGCGTGCAGAAACTGTTTTCCTTTCTTAGTAGCCTTCTGCCTTTCTTCCTCCTTTTCTGAGTCTTTCTGTGTGTGTGGCGGTTTTCCTATATTAAGTAACTGTCATAAAAGCCCTTTGAGCCTACAAAAACACTGTGAATTTGCAAAATGGATGGGTGTACATACAGTAAATATTCAATCCCAATATACCGTACTCAAAATTCCATTATTTAGCTAATAAAAATCTATAAAAAGTGTGTCATTGTTTTGGAGAGAGGTGGGCAGTTAGACCCAGACCTAGTTTTACTGCCACAGAGAGTGAATGGAGAAAGCGAGTTGTGGAGGGAGAGAGTATTTCCATATGCGTAACAAAGCCTCCCGCTCTGCCAGGACTGGAGCAGAGATTTTTCTAAAGAGACCGGGGCTGCAGAGCTGAGCGGAGTCAACAGTACTGGGCCGGAGCTGCGGAGTTGAACTACGACCTCCAAACCAGCCAGGAAGAGTGATGTCACTGTACCATTTGGGCTTTAGCATATCTCCATTAAAGCCCATTCATAAACCTACAACTGCTGATTTAGCCACTGCTGCGACACTGCCGAGGATTTTGTCGCTTATAGATTCCAATAAAACATCCAAGCGGGGTTTCTTTATAGGGACGGGGAAGTCATCTCATTATTATTGTCAGCAGTAAGTGGATTGTTATGCCGCGGTTATCGCTATAGCCTGGCTGAACTGTTGAAACAGCAGAGTGGGAGTAATTGGGAGGGAGAGTCATTATCTCAAGGCTTGCTGAGTAAACATGAGGGTTTTATTTTTTTTTTTGGGTGGGGGGGAGGAGACAGGGTGTTTGGGTCAGAAATAAAACTGGAGTCTTGATCGACAGAGTTATTCTAATCGTCTGACAGATAGGAAGACCATCTTAATTCCCTGAATAGCATCGTTTCTCAGATCCTCAGTGAAATGAGTCCATTTAGACAGTGAGTGAGTAGAGAGAGAAACTCTGGCGGGATTCAATCCTCGTAGGCCAGCGGGGACACATGCTTAACCTGCTGGGACTGCAGCTGTGCAAATTCATCAAATATGGCAGAGGTGGGAGAGGAACCAAGATAGGGTTAGAGGTTAGTTGCTCCCTCCGATTCCGTATCAACAATCGTGGAAAATGTGAGTATAGGGAGAGGAGTGAGTGCAGTTAAAGGGAATGGCTGGACACACAGACGGCAGGTAGAACAATTCAGGGCGCGTGTGTGTGAATGAGCGAGAGAAAGACCGAAACAGAGAGAAATACAGATAGAATTAACATGAGATAATTGATTTTGTGTGTTTGTTAAAAAGCCAATATACACTCAAACACACAAAGGACAGAGTGTGCTATAGCAGCTTGAGGCGGAGTGTGACATCACTCCACATGCCATTACAACAGCAGAGTTAAACATCTGCAGATCCATACCTAGAGCAGTTGCTGCGGTTGAGACTTTAGATCAACTCAACAGAGCAGAACATGATATAACCGAGGCCGCGCAATGTGTTGACCGACTTTAGGGCTAATTAGCAGTAGTCTTATCAACGCCAACACAGCATTTTTTTAAATTTTTAGATAAAAGTAACGGCTCTGTGTCATGATCAAGGGATAATTGACTATCTCCTGCCAGAGACGACAGAATGGTGCAAAAAACCTGCTTGTGAAGCTCAAAGTCACATCACACACAGGAACATCCTTTCCTCTTTAAAGAATGGACCCTGAGGAGAAAAAAGGCAATCTGTTTTTGTCTCTCATCTGACTGGACTGAAACCTCCAAACCCCCTAAGCCATTCCAAGACTAAATTCACCCCCGGCAGTCCTGGCTCAACGCTCAACCTCCATTCTTGTAACCGATTCCATCACAGATATCTGATGAATACCAGCTGAGTGGTTCGATCAGTAAAAATAAAACAGGACCTTTCCGTCTATTTGCATGATCGACAGACAATGAGGCATCCAGTCCTGTCTTGGGCTACACACGCATCTGCTAGCATGTGGTATTGATTGTGATGCTGCTGCCAAGTGCACAGCGGTGTGACGTCAGCATTCACCTTGTTTCAGCAGCTGAGAGTCAGCAGTAGAGGATGACCTTGGGGAGGGGAGGCGGAAGAGAGAGCTCAGGTTTCAGGGCAATGGACAAGAAGAGAGGGTCGCACAGATACAGGGAGAAACATTTCAGCAGCAGCCCGACACTGCTAGTGCAATTTGTGTTGTCACATCCAATTCTGCCCTGCATGTTGGAAAATACATTTTAAGGGAGAAGTGGAAAGGAAGTAGCTAGGTATGTCCGTAAACTCAGCTTATTCCCGGTAAATGTTAGTATTTTAACGTCCGGTGGGGATCCAGGCGTGAACCCAAGACCCTGAGCTCCCGAAGCAACAAGACTACTACTGAGCCAACATGGATATCCCGTTTGGCGGGGATAGGTATGCTACAGTATAACAATCGCTGCCATTCTGCCAGAGATCAGAAGTCAGAGGAGTATTTCAGACTGTACCTGAACCACACCCATACAGGAGTCCAGGAAAATGGTTCCTTTGGGTTCTTTGGAGATCTTCTCATCCTTGTAGAAGTTTAAATTGTAAGAGCCGTCCCCCAGCTGGGTTAGGTGGAAATACCTCCTCTTGAAAGACTGAAACGGTGAGAGGAAAATAAAATAAACGGCAAAGTTTTGATAACAATTTCAGGAAACGTTGCTTGGAAGTCCACATCCTCAATATTATATAATATTAAGTTCCTGGCAGAAATCTACATCCTCCTGTTAAGTGTGTGGACACAAAACTCCTCACCATTACCACATAATTGGTACGCAGGATGTAATCAGTAATTTTAGTCATTTGTACACTTATGTTGGTATCACCACTGGCTCACCCTCATGGTGACACTGATGGCACTGTTCATGTTGCCTTTGTACAGCCAGCCATGCTTGGTGATCCCGCCTTTCTGGGAACCCAGGGAGGCCGTGTCCTGCAGGAGACAAAGACATGAGATCAGACACGTTCAAAACACACCCGTACTGTGCACATTGCAAAAAAAAAAAGTTAGTTATTTTATCCATTGATTCCTTAAATGTGAAAAAAATCTACCAATGGGGTGAGATAATTTCACTTATTTTCACTCATGTTTTGAAATGAAAGGCTGAAAGGCAAATCATTCCACTAGTATCAAGATAATGTCACTTGATTCAAGGAAATTCTTGAAGCAAACTGATTTGCATTGGAAACAAGTGAAATTATCTCAACCCCACTGGCAGATTTTGTTTCAAGAAGATTCTACTAGACTAAATGACTTGTTAAGTTTGATATTTTTTGCAGTGCTGCACCATCAACACATTTAACACATCCTGCCAAAACCTTGCTTAACTCTGCACATCACAAGGCCCTCGATCCTGTGGTTTGATATGACTCGGAGCCCAGCATGTTGTAGGTCTATCTAAGTCCAAACAAGCAGGCAGAGGAACATTCAACAAACTATGACCATGAACTCAAATAAATATCTCGATCTTCACCACAGATCCATGACCAAATCGACCCTATCGTCCCTCACGTCTAAGGCGGGTAGCGTGACATCACCTCCTTCCCTGGCAGAGATCACACATGAACAAACACATGGCTGCCATCTCTGATCCACCGGCTATAATGATCTGCGTCAATAAACCAATTAGGTGACGGAAGAGGAGATGGGGCACAAACTGTGCAGCCCTGCCCTGCTTTAGATCAGCTGTGCATGAACAGAAGAGGTGTCATGAGCGGTTATGCTGCCCGTCTCTGAAGGACTACAGCGAGGAACTGCATCCCAGACACTTTTACACTCTGACAACAGCGAATGGACTTTCAAGATGTCACATTCTAGCATCGATTCTTTTCCTTCTGTCATACAGTAAAAGTGTTGGCAGCATTTAGAATATTTTCAGCATGTCTTGGGGAGTGATCTGAGAAGCATCTGGAAAGGTTCATGGCCTGCTTCTTCTCATCAATGTCTAGACAATATTCACCGTTCCCCAGAGAGGCAGACAAATCACTGGGTTCACTCTCTCTGAACTCCAATTTGCTGCACAACATTTTGTCAGGAAACAGCAAAAAAAACAAACCAAACTGTTGCATTGCTAAACTACAGTCAGACAGAGAGAAGACTAGCCATATCACACGAGATCCAAAACACACAATCAATTGCCTGTGCTATTAGGTAGTGTTTAAAGTTTCCAGCATTACACTAAATGATTTATTCTGGGGATTTCAGGGGAAGAGTTCAATTCCTTTTCTTTCGTCTGCACAGGCAACCTTGATATCTTGTAGAGACTGCTGTGGAGTGATGGAGGCCAGAGAGAGAGAGAGAGAGAGAGGTACATGGTGAGTGAAGGGTGATTTGGGAAGGATCGTGTCATTAGCTCTGATGAAACGCCCCTCTCCTGTCAGATGGGAGGTGGACTGTGAGGCTGAGCAGGACAAGGCCCTGACCCATGACGACCTGGCACAGCCTCATGCTCTAAAGAAAGCACTTTCCTCAATCACAGCTGCATTAAACAACACACAGTTAGAGGGAACAGAAATATTTAATTTGCTCTCTTGTTTGCTCTCAAACCCCATCTCAGCAAATGTTCAATTGCCTATAGGGGGCACAGTTTGACATTGCATGTGAAGAGGGTTGGTCCAGCCAACTTTCATCATCATACATCTCATCAGGCAGCATGACCATGTAGCCTGTTAGATAACAACAGTATCATCCACAGCTTTTCATTGTCTTTGTTGCTTTGAAGACTCTCAACCGGAAAAGCCTCCCATCAAAGTTAAGTCTCTATCCTCCTTGTTGTGCGCTCCCACAAGCCATTCCAAAACCAACAAATACTCATTTACCCAGTTCACACATACACACCCGGTCAGTCACAAAATTACATAAATTAGCAGAGGATGAATAGATCCAAATGTTGCACTGTCTGGAGCCTTGAACACTTCATCATGAGAAAAAAGGGGAGGAACCCAGAACCTTTTGAGACAAAGTGCTAATTGCACTTAATCCTTGGCATTAAAATGAACTATTAAAACAAAAATGCCTTCATCTCTCTAATAACTGTAATGAAAACAGGAAAGCAAAATCCATTCCCCCGGGCGAAAATGATGACTGGAATAAGCTACATTTAGTGTAGTTGTCTGCAAGTTTTAAAGGCCTAGGTTTCTCTTTGGAAGATTTGATGATTCTGAGTGAAAATGTAATCTGGAAAAAGGATTCCTCAGGTGTGAGATGAACACTGCAACCAGTCCATTATTCTGTCTTGAATACCAAATGATGAAAAAATCATTAAAGATTCATTCTACACACTGGTGATGAAGCACAGCTGGATATAAAGTTACTCACCTCATCTTTGTCAACATCCTCATCCACTTCAAACACATGGACAGCCAGTTTATCTGGTCTGGACACTTTGCTGTTAAAATACAATTAATTCCCATTAAGAGGCATCTATGTATTAAAGATATGACAAAACAACACAAAGTTAATAAAGGACTACAGATTACAGATTACTCCCCCAGATGAGCAGTGTCATCATCAGATAAACGTATAAAAGTAAAAACATAAATAAATGGCACTTTGGTAATTGGTTTACAAAAACCAAAGTCAGGTTTCCATCATTAAAGCAAAGAGTCAAAGTTTCAGCCAGTCCTATTTGGTTGCAAGGTGATAAAGGAAAATTTTCTTTTGGTGAGCAATTTCCCATGTGGATTCACATATTAACAGTAATGAACCAATACTGGCTGTCCTAGATATCCATGGTGATGTTACTAATTTGCTTTCATTTGGCTTTCGTCACTCTGAAAATCTTTTTAACACATGTGGTCTTAAGTGGGGTGACTGAGATAATGCGATTTTTCCTCATGTTTATGTCATCTTTTTTAATAGGGAATATTGCGTATTTTGCAATTATCTTAATAGAGTCAGGAAAAAAGCCAGAAAGCCAGCGGTAAATGCAAATTCCAGGAGCAGTTAAGATCAGCACATGACTGTTCGTCGACGTGTCACGGTGCGCATGCTGGAAAATGAAAATGAGCCAAAGGTAAATATCACTATAACTGGAAATAGCATGTAGATTTAAACAGGGAAACCACGTCACAGTGTATTGTTTTAACTTCCCTAGACGCTTCCAGAAACTTCCCGAGAAACGTGACAAAAGGTTTCAGTGTCACTGTCACCTCAAGGTTATTCCAACATACTGACAGTAAAACTGATATTCTTCAGGGAAGAGGCTGGAGCCGATGACAGTCTCCCGACAGCGAGGGTGGTTTCCACACGGGCAGAAATCAAGGAATATTTAGTGTGACGTAAATAGGAAACACTCTATTGTTGTAGTGAAAAAAACCCCTGGATGGAGTGATGACAACATCTTTCCAAGAGTAGGCTATGAACAAACGTGACAAGGGTAAACTGACAACACTGAAGATATTTTGTGTGATTGTGTGGTTGCACATGATTTTTACTTTGAAATCTCTGGCATCCAGGCATCACACCTGGTAGTTGTTCTTACTTGCCCACCAGCAGAAGGATGTCATGACATGCTGCCGCATTACCTCAGTGCAGATAGTGTTGTGATTGTTTACGACTGACTTACTTTGGAAGTTGTCGAAAGTCCCCAGAATAGTCCTCATACTTGTAGTTGACGACGTGCCAGTCAGAGTTGTAGGTCTTAATGCACTGAGAAAACACAAGGGGAATCAATGAATTACAATCTGCTCTCTAAATAGGCCTATAACACGTGTCATTCCCATACTGTACAGTAACGTGGGGCTGTGGTATAATATAATGTAAGGTTCTCTAGTCTAACACAGCCTTACAGTCTGATAATCCTCTTCTCTCTGTCCAATCAGATTAGAGCATCTGCAGGAGAAAGGGAACCCTCAAAGGGTGTTGACAGTGTTGACTTGTGTTGACATGTAGTGGATGCTGAAATATTTTCTTACAGTATGCCTGACATGAATCACAATGAGGCAAAATCACATTAAAACAAAAGATCATCTTTTAGATACAACAAGTCATAGTCATTGAAGAAAAAGCAGGTTTAAGGTGAGTGTGCACACTTGCACTGACCACATAAGTTCACCAGCATAAACTGGGAGGGAGTGTATCTCTATCTCCCTGGTTTGGAAAGAAGACATCTGTTCATTGTTAAAGTCAGCAGTGATAGAACAGCACACTGGTATCTATTATACAGAAATGCGTGCCGTTTACAAGAAACGCTCTGACAGGGAGTCTGAATGCAACCTGATCGGGAGAGCGATAGGAAACAGAGAGAGAGGCTCTTGCTGGGTCAATCGCCACAGCTGTCCTGGTGATGTCACACGACACCTGACCATGAGGATTTGTATCTTTATGACTTAAGACCGGACTCCCCTAAATGCTGACCTTTGACCTGGAAGGTGAACTGTGAGCAGCCAGTTGGCCCCTGGCTTAAAAAGACAGTGAGAGCAGTGTGCAGGGGCCAGACAGTAAAATACTGTGCAGGTTAGGGGAAATACATTTCCCCACACACAGCAATAATCCATCATATTATCTACACCGACTGGAAATAATTCCCAAGTTTAGATGTTTGACCAGACAAATGATCATACTGACAAGCATCAACACCGCAGTTGAACTATTTGAAGACCACAAAGCAAAATCTGACATTTTCAAGACTCGGCACAGACAGGCACTATAAACAAACGTCTGGAGAAAAATACCAGAAGTTTGATAGGCCTGTGGATTGTGGAAATTAATTGCGCTTTATCATGTCTTAGTCCCCTGGCATAAATAGATGTTACTGAAAGAAATATAGTAGAAATTGTCCAGACCGGATTCAGCCTCCAAAAATGAGCCATAATTAGCCTGGTTGCCAGTTACTCAACAATAAAACCCCATTGTGTCACAAAGTATACACTAAGTGAGACGGAAGCTCTGTTTAGTTGGACGCATTAAACAAACATTTCCACGCCTCGTGATCTGCTGCGGTTTGCCAGGTCACAACCTGCATGATGACTCACATTAATGTCTCTATACTGCAGCATGTCAACATGTGTGTGTGTGTGTGGTGCAACTGCAAGTAATATCACCTCTCATCATCAGCAGTACATAGCCAGATCCAGTTCCATTCTCTCTGTCAGTTTTTTGGACCAGACTTTCCAGTTCAGGTTCTTGCTATACACTTCTCCAGATTAAGTATTCATTCACACCCATTGTAATCTGTGTGCTTATTTCTACACTTGAATGGCCAGTTTTTAATCTTTTTGTAGTGTTTTCACTTATTCACTATATGTTTTACTTATTCACTTGTTTTTATGTTTTGTAAATGTGCTGATGTATGGTTTTTGAGTGTTTATGCCCGACTGCAAAACAATTTTCTCTCTCTGAGACAATAAAGATTACCTTGACTCGACTTGACTTGACCTTAGCGTCTATAAAACCACTGAATGCTCAGGTCAAAGGTGCAGTTTTTATTGCTCTGAAGTGGGTGCCTACCTCTTGGACAAACAGACTCTGGGCCTCCTTCTCTGCATTTTCAGGCACTGTAGGGTAGAGGGTTCTTCCTTGGCGTCTCAACGTGGAAATCTGTGAAAAAAAGTGAGTTTATGGAAAAATTAAAGCACATAAAGCATAGGAAAATTACGACGGACAACAAATCATGATCGACACTGAAAGCGAAATGAAAAAACAAAATGTGGAAGGCATCTCTCAAACCCGACACCTTTTCCCAGCACTACAGTATGTGGCCTCAGCTGGACATGATTGCACTGAGTGTTCCTCTAAATATTATTCTACGCTGGAGAACGGGCTGAAGTCTTTCTGAGGGTTCAAAGGGGCAGAGTGTGAGGGAGGCAGGATGCTCGTCCATATTGTCAAGCTGCAGGACCCATGGACACACCCAGAGTCTGGCTCTCTGCCACCGGTGTACAGAGGCTCTCGGAGGAATCAGTATCTCAGCACCTCTAATGCTTCCTTTAAGCCTTTCTCTAATGACCACAAGCTCCAGTCTGAACTCGACAAGGCACACAGCAAGTTCACAGAGGGGATTCAAAGCTCAAGGCTTTGCTGTTACCTGGCTTGATTTAAAAACACATAATCAAGCGTATAAAGTGTATGCTCTTAGGGTTTGTACATTAAAATGAAAATAAACAATTCTCTTTTCCTTTATTAAGGCATTTCATTCACCAGAATATCTCAGTAACTTTTACTGATAGGACAGCTTTCCCAATTTGAAAGCATCCACTTTGAGTACTTTTATAATTGACTTATCAGTGAGACTATTCTAGAAATTCAGTGTTCTTGATCCAGTATGTGGGAGGATTCAAGAACTACAAATATTGTTTTAAGCGCCTACTGTTGTTCTTCAGTCATTATGACAAGTTCATCCCAGTTTGGAGTGTAACCTAGTTTCGAGCCGTGTTTGACATACAATATCTCATTAAGATGGAGATTCCTCCTGATAATAACTGTTAAAATACGTGTTTTGGAGCTCTCTTCCGACATTCGACCCCCTGGGGATTTTTCTTTACAAGAATTTTACTTGCAGGAAGCAGAACACAAATAGCACCTCACACCCCACAGCAGAGAGGACTTGCAAATTGCAGCAAAAATATAACCAAACAATAACAAACCTCAAATTCCACACTTGACTCACATCCATTTAAAAAACTCCAATGAAAATGACTCCAACAGTAAATCATAATGGAGATGCCACAGTGGTACCTGACTTCCAGTAAAGTATATTTTAAGATTAGAGCAATGGTCCAAAAGTGAAATAAGCAATTCAAGAGAGCAGTAAATCTCACAGGCTCATTCCTGGACAACTCAACCAACAGGTCTGTTTTAGCTATTATATAGAGGCTTTTTTCCCCAAGCTGCTCTCTGGAAGCTGCTGCAACATTTAAACTTGCTCTGAGTAAAAGACTGAAATGAGCAACAAAATCACCGCCAGGTCTAGGGAGGATTAATTTTTGACTCTGTAAAACTAAGTACATTTGACCGAATGTAATCCTTGCTGGCAGGGATGGAAAAATAAAATAAATACAGCCACTAAGAGAGTGCAGACAGTTCAGCTGACATTGGTAAAAGACACATGTGAATACTAGCTTAGTGCTGGTTAAATGCTTGTTACCTGTGACCATCTAACAATTGTGAGCGTTTTCTATGACTGTTATGGACACAGACAACACCTCTAATCTTTTAGCAACACCTTCATTGAGACGACAAAGGGTTTTCAGTAGAAATATGATACATGTCATTAATTTATAGTCTTGCAGATTTAACCAGTCGAAGCTATAGTATTTTTGACCAGTGACTATACCTGAAGAAACAGAAAACCAAACCATCGCTACATTCTTCAAGTGTTCACCTCATCAGATAGTCAACCCAATGTGCTTACAACCCCCACATATTACAAAATCCAGAACAAGTTTGCACTATCTCAACTATAGCTACTGGTAGGAACGGGAACACAAGTAACCAATCCCAAGGAGTTTCCCTACATAACACTACCCATGATTCCTTGCAAACATTAAGTACATGGAATAAAGATAACTCCTCTTTATTTTTTTATCATGAAATCATGCAAATAAAGCATCTAATGTTATTAATATATATTGTACAATCCATTGTTATAGTTTATATACATTATATACATTACCATCTTAAAACACCATGAAAGTGATTCCCCTACTTAAAGAGAGGTATATAAAGCTTCCTTAGATGCATCTCACCAATGGTATATGATGCTCAAATACTATCTGCAGTAAGGTTGGGCTCAAGCACATGAGAGGTAAAGTAATAAACAGGGCCATAAACTGGCCCCTATAGCTTACTACCCCAGTCACTTCAGACATGTGCAGCTTAACAATGGCTTCATCAAAATTTCCAGTAACTTACATCTAAACATGTAGATGCTTGCCAGCACTGACATCAAGCATAAGAAATTAGAAGCAGGGTTCAATGTGGAGCCTGAGTGAAGGGACAACATCAGTTATATGGTCTAGGTTCAGGACCATTTCAAGGGAACTGCAGTAATGTGTCTATATATGTGTTTATTGATATTAGAAATAGAGACACAGGTTGAAGCAAGAAACTGGCTTCTTTCCCTTTGCTCCCCTGTTCCTCTGAGCTTGCATTTGGTGTTAGCCGGAGTGCCGGCCGTGTCAACTATAACAAATACAATACCGAGCTCGTATTTGTGAACCTGAGGTCTCCCCTTCCTCTCCACTAGCCAGGTTTCCTGCAGGGAGATGGTAATCTCTATAATCTAAGCAGCAGAAACAAACAGGCATGGAGGCAAGAGGGAGCCGGGAAGTAGGCAACAGGAAGCATTTAATTGGGCTACGAGTCGCCAGGGAGAACCATGGGATCCTCCGGTGAAAAGAACCCAAGAGGAACATGGGATACAGCTGCACATTGACATTCGGTCATTTTATTGGTAATACTATTCTCCATCCTGAACCTAGCTTGGACCCAGACACTGTGCTGAATTCTACATGTATGCTTCTGGACATTACCGCCTCACATTTCCTGGTGTCTTGATATTAAAGACATACAGCATGTGGTGTTATCAAAACCATCCGGCAACTGTGAAGCGGGTGCAGTAAAGGAAAAGGAATAGTGTCAGAACATTCCTGAAGGTAAAGTCAGTGACAGGTCTTCCCGATCCGCAGGCTTTATGACAGGCCTGGTGTTCACCTGGAAGTGAGGCGGGGAGCGAAGGGGAGGACCTCCTCTCTGTAATCCTGGACAAATTTTCCCAGAAGACACGCAGAGAGAACAGGGAGAGAGACCTGCACACAACTCCCTTGTGCCAAGAGCCCTCTGATCAAAACCAGATGGAGATAATATAAACACTTCTTCACATGTTTTTCCCTAAACAGTTAACTCGCTGTTCTCTGAGATACGATTTGATAAAAAGAAAAAAAGCTCCAACAAACGATTTTGGATTGAGCAGTGGGGGTAGAGGACAAGGTAGAGACCTGATAGCGGTTTCTGCTGCTGAGCAACTGCCAAAAACAGGATTTATACACCAACTGAGAACAACTCACAGACAGGTACAGTGGTCAGAGGAGCTCTTTCTGCCTGCTCTAGCCTTGATTTATCACCAAGCACTATACACTTAGCAGTGTCTCTCTGTGTGAATGAGCACTAGCAGTACCTCCCCAACATCGAAAGGTCCTGACACAGAAGCAGATTAAAAGCTTGCTTGAACAAGAGCTCAGAGAGGCCTGAACAGATGTTAGGTTCGGTCAATGTGTCTTCAGTGGGGTTTTTTCCCCCTCAGTCAGAATCACCTGTCATTCCCTTGACAATGTACTGTTTGTGCATAAAGCCGGTATGTCACAGACAGAGCGGCACACTGGAACAGCGTGATATAAGAGGAGACAAAGTCAAGGCTGCCTGGCCGTCACCGAGCACCCCAGCTGCCAGGCCTTCACCAATCGCCAAGCTCCTTTAACAACCCCGGGCTTAATCCAGTGCCAAACCCAAAGTTAGCAACACTCCTTTTCCCTCTCTTCTCCTCAAAGCCCCCCTCCATTCTCATTAAGGAGAGTTTGCACAGTGCGGAGAGAGTGCTGATTGGGAACCGGTTACAGATTCTGTGCTCCACATACAGTGAGAGGAAGCATTTTAATGTGCATCAATAACTATTTCACAGTCATGTTATAAATTCGATATAAACTCCATACGAGTATATAATTAGAGTATATGACATTTAGAGAGAGACCAGTTAATGTGTTGTATAAATCAACAAAATATCACACTTCTTTATATTGTCTTGCTCTCTGACACAGGCATTCGGAGGAAAGATGTTAAAGTCATCATGGTCTGTGAAACAAAGACAGCTCTCAGTGGAGGGAAAGCTGTAACAATAAAAGCCCCGTCTCTATGAAATTTCCTCTGGACCGTGAGACAGTGAGGTAGGGTCAGATGTGAGGATATGAGGATATGCAGTATGTCTCACTGCTGCTGTTGGTAAGGACATCTTTCAAAGTGGTCTCACTTCCCAAAGCGCCAGCACCGGGCCAGATTTCCATTTCAGATTTTCCATCCCCAACGTGGAAAGTTTGTGCGAGCGTACGTCCTGCAGAATGGGGTTAGAGATAACCCTTCCTCTGTCACAACATAGGAGGCAGAATGAGCCAATTAAACAGATGGCCCTTGACCCCTCTCTCGCTACAGCATGGAGGGATGTAAACAAAAGGAAAGCGTCTGTGAACGACCCCGCCCAGCACTCACAACGCGGGCCGAGCCTGGGCCAAAGGGAAAGACTGCAAAAGCCAAACAAATACAACAAAGAAAACACGCAAGTGGGAGGGGAACTAATGATGCTGGGCAGATAACACTAAAAGGCACGACCTTGTATGGTTATGGAGCACATTCTCGTAAAGACCTTTTCATGACCTAGAAGCCTCTCTGTTGCATGGTGAAATATCTCTATCTTTGCCATTAACACAGACCATTTAGTGGACACTTTAATCCAAAGTGCCCGAGCATTTTTAACATAAGTGGCCCAAATGGGAATTAAATCCCCAACCCTGGCAGTGCTATTACCAGCCATTGAGCTACACAGAACCACCATCTTCATGTTACTTATAAATCTAAAACCTTACTTACTCCTTACCAATACAACCCTGTTGTCTGTGGCTGAGGTGGTGCTGGTGTGAAACTCACCTGGAAGTCCTCCAGGGGGAACTGCAGCATATCTCTGAGGACATCGCTGAGGATCTGGGTCTTCCTCTGCACCAGCACATTTTCATAGTCCAACGGCTCGATAACCTTGGGTTTCACCTGGGGAACACAGACAAGACACTCTGTTACACACATACACTGCAGTCTGATACTAACCAAGGGACACATACATCAAAAGACAGATTTATTTGGATGACAGAGTGATGTATCCCTGGTTGCCTAGAAATCTGAATGGATGTACTCTACAACTTTGCTTCCAAGAGGATACTGATACCCACAAAGAGAGAGCCTGAGCAGGGTGGGGGTCGATTCAATTCAAAACATAAACTGAGACTACAATTCACTTACCAATGATAGTGCCTTCATTTTCAATATATTTCACACACCGGATATAGGAAACCTTTTATATCTGTTTCATCCAAAATTTCCACTTTGGCAAATTGACTGAATAGAAAGTGAATTGAACCCTTCCCTAATCCTGGGAGACACAACGGTGGAGGGAGGGAGCTCACCTCCGCTGAAACTCCACGCTTACTAGTGCCGCAGTGAAAATGGAAACTATTCAGTGCACGGAAAGTGAAGGCCACGTTCAACGAGAGCAAAGAGGGAAATCTGGGAGAAGTGATAGTGGTGCAGTTCTCTCCTGGGTCGAGCTGCCTGGTTTGATAGAGCACAGCATCGAAAATGCACCACAGATGTAATAACAATAGACTGGCATCCCGAGGCAGGATTTTATCTCTCCACAAGCTAAACATTAGATGGGATGATAGTCAGATGATTTGGCCTACGATGGACCAAAAGAGCAGAAAAGTTCCCAGTCCAAGCATTCAAAGTTGACAAACAGCATGCAATAAGTGAAGCATATAACTACGCACAGGAGCAGAGAAGAAGCAGAGAATAGACAGAATAGGCTCTAAACGCATCTTAGTAAATCTAGCTGTACTGTAGCTTTGGCCTATACTAACACATGCTATCTGTTAGATACACCATGACGCCCTATGAGGGCTCCATCCGCCCATAGAGAATACATCCGCCTCAGCACTGGGAGGGACGTGATGAGCTCATCGCGCCGTGACAGCCAGCACACATCACATCTCTGTCAAGGCAATGAGGGAAATAGCATTGCAACAACACAAAAAACTCACTCCAAATCAAATATGTACACTACATACAATAAATACACTGTTATCTGATACAGCAGACAAGAAACCAACCTCCAGCTTCATCTTTTAGTCTAGTTGACATAAGAAACATGTGGATTTAAAGTTATCTGAACATCTGAACATCCCATAATCTACTTTTCGGTTATTTTGAAAACAGAATGGTTCCTTGTTGATATTCTTGTCAACATAAGCCCATGCCACAAGTTACACAGATATGAATGTGTATTACATTCCAGAGGGGGAATCTGTACCCATTTTGTTCTTCAAAACATATCATAATGTACATCAATAGTATGAAAAACTACATGAGAACATTAGTCACATGCAGTAGCAAAAATAGCAAAACAGACTATATATACATACTGTATATGTTTTTTAATCCATAGGAGCAGATGTGGCTACATTATCAGATAGTGATTACAGATTTATGGTACATCATGGCATAGTGGCTGTATAATGTTGTTATGGTACTGATCCACTAGTGCACACGGGCTGCAAAGATACAGCTGGCATTAGATACATGGCTATATGGAGTGCAGGCTCTCAGCAGTTGCAGCTGACAGGACGAGGGATCTAGAGCTGAAGTGTGTGTGAATCTAGCAGCCAGTTAGTGCCAGATAGTGAAGTGTGAAGTGAACAGTGTAGCGTCGCCACACTTTAGGGCTGAGCGACAGCACAGCTCACACGTTGCCTCCACATCTGGGGTTGATAATACTAGCATGATCTCAGAGGGAGAGTCTTGGATACTGACCCCCTTTAATATGTGTTGCTAGCAGCCTTGTTAATAACAGAGCAAGAGCACCTCACACTCTGGACGGATGGGACTGGCTCTTGTATCAGTTTCAGCGACAAGGAGCGGATAAGAGACAGGAGAAGGTGCCACCATGTCTGCCAGTCGGAGCGGGTTGGGACATTATCAGCCATTCGTAAGATGAACAATGGCTTACTCAGAACTGGTTTCAACACAAATGTAAAATGTACCCATCCCAACCCAGTCACACTTAAAAGGACTCATAATGAGGTGTCTCTACCACGAGAGAGAGAGAGAGAGCGAGAGAGACAGTTTGAGAGAGAGAGAGAGAGAGAGAGAGAGAGAGAGAGAGAGAGAGAGAGAGAGAGAGAGAGAGAGAGAGAGAGAGAGAGAGAGAGAGAGAGGATGCAAAATGTAAAATGTACCCATCCCAACCCAGTCACACTTAAAAGGACTCATAGTGAGGTGTCTCTACCACGAGAGGGAGAGAGAGAGGATGCAGGCAGACAGGCTAGGTGAGTCAGGAAGGAAGGATGATTAAAGACTTCTGGTAGATAACAGTCCAGACAGATAAGCTGTATGTGTGTGTGTGTGTGTGTGTGTGTGTGTGTGTGTGTGTGTGTGTGTGTGTGTGTGTGTGTGTGTGTGTGTGTGTGTGTGGGCGTGTGTGTGTGGGCGTGTGTGTGTATGTGTCCTGCTCCAGTAACCAAAATCTCTACATCACTATGATCACAGAGTTGCGGGTGTGTTGTGCGGCAGGGCAGAGCGATGACAGCCTGTAATAGACAAAGTGTGAGCCTAAGCCTTTAAGAACATCATAAACACACGACTGCTTCAGGATCATTATTAACCTGACATGTCCGAGCCATGAGACAAACGACACCGACTCTGACACAGAAGCTGATAAACAGGGGGGATTCCCAAACACCTTGTGTGTGGGACATACTGGAGGTCAGAGGTGAAAGGAGTCAATGATGAATGATGGAAAATGATGAAGAAAACAACAACAAAAACAACAACAACAATGGGAGTCTTTAACAAAATGAAATTTGAGGAGTAGTCATGCATTTTGTAACTCCACCACATCACCACATCAAAAACCCTTTTCCTGCCCCACATACCTGCTGAAGCTCGAGCTGCTGCACTCAAAATCTGAATGCAATTAAAGAGGCTTAAAAATACAGATATTTAGCCGCTAAAAGATGTGACCCCATTATTAGGGATGCTTTCCTCTGCTCGCCATTGATGGATTGCTAAACCCACTCTCTCGTTGCTGACTATAATCTGATCTATTGTCTCCCTCCATACCCTCCCACAATCCTCAGCAGCACTGAGCTCCTCCACATGCTTATGTCAGTGGCCAGAGAAGGCCAACCACACAGCACACTAAGCACTGGGTAAGAAAATGACCATTCATAACCAGAAGCTCAGTCATTCCCTCAGCCCACAGTGCTGACCACAGTCAGTGGACTCAGTCCTGTGTTACTGCCCAGCTTTAAATTGCATAACTAACATGTAAGTTATTGGATATTGCTAATTAAAACACTTGTTGAGTGTAGGCCTTGTAGACTCAGAATACTGTTTTATGTCGATTTGAAAATAGTGTAGCTATTTCTGTATTGTATTGTATTTCTCCATTTCATCAAAAGAAATCACAGTTTTAAAAAAAGTCCACAAACTGACAGCAATCCTTGGGAGGAGCACAAAACAGAAACTTTTGAAGAAATCTCTTCAACTCCCTCTCCACGGTGCTATAGCAGCTGTTTTGCTGCGGCTCCCATTCCTCCCATCACTGCAGCCTCGCACAGGCTGAAACAATGGTGCTGTGTAATGACTGTGCTGTGTAATGACTCTCTACTCACTGATACATTAAATGTTTTGCTACTGACTGTTCAGATGGCTCAGTAGAGACCCAGCCACTGGACAAATTCAACCCGCAGGAGGGTTTTACCCCTGTCATTACGGTTGACTTTTGAGCCAAATAAAACTTTTTACAAGACAGTCCATCATAAACTCTAGGAAATGTAACGGTGTGCTGCGACCATCCAGGTAGTCAAGTCCAACGTTCCTCTCTGCTGGTGCTAACGTAGTACTTTTTAAAATGGGAGTTGGCACCATTGTGTACAATCAAAGATATGACAAAAAGTGAACTGGGCATTCAGGCATTAGATCACCAGCACAGAAGCTCATGGCACCTGCTTTAGGACTTTATAACTGTGGTTATGACATTACATAAGTGACATTAACATCTACTTGTAAATCAGACCAGCTTTCTAACTCAAATATTTTAACATAAACCAAAAAGTAGCATAGTCTAGTTCTTCTGTGACTTACCACCACCTGTGGCACTGTGTCTACCTCAGTCTCAGCTGCAGCCAAGCTCTTGTACTGCTGAGGAGACTCAATGACCAACTCCTTCTTAGGCGCTTTATTAGCCCTTCCTTGCATTGTCAACAGCAGCTGTGGCAAGATATCTCCTCGCTAGATCCCAAAGAGAAGTGGACAGCCAGCATATCCAAAGGAGAAAAGCCTTGTGCAGGAAAAAGTCAGGAAAGTTTCTCCTTCACACACACACACACTCACACACCCTCCCTTCTCGGACTGCTCTGTCTCTGGGAGTCTGAGAGCCTGAACTCACACCCAGGCTGGAGAGAGAAGGCCCCTCCCACACTCAGCTGTACTGCCTGGGGGAGTAACAACACACACACACACACACACACACACACACACTGAAGATATCTGACCCCGCGCCATCCACCTGCACAATGACACAGGGTTGACAAAGGCAAACAAAAGATACACATTCCTCAAGTATTACAGTCTGACCAGGGACTGTCCACGCCTTTTGTGGGACAGCTGGAATAAGAGCTGGCTTCGCTTTCAACATGAGGAACAAGCTAGAAGAGAAGAATGAGGCAACAATAGGGCACTTTCATCAGTGTGTGCGCCAATATTAAAGACACCAAGTCAAGCATCTGGAGAATACATATGAGGGCATCCACTAGCGAATCAGCAGCGGCGCTTTAGCAGTGATTTTCCACATGTCAAAATCACAGTTAAGCTGCCAGACTCGGCTCATCAGATTGAGTTTGTAGCGAGCGCTTCAGAAAAAACATGGACAAATCTTGACCCACATTAACTGCTAAAGACCATGACCTAAGGCCAAGCTGTTCCATTCCGCGCCATAAATCAAATTAGTCATCACACACTGTCACAGATAAACTTTACTCACTGAATGTTTCATTGCTGGTTCCACTGCATGACTGTAGCTGTCAAATCTAAGATAGTGATTGTTAGTAATCACAGAGGTTGAGCAGAGAGAGATTAGACCCGACTTCTGTCTCCACGAGCCGCTGGTTGTTGATCCAACTGCTTGAGGGGCATTCCAACGTGACGCAGCCCCAGTCAACCCACCTTGGAGTGGGCCTGACCCTCCAGATTCCTTGGTGGGCCACAGCAGGGGAGGATGTTATCTTTTCACGCCTGCGTCTGACTTTAACGCCAGGGGGAGGGGCCAGGCCAGTTCCACAGCTGCTCCCCTCCCACTGTCCCCTGCCCCCATGGGCCCCACATATTCATAAGACCCCAGACAACCCCCCCCCCCAGCACCCCCACCCCTCCCCAAATTCCACCTAACGGCAGTTGACTAGTCACTGATCACAGTAGCCTCAGGCTCTTTAGCACCTTATACTCCTTCTACACTGACGGTTGACCTGCGTAACACACAAAATGACCCTGATGAGGATCAGAGTTGAGAGCCGGGTCAAACTCTGCTCCGCTTGGTGTGAAAGTTCAGTGCTGTCCCTGTCTGGCATATCATACTGTCCACCATGTTAAACGCAGAATGTAAACACATCTGCTTGTGATGATGGTATAAGGTTACAGCTCATAGGGCATTGCATTGTAAAAGGCTTGTTGCAAGTTGCCTCCTTGGCGGTGTGGACCCAGATCAGCATACATATAGTACACTACCAGTCAAAGGTTTGGACACAACTGATTGAATGTACTATACGTTTCATTATCTTAAAGCTATTTTGATCTAAAGGCTTATGCTTAAATACTTGAAATTTGATTCTTAGACAAATATAAATAGTGAAGTTGATGCCTATGTATGAATTTCTTTCCAAAGCCTTTGCCTTTCCATCAAGGCAAAGGGTGGCTACTACTAGAATCTAAAATATGAGATAGTTTTGATTTGTTGAGCACCTTTTTGGTCACTGCATGTTATTTCATAGTTTTGATGTCTTTACTATAATTCTAAAATGTGGAAAATAGTAAAAATGTGTCCAAACTTCTGCCTGGTAGTGTATATACTCATGGGATGTGCGTGTGAAAGGGATATTAGCTAATCCTCCGCTAGCTTCCCATGCTGGCTTAGACACACTGAGAGAGCAGAGAGTCGGGGATCATGACAGGTTCCATAGTGGAGTGAGTTACGAGAAAGCGTCTTCCTGGAGGAACACATGTCAGCTCTCTCTGGGCTTAAGAGTAGCAGGGGTGAATCATCACACACTCTTCCTGTCTCAGATAAGCGTTGTCTTCCCTGTCACTTTGCTACCACACACTGATGAATGACAAGCTGTGACTGAATATCATCTTTGGGAAAAGCAGGCAGGTGTTTTCCAGAGAAAAAAACAATCCTGGCAAGATAATGCAACATGCTTCAACATCGCATTTGCTATTTCAACTTTCCACATATGTCAGCGCCTGTTTTTCTTAAGCAGGATTCCTGTTTGGATGTTCACTTTATATAAGGGAGTACACACTTGTGCAACCACAGCACACTACTCCTCCTACTCAACCACAATCCTAAGGCCAATTTTATCAGAAAGACCCACTTGTTTACTGTATCTCTCTTTCTGGGGAATCTACATGATTTATGATATGGTTAACTGCTATTGCTTCATTGACACACAAATTAATCCATAAAGTCATTATACAGATTCTGCAGAGATAAAACACTAGACACTGTATTATAAAAATATTTTTGTGGGATATACATTCAGCCACACTAGAGCATATTGATTAGATATATATTTATAGTTGGACATTTCCTTTAATGTTAGGTGTAATTAAATTGAGCATAGGGAACAATGCCATTAAGAGTGCTAGCTGCTTGACTTTGATCACCAAGGAATAATGTGTTTGTACAAAGACAGGCTTCCTCTCCCTGGCAGCTCCTATCTGCAGCAATAAGAGATAACTTCAAAGAGACTTCCCTTCTGCACTGCAGCCCTGCTACTGTATTCCCAGATGACTGACAACAACTATGGAGTACAAAAGGCTGTGTTCAGAGTCGACATAGTGTGGAACAGTGCTTCCCCACAATTTTTTTTTTTCTTGGCACTGAAATAAAATTCAGACTAAGAAAAACTAAATCTGCCCATTGAAACCAATACAAATGAAATCTTTTGGGGCAAGCTGGCACCTAGTCTGAGCAGGGAGGCCCACTGTGCTTTTTGTAGTGGCAGAGAAAACGCTGGTGTTGAGTAAGGATGTGTTCCGGTTGCCCGAACCAGACTTTCAAGACTGTTTTGAAAAAGTGGATTCTGCTCAAATACAATTTAATATGCTCTCTACTCATGTGTAAATTAAATGGCGGTACACATGTATGGTAAAGAGATAGTTTTTATTGAATATACACTGGAATGCTGTGTCTCTGACTCTGAGAAGTCATTAATACAGAGGGATAGTGTTGAAACAACAAAACAAAAACAGTTTCATTTTGTGAAGCATGATTCATTGATAGGATCTTCTCTTTTCCTCTAGAGCCATTTGAGACTTTTATTAGGTTTCATTTTTTGTCATCACTGAGTCACCCTATTACAGTACTAAGAATAAGGATTTATATGTGGAAAAATACAGGAATCAATCTTAATTGGCAATGCCACATCATCTTACACAAGAGTCTGGCTATGTAATAAAATTGAAATTTATGTGTAATTAGTGTTGTCCCACTGTCAAATTTCATTAGCACTGCATAGAGCAGAGCGTTTTGCGCATGCTGTAATGATAAAGCAGCATTATCTCCACTCCAGATGATATGAGCCCAGATACAACCAAGTCTCATTATAGTGGTGTTTGTCCAGCCTGGGCCAAGTTAGCAAGACACCGCCCGCACCCATCCAGTGGCGATTCTCAGCCTGGACAGGACTACGACTGGGCCGGTCAGTTACATAACAAGGGCTTGATGCAATCAGTGGGCCTTCCCAGCACGATCCAGAGCAAAACAGGGTGTGACCTGGAATGTAACAAAAACACAGCCCATCCCTCACCTCCGCTCCACAGCACTAGCACCAGGACCCACCACCCAGCAGCCTGTTTTCAGTCGGTCCCACAGGGAGCGCTGAGGCAGCAGGTGAGAATGAGATTTTACCATGGAGGTAAGGAAAATCATAACAACATGGCATGTCTACACCCTCTGTTAACGTCACTACAGTAGGACACAATGGCATTGAAAATGAGATAAAACACAGCTAGAAAATAAACACCGTTATAGAACTTCAGCTCACGCTCCCTGAGTTACAGTACAGCAATGCACTTAGTGATAATGCTTACATCGTGGTAAAACCACTATATTATTACGATACTAAAGGCTAAGACAGATTGAGCGCAAGAATATAAGACAGCTCTATTGATCCATGCAAGACTTAAATGTAACATGCAGGTAACTGGCTGTGCTGAATATGAACAATGTTGCCCTGGAGTCTGTGGGAAAATCGAGCCAAGCTGCTGTTGCCAGAAGGTCTTGGTACATGAGCCTAAGTGCTGGAGATAATGCTCCTCTGTCTCAATCAGCAAGACAGCGGGCAAAAAAACACCGTCCCTGGAGCAACTTCAGGATGCCTGAAACGCCTTGAAAAGTAGGAAACAATCATAGCAGGGAAAACAATGGCCTAGCCGAGCAAAGTATGCTGTTGTTTTACTGTAAGACCATTAGCCCAAGACATGAAAGCTGTAAGGAGAGTGGTCTTACTGGTTGTCTTTGTTCTGAAGAAATGCTTTATTCACTTTCTTTTCCATGTAGATGTGCTGGTGAACATGGTGTGTGTGTGTGTGTGCAACTCTTCCTGTCTGTCAGACATTCCACTTTTAGATGGGTATCAAAGGGAAAACTTCAACCAAACAGACTCGGTGTGTGTGGAAGGATATGTAGTCTGTACAGCAGGTATTCAGTCATGAGAGCAGGCTCTATGGAAATTATAGTAGCCTAATATCTAAATACTATATTAAGAGCACATGCTTCAATCACGAACAAGTAAGTTATAAGTCAGTGAGACCACTTAGCCAAGGAGGAGAGTGGATCATTATTCAAGTAATTTAATCTATTAAATGGAATAACACTGTGGCTGATTTTCGGAGATGGCATGCAGGCCTAGTTAGGTATTTTATTTCATAGACTCCCTAACACAAGGAACTTATAAACATAGCATAATTGACTCATTAGACATGGTTCATTGCAAGCGAAACCATCAGAGGTCTAAGAAGCATTACTCCTGAAAACATCGTCCGATAAAAGGCACTTTTATCTCGGACCAAACTGACGTCACCACTTTCTCTTTCTTTCCTTGCAACAACATTCCATTGATAAGACTAGCAGGCGATTCAGCTTTTGTGTTACAGTATTGCTCTTGGCCTCAAACGTTTCTTAGAAATATAAGAAGGAAGCCGAAAGCTAAGAATGACCAAACAGGAACGTTGAGATGCACCATAGCTTTTTTGGGAGTTTTTGTAGAGAATATGGACGAAACACGACACTATCGAATTACAAAAGCATACACATTGCTGTATTATCTCCCTTAAATCAGTGATTTTTATTTCTGAAAGGCATCTGTATTGCCTCCTGAAGAGCATGAGATGTGAGTTTCCATGAGGGAGGAAAAGGGTGCGCTGGTGTAATCAGTGAGTGAAATAACAAAGCAGTTAAACTCCCAAAACAGGCCAGCTAATGACTTACTCAGTGCCTGCAGACTACAGATCAGCCTCCCACAGATAACTTTGTTCTGTTAATGCGCATGCGAGAATGAGTGCGTGTGGCCTTTAACCCCATCATCTGTTTTAAATTCCCACTCACAGTAATAATGACCTGCCGCAATCAAAGGAATTAAAAGGGCAAAAGCAATGGTTCATATCTTTCAATAGCCAGGCCTTACAAGGATTACAAAAGGTGCAAATAGTGATAAAAAAAAATACAAAATAATGGAGAGAAATATCTCTTCCCATACAAAAAGGAGTTGGTGTGTGCTGCTACTGCTCAATTTTAGACACAAGGGCAAGGTCAATGTCCATGGACCAAAATGTGAATGCTTTAAAAACTGTGTCAAGCAGCTCCATCCCCTGTGCTCTTTTAACTATCGATTTGTAAGACTGCTAAATGCTGAGAGAGGATTAATTGACCCCGGCTAGATGAGGAGACCATCTCTGAGCCAAGGGAAGCGACCATGCCCTTGACCTAATTCCCTGCTCTCAACCGGTCCCTGTCATTCCGTTCACTACTGTGAACCTGATGACTGTCAGAAACCAGCGAAGAAGAAGGAGATGTCACACACACATACACACACACCACAGTTAAGTAAACACAAACAAGAAGGGCAAGACAAGCTGGTACGGAGCGGCAGAAGCCTTGCCAAGCCCGCCGGTTCACAGATGAAGAGCGGTGATTGATTTCCAGCAGACACAGAGCTCACTGTCTCCCCTCACCCCCACCCACCCCATCCCATTCCCACCCATCCCACCCATCATCCACACCATCCCACCCCCTCCCACAGAGGCTTTATCCCATGCAGCGCTTAAGCAAGAGGTAAGAGCCAGCCCTCCTATTGCCCTACATTTTATACGGTTACACTCATGTGTATATATATTCACCTCACTGGCTGAAACAGACATGCAATTGTATGAATTTAAATGATCATCACCATATCATAATAATAACCATAATCAAATATATGGAAAGGCACCATTCAAATCTAATTTTGTAACAATATGGGTGTGTTTCCTTCACAGAAGAAAAGGATGCACTTGGGGAACATGCAAATACATATTCTAACATAACCACAGCATGAATCATTGATCACTTTCATGTTCTGTACTTTGCTTTCTTGAAAGAAGGTTTGATGTCATATGAATGGGTGAAGAAACACAGTTCAGATAGTTTGCTTTGAAAACACTTCAAGTAGTTCTATATGAGGAGGATGATCACTCCAGTACTGAATGCATGTGTTACAGAGACATTTAGATTTAGACATTTAGACATAGCACATAGCATAGTTTTCATTTGCCAAGCTTTTTCATACACAGCAGCACGTGGTAAGAATAAATTCAAACTGCTCAGCTACACATGCATAGCTTTGCATACATGAATGTGCTGTACAATTCAATGACAAACATGCACAGTCTACACACACACAAACACACACACACACACACACACACACACCTTCAGGACTCTCGGTGTTGGCCATGCACGCGACTCTCTCCGACTCAGCGCCCGCTCAGCCTCAGACGGCCCAATGGGCTCGGCTGCACTCTTACAGATGTAGCCACTACAGTTCCTCTCTAAGACAGTGCGCAGCCCATCAAACACAACCGTGCTGGTGGTGCACCCCATTACTCCAGGTCCAAACAGGCATCAGTCAGGACAGCTTGCCGGTGACCCAGTTTCCTTGATCGTCCCCTGCTCCAGCCTGGTCCATCATCCAGCCCAGACCCCACAAATCCACAGCTTCTGACCCAGGGAGAGAGTGCCGGTGTTTGGGCAAAAGAGATCCAGAGAGAGCCTGGGAGGACGGCTCACAGGAAAGTCTCACTGTAAGCCCTAGCTGCCCTAGTCTGTGTTTGTAGGAATACCTCAGTCAGCAGAGGAGATACAGTGAGTGAGTGAGTGAGTGAGTGAGAGAGAGGGAGAGCAGAGAGCGAGGGATGGGGGGGATGAAGGATGCTGTGTGAGCTCTGCTGCAGCTTCAACCAATGCTGAGCTTCGGTGAAACACAAGCTTGTATCTGCAGATGCTCTTTGCATCTGTCTCACTCATTCACTCACTGGCTCATTCTCATTGTCAGCCACTCTCTGCATATCCAAATTCTTTGCAACCTTCATTCTTTCTATTTCCATATTTGCATTGTCTTGACTACACATAACATGAAGTAACTCCTTTCATTTTTACTCCACAAAGGGAGACTCCTTCCGGGAGCCAAATGAGTAATTATAAAATAAATGGGTTGTATTAAATGTAGTCTTATATCCAGAGGGAGAGAGTGCTTCCATGGTCAGGCAAACAGCAATATGGCTGACTGCATATTTAGTTCAACTGAGAAACCAGGGCCAATGGCAGAACAAGTGGATGAATCACATAGCATGGATATGTAATATGCAGCAGTCAGCAGCATATATTGCCATCGAAAAATGACAATATGAATAAATAAAATAAAAACAAGAGTGTCACACGTTTACTTAAATTAAATAACCTGAATGTAAAATGTCCAAATATGGTGGAAAACCCAACGGACTGACTTGAGCCTCAAAGAAATCTCTGTTTACAAAACATACCAAGGACATGGGAGGATTTAAACCTTTCATGCCAAGACATCAAGTAGGGAGTTTTTTCTATAAAAGATTAGCTGCTGCTTGATCACAAGATGCTGTACTGCCCGCTCTGCCAAGTTCAAACAGATATATTGGGAGTGGGATGACAAAATGTGATCATACGCAGGCTTTTGAAATGCCAGGGAATGATTCATCCACTAGCATGGCCTTTGATTAAAATGTCTCCGGCATGTGATCAGGAAGACAAAAGGGATGAAAGCAGGGAAGCAATAATCTCCCATTAGAAATAAGTTAAATATGTCTGAATGGAAAACATCTGAAAAATCACTTCTCTGTCTCTACAGTTTAACCATATGTGTTCCTGCAGGTCTTGTCGACCCATAGTCAAACTGAGTTGCTTCCACACTCTCCAATCACTTATAGATCTGTAGCATTATTACAAAATACTACAGATAGGCCAAACTGTGAAAGCTGTCAAAGCTAATATTACGTTGTTAGGCTGTTTGACAGAGAGAGGCTACCTGCTGTGGTCGCCCGTGTTTCACGTCCTGATTACCAGGAAAGGGAGGACACACAAGGAAACAGGACATTGTCCATCTTGGTTTATTTATCCCCGTCTCCCTGCTTCCTGCAGCTGCGGGTCACACACTTGAAGACCCCACTGACCCCAGCGGGAACTGTCAAAGAATCATATATGTAACTCTCCAGTCTCCAGCTACTGAAATACAGCACATCCCCCCCCCCAGCAGCAACTGTGCTCACTTGCATAATGCTCAACTCTGAAGCTCTGATATAATGTACAGAACATATTCTATAACATCTGCACACTGATGTCAATCTGGACGCTTCCTCTAACAGATCAACTGGACTGGGAGGCATTTCATCTTTCATTACACTGAGTCACACTCAATAGCATTAATTGTGGCACAAACACACATGCATGCACAAAGGCACTCCCATACACACACATTACCACACACACTCACGTCTGGAGAAAGTGAAGGGCTTCCTCACATCATGTTGGTGCACTAAGCTACAAATGCTTGCATGCTTTTGTGCCTGTATGCTGTTACCGTGTTAATATTTCAGCAGCGCTTGACACACTGAACTACATTCAATTGTACGATGGGATGAGCTGCACAGGCAAGCAGCTGAGCCCATAGATGAGGGGATTCAGTGAATGAGAGAGAGAGAGAGAGAGAGAGAGAGGGAGAGAGAGAGACAGGGGAAGGAGAGAGAAGACTTTGATTATGCTCATTGATCTGTTAGAAATACATCCCCTCTTTAGTTTATCCCTTTCCTAGCACCTCTGATTCACTCCCTCCATCCCCCTGTCGCTGCAAGGAGGGATTTTAGGCTTACCATATAGAATAACAAGAAGTAATCTGGTGCAGAACTGGTAAAACTGCAAAGTCATAAATCCCGTATTTGAGGCGACTAAAGACACAGATTTTCTTTAACTTTAAGTCTTTTTTTGGCCTTTGAGTGCTGTTTAAGCCTTTGCCATAGGGCCGTGTGAGCCCAAATGTTTAATTTACACATAGTTTAAGTAATGTGTATAAAAAAAATCTAGATGTATGGCACAGATGTATCAAGTCTGGCTTTCTATTCAGTAGCCTTGAGTAGAAATATCCTTTCCTAAGCTAACAATTCACTGAAGTCTGACTGAGAACACAACCGTCTTTGTCCTCTCAAATGTGTTTTTATCTCTATTGGAACGATGAGCTGTCAGTTTTAACTGACAGTTATTACTAAGTGAGCACCAACATAAATAAGAGCAAGGTGAAATGGACAATGATTCATGACTACAAGAAGATATTGTTTGAAGTGTCACAGCTGGTGAATATAAATCTCCTGCCTTGAGGATACGGATTCTTCTTGTGCATGCAGTGACACGTCCGCAACAATGCATTGACACACTAACAATACTACTGTAGCGGAAGGCATTGTATGATATTTCTCAAACTTGGAAAACTTTATGATGTTACTGTAACTTTGCAGACATGGCGATGTATCCTAAAAACAGGTAACTTGTTTTTTGCATGTGATTAAATTGTAAGCAGACTTATATTAAGTGACTTTACAAAGGCATTCAAGAAAATGTAGCCCATAAAACCAGACAAGGTGGTCAAAAAGCAATTTTGACAAACACATCACACACTGGATTCATGCTCAGCTGGTGGGTGTTGCAGTTTTTTTTGTGCAGTGCATTTCACACAACCCAATGAATATGTTAGAGGAACAGCCCATGAGGAGCTACAGCTGGTAATCTACATTCTGAGGAGACCCATTCACCATCGGCCAATCACAAGGCTCGGGATAAGAGCGCCTTCTAAGAAGCATCCCCAAGAGGGTGGACTGGCTGCTACTAAAACGCTAACATTATACACTGGCACAGACAGCTCTGCAACACTGGAAACTGGCTGATTAGAGGGCCTTTACGTCTGCTGGAGCGAGGTGTGTGTGTGTATGTGTGTGTACTGTATGCTGCTATAGGCTCATACTGTACTAGTGATAAATTATTCAGGTCAGACAAGAGGTTGCTGAGTCATTTGGTTGGGCAGGGTTTCATTCTGCTGCCCTGGTCTCAAACAGCACCGTCAGCAACAAGCCTCTTCACAACAAACGCTGCCTGGAGAGGAAAACTATCCTCTACCTGAGAAAACGAGTCACATGTCGAGTTGACCCCGACACACACCCCTCGCCTAGTCTCAATATAACCTCACAATACTGCTGGCTGCCATGCAACTCATTCCACAGCCCCAGCACAGCTTAGAGGATATCTATACTGTGCATGTCTGCGGTTGAAATAGCCAGCGGCAGGCTGCAGCAGTACAGAGTGCGACTGCGTCAGCCATGCCAAATCAGAGTCGGAGCTCTGGGCAAGGCTAAAGTAAAAATGGTTGGGGGATTTAAAGTGTGCCGAGGCGCAGCGTGGGATGCTGTGGATGCTGGAGTGTGAACAGCCTCTGTGGGATGTGGAGGCTCCGTGGACCCATGCACTGCTCTGCTCCCCTCTGCAGCTGCTGCCGAGGAGATAAGACCCAGTCTGAGACACAACTGGATGTACTGGGCAGCATGGATTACTGCTGCTGTGGTTACAGAAGAGCTGCACCAACTGGCTCCAACTGGCTATTCTATTCTGGCCTATACTGAGTACAACCCCCATAATGTATTTTAAAATTGATAATGGCAAGCATCTTTTTTAATTTCAAATGAACCACTTAAAGGGACCCTATTGGAGGAATTAAAATGTCCCTCTATTTATATACATACAGTATATGATCAAAGATGTTTAATATGGACACTGTCAAAATTTGATTTTGTTTGAGTGGCTGAATTTGAAGTTATTGAATTTTTAAAAATCCATCCTTTTTTACAGTTTGTTTTTGACAGTTTCAGATTAAGTCCAGTCAGCACATTGTCATTTGGTTTTGATTATAATAAACAATGGGTATAATCCTTTAAATCAGGCAAGTTTGCAGCACCCAGAATGCCTCTACTCAAAAAGTGTACATCATTTGAATTTGATTTGAGGATGTGGTGTCATCGGCCAATCAGGGTCCAGTATTGTTCTGCCTGTGAGGACTTGGTCTTCAAATTCATTCAATAAATACCCTTTGTACTACTGCATTATTTGCAAAAAATCAGGAAGAACATTATTGTTATCGTGAGCCATAGTATTGTATATTTGAAAACAAAATCATGAAAACTGAATAATATGGGACCTGTCAATGGTTGACAGAGAGGTTTCAGCCACATCTTGTCAGGTTCTGCTTTTGAGTTCTATTCCAAGTGAACGTACGCATAAATTTGACCCATGTGACTGCCGGCCTGTAACCAGAGAATTTTGTAACAGATATGTAAGTAAGACTGCGATGATGTCAGACTGCATGGTTTGATTACAATTCTCATCTCAATCAATACTGCTCTGAGGTCCTCAGAGACCTATGAGAGGTGAAGCATCAGGGGGAATCTCAGTGTTCACTGAGCCGTGGAAACCGGCTATCATGATACTGTTTCCCTTTTCCACCTGGGGCCACTGGCCACAGTCCACATCGGCCGCATGTGGATGCTGTCACTGGCCTGCAATAACCCCTAATAGCACCCCATGTAGTGATAGAGCAATATCAAGCTGTTAGCAGCAAGTGGGTGGGTGGGGCCTTATTAAAAACATCAAAGCCAGCACATGTGGACAGAGAAGGGTCAGCCTCAGTTTCGCCTTTCTACACTGGAGAATAGAGAGTCCTATGCACAACAAGACCATAAACGTCCCTGCGTGGCTCAGAGGAGTAGGGGGAGTTCAGGAGGAGCTGGCATCTCATCTGAAGAGGCTCTGCAGGGTGAAGGTCAAGTCCACAGCTGGCCATGTTTCCATGCCCAGGGTTTGCTGTGGGGCTCTGCAGGAAGAAGTGTGCGTGCGTGTGTGTATGGGCATGCGTTTGTAGAGAGAGGCCACAATACAGTGGACAACAGTGACATCACCCACTGCCCACACATCCAGCAGAGCAGGGCAGATAGAACAGGCTGGCTCCCAGCTGGAGCTCTCCAGGGACCCGAAGAGGGAAGTGGCTGTTTCCTGCTGATGTGTGTGTAAACCCTGTCATAACAAAACCCCCTCTCTCTCTCTGCCCACTTTCCTTCAAACTCAATCAAAACTCCTGAACCCTGGAGAGTTTTATGGATATTTGTCAGATTCATGTTAACCTCCTGTAAATTTCACCAACACAAATGAAAGAAGTAAAGGTTCAGTGAGGGAAAACAAAGTCAGGAGTGCTACTTACTTTCAGGAGGTGCTCAAATAATGTTATGTGTGCCATTTACCAGAGTAAAAATAAGTATCTATTGTTGGAATTAGTTGCTGAAGGGTTCTTGATTGAGAGAAACCCAGAATGATGGACCTATGCTTAGGGGGTACTATAGCTATGCATGTGGGTGGGCTGCACAGATAGGTCTGGAATTTAAACAAGCCAAATGCTTCACATTTTGGATGCCAACGAGTATACATTACAAACCCAAAATACTTGAACAAGAGACACCACACAACAGAGAGCAGAGTGGACCCAGAGACTTGTCTGAATAGGCCATTAAGTGTATTCACTACTAGTGATCAGTAGGACCTACCTTGAGCATTTTCTGCTTAACTACTACATTGATTTAATTGAAGTGTTGATTTGACCTGGAGCTGACACCCAGGTTACCCTGTCCCTCTTAAAATGGTACAAGACAAATATAAGGGGCCACATCCTCTTCCTTTCACTTGGTATTTTGGGATGGTTTATTTATCCCAGGAGAAGAAAATGGCCCATTTTCCTAAGGGGCACCGCTTCCTTTACTTTGTAGTGCTGCTGCCGGGCGCAGTATAAATATATGTTGCACAAAGGACACAGGCAGAAATTAAAAGTACACACACAGACAGGCACACATACACAGAGACACACACACAGACAGACAGACACACACACACACACACACACATACAGACACACTGTGTCTCTGTCTCTCGAAGTACCAAGCATCTGCACTGTGGTGGCTACTGTGGGTTCAGTTTATCATAATAGATGCTACTACTAATCAAACGCTGCCCTTTCCACAAGGCCTGCTGCAGCACCAGCAGAGAAGTCTGAAGCGGTGCCAAGCCTCAAGGGCCTGTCACCCTCTTACCCATGCCAGCTGTGTTTTGGCTCAGCAGATACAGCAAACAGTTTAAAAACTGGAAGAATATGCTGTGATGTGGTTTCAGGGTTGAGGCAAAAAGGCGTCAAGGCTTCGTTCTTGATTGCCTCATAAAAAATGACAACCGGCTTGCCTACTCAGGCTATCTGTGCATCACAACATTGATCGCATTGCACCATTTCAGATTATCTATGGTAATTAAAATGCAGTTGCCTTGACTTCATGTTTGTATTTCTCAGGAACAAACACACACACACACACACACACACAAATGAGCTCTTTCTAGAGAAAAAAGCAACATCAATCTATGAATGCTGTTACTGCCACCTACAGGAATGGGATTATACTACACTGAAACACAGATGATTTTTTTACTCAATTTGGGCAATGTTCATTTTCATACCGCAAATTAAGTGAAGCATTCAATTGGTATTTTCATAAAAAAAGAAAATTAATTAAATGATAGGAAAATGCTGGTATGATTATAGGTTATTAGTGACACAATACTCCCATTCATTGAAAGTAAGCAGAGTGTTGATCCCTTTATCCCCTGACTACTGCTGGTACATGATACTATACAGACTGGCACAGCAGGCAACAACACTTAGCTTTTCCTCACTGTCATCCAACTGCGCTCAGTCTATTGGCATAATGCAGCCATTGTTTATCACATTGATGTCATTTCCAGCAGATCAGTGTGAAAACAATCACTCCCAACATTACGGTCACTACACAGGAAGAAGAGGTGACCGTGGACAAACTGCACCGTATATTTACACAGCTCCAGAAACCCATTCAAGCTCACAAACAAGAGTCAGAACTGCTGGTAGAACGAGGGCAACATGGGCTTGTCGATAACATTGTGATATCTACAATGTACTAGCTTTACGTGAGGTTCATTTAGCATAGGGTGGGAACCCAACATATCCAGGTATCATGTTTTTGCACAAAGTGAGAAATGTTACCTAGATGACAGCACCATGTCATCACTTACTGTGGCGACGATACTTTGACCTAAACAACCCTTGGCGGGTCAGTGCCCATGCAGGTGTGAGGAGGATTTGAGGCGGAAAGAGAGAGTCTTGTTGTGCGGGTCGGGTTCGAACACGCAGCATGAAGACTGAGCGCTGAGAGATCCTGAAACAAGCCCATACTGGCCCAGCCTGAAGCCACCGCAGGGCCACAACAGACACGCTCCGTTACTCACAATAGCTTTAAAGGGTAAACCTTAACCACTTAATTTCTGCACTTTCCACCTTCGGATAGTTCAGTCTGCGTTAGTGACTTATCAGAAACCATCCTCTGGATTTACGAGATTGATCATATTCCCAAGTTTAAACTTTCTAAAATAAAGATAATTTAGCTGTAAAAGCTCAGACAAACATTCAGTCCATAAAGTCACTAATTCATTATCAGTGAAGCATTGAACAATACACATTTTGATGACCACCCACAAAACAATCTTGATTCACTGGCTTCTACTGTTTGGAAAGAGTTGTGAGAGTTGTAAATTGAGCTGTGCTATACCACACAAATAGTGTATATAGTATAAGTATATAAAATCTTAAACTGTGTGATATTCACTCTTTAACCAAGTTAATTAGCAGACTGATAGATTATGAAATATTCTTGCAGTTTATTATTAATTGTGAATGGAGCAGAGAGGAGGGGGAAATATATTAATGCATCAACTGTGCTTTTATTGAATTACGTAAGAATCCTGACATGCTGTAAGAATCCTGTATGCTAAATACTGCAGGCATTAGCTAACATGACAAATCATTCCAAAAATTAAGAGGCACTCTGTCTGTTATTCACAAACAAAGTTCTAAATCATTAACAGCCAGATTATCTATTAAGTGTGGCATCTTTTTAAAAGCAACCCAGGAACAATCTGCAGTTAACCTTTTGCCATGTATATCGCTCTCTCTGTTTGGTGTAGCGAGGAGATACTTTCCTAAAATAGCTTTGGAAAAAACCCCATTAGAATTTGTCATTAACGGATTAACTTCTTGTTGCCCAACAGATGGCATGTACCAAGAGTTCCTCAAGAACCCCACAATATAAGCCAGTTAAATTGAGCAGATTAAAAAGCAGCTCTGCTCCTTTCAACCTGTAATCAGTGCTTATACAATAGCCACAGAGCAGCATGATATCTCCTATGTACTGTTCACAGAGTGTGTGTAATATGTAGAAGGTGTCAGGTGAAGGAAGCAAGGAAGAATGGCAGGAAGCTGTTGTCACAGAAGCTAGGGCATGCTGGGAAGAAAGTGTACAGAGACAGGCTGAGATGGAGCCGGAGGGGAGGCTAATCTTTATAGCCCCCAAACTGCAAACCAGCATGGGACAGGATTTAAAGTGACGTGAAAGTGGAACCAAAGACACACAGACAGTGCTTATGGTAGACAACATAGGAAATGAAAACAGAGGAAATTAAGGAGGAAAGTGAAGGAAACGACAATCTTTAATCAACACATTTTCTGTGAAGTGTAATTGGGTGATGATTGTCACGAATAACTGGAGTGCTGGCAGATTGCGTGTTCTGGTCGAGGCTTGAAGATGCCGTGTGGAGGGGAGATGGGGTGGGGATGGAGGGGGAAGTAGGAGTTTGGGATCCGCTGAGGATCAGCTAATCTCAGTTGGCTCTTTGTTTGTAATCAGTGGAAATCCTATTGAGCCTGCTTCACCGAACGCTGCTGACAATCAAGGGAAACAGAGGATGGAGGAGGAGTTGAACGCATGTCCGCGCACCTGCACCACTGAAGTAGCTGTGGCTTTAACTATAATGCCACACAGCTCCCTGGGGTCCCGCTAAGTCTCTTGGATGGCTATCAGCAGAAGAGGTGTTATGAGGAGCTGTTACGACACTGATGGTGACTGGACAGTTGGCACCGCACTTAGAATATTTTTCTGATCCAAACTGCTTCAGAAATGGATGTCATTCAAAACGCTGACATGACGACTGCAAGGCACTCAAATACCCGACAACGGTTATTTAAAATATGAAAAAAACATGCAAATACAGTTCAAAACTCTTTACCTTAAATGTGTACCTTAAATGCCTACTGTAAGTTACAATAAATTTAGATTACACACATTCACCTAAAAAGAAATCAGCAGAAGTTTAGTCATTAAAATGAGAAATAAAAAATAAATCTCAGTAATTAATTCTGTGGTAATCAGTGCTTTATTGGCAATCTGGTTCTTTTTGACTGCTTCATAACTGTGGGATTGGCTCTATAATGGTTTACAATGTCCAGGAGTGGCACACTGCCTCCTCCAGCTTTAGCAATCCATTGGTACTGCCTGAACTAACTGCATGGTAGTACAGAGGGGAGTAGACTTTACCAAGTGGCGCTCCTCCACCCCCTCAGAGGCCCCCACCCTTCCTGACAGAGGAAACACATGTTATGGGATACATCCCTGTTTTAGAATGGCTTGGCTGGGACAGTCAATATTGAACTGCATACTTTTGTCTCATGGCCTGTCTGTGTCTTGAATAGGCCACTTTCTGCACTCTGAACAGCCGCAGCCCCTCCATTCCTCACACAGTCACACATGCAGTACAGCAGCACTGCAGCTCCCAGTGCAACTCTCTCATGGCAAAAAATCTCATTATTTGCAGCTGATCCTCTCTCTGTTGTTGCCATTCAGAGAGGTTCAGGGATCAGATTAATAACACAATAAGCAGTGTGGCTGCTATGGCAACTAAGGTGGATTGGACATTTTTGCGGGTCTCGAGTGAGTCGCCAAAAAGGTCCTTTAGGAATCCAATAGCTCCAAAATAGAATCCCATTAGAATCTATTGTATTTTGAATTGTATTTGATAGCTCAAGAGGTTTGTTAGAATCATGGTTTTGTGCAAAATGTTTTGGGACCAATGTTGAGGAAATTAGTTTGAGGGACTTTCTGAGTAAGTTGGCCAACAGAACACTGGATGAGATAGTTTTATCATATTTTGGGAAACACCCAAGTCATCACAGCCAGTCATAAGGGTGTAGTAAATTCAACAGGCTGCTCTATGAGTGGGGGATGGTGCTGTTGGCCCCTGTAAGGCTGAGTGGAGACACTAATAGGAGATTAAGTGAAGTCAGGGATACTGAGCTCTTTATCTGGACAGCGGTATGCATGGTTAGGAACAGGAGTGTGATGCTGTGCGCTCGTGACCCTCGCCTCCTCGCAGGGCGTCTGTTTTTAGGCACATCGGACGACACAACGCGTGGCCGGGATGTAAACAGTGCAGTGTCCAGGATCCAGGATCACTTCGCAGGCCTCCTTCACAAACAAGTGTGATTAGGAGCAGGCCTTCTGGCATACAGCCACATCGCTTCTCATCCATAAACACCGCAGAGCTAACTTTATTTATCCATCCCAGCCAGGGATACGGCCGCAGCAAAGTGCACGCTCTGAGCGATCCCGCTTCCTAATGCTAAGTCGCTGAAAAACAAACGGGGAGCAAACAAAAACAAAGCCTGAAGGAGAGCTGCGTCTCTACTGTGTGCAGGGGCTCGGATAGACAAACCAAACACTGAATACCAGGGTCATATGATTTCCTACTGCGTAAGACTATTGTTTATGTCTTCAAGCTATTGTATTAGTTTTCCTCCCTCTCGTTTTTCTGAATGTCAGCGAATATAACAGCAGATGAAGGAATTATTATAAATAAAGGCCCCAGATCTCCATGACTTTAAACAGAACTCATTTGTTTATTGTGGGCAGAGAGCGCACAATGGGCTTGTGTCAGCTTTCAAAAAAAAAAAAAAGAGCTCAGTGTTTCATATGCATTTTTCTTGAATGGGCAACTACCTCATCAAGATTCACTTTACAACAGACAGCCTCTCTAACGTTTGTATTTCTGAGCGTAAGTGTTGCAGAGAATACATCTCCACAGCCCATTTAATGCATTTTTCACAATCTCAGCTGGAACTCAAAGTCTATTTTGGATCTCTCTTTGCCCCGGCCAAGTCTACACCTAATCCAAACACGAGGAAACCTGGATGCAAACCCCGTCCCAACTCCACCCAGTGCTGGGACCCCGCCCCCTGTGGTTGCCACCCCCACTCCTCCTCTCCCTCCCAGGCCTACAGTGTCAGAGTGAGGAATGCCAGCTATGCAGCCCGCCTGGTCAAAAGTCATTAGAGTTGATCCCCTCTGGCTGTGGCAGGTCCCATACACACTCCCTCACTGCACACTGCACAAACCCATATGAACCGGCACCGAGGGCCGCTAAGATTTTAAACCCCATTTAATCAAGCTAACAGCACACACTGTGGGAGAGGGGGAAATATCACAGGCAAGGGTTAACATCCCATGAAGCAGCAAGTGACTTTAGCTATCTACCTCAAGTCTTTCAAGTGAATAATGATGCATTTAGCCGCTCCTTTGGTACCTTGGGTGAATTCACATAACTTACAGCTCTAGGCATGATAAGGCACTAAACTTTCCAGGGAAATCCCAGATGAACGATAACAACGTCAATGCTAACTTTCACTTTCATCTTGGAGGTTTGATAGCAGTCAGACAGCAGCACAGAGCAGGAATGTTAAGTAGTTTCCCAAACACTCTACAGCAGCCCTCCATCTTCAATACAGAACAAATAAATACTTTAGCAGACCATTTCCACTCCAATGAGACTCACATCTAAAATTGACCCATCCTCTGCCTCAAGTAATTCTTGAATTCTGATTTATGATAAGAGAGGTAAATAAGCAACTCTTAATCATCTAAAATTTTCTATTTACAGATTCTCTTTAAACCTAGAAATCTAAATCCAGGAAACCAGCCATTGTGCAGGCTAATTGTGCTCTAATCCCTCTCTCTGTGTTACACCACATCCGACAGCGGCTGATCCTGGTGCAAGCTGTGTGTGAGTCTGAATGGGATGTCAGTGACCACAGCAAGGCAATGTCAGAGAGGCCAGCCTGTTTTATTGGAGCCAAATGCAGAGGAAGAGATATGACATGGTGCTCAAAGCAGATTAACCTACTGAGAATGGGCTGGCTGCTTGACACCAGCAATACGCTGGCAGTCACATCAGTCACACACAATCCTCCAGCCAATCCTTTATTAAACAGCACACTTTCAAACATATGTCCTGTGACATTTCTTAAAATAAGTCATATTCAAATGTCGATATGTTGTGGTAACCACCATTGATACAAAGTAATGATGATAAATGAAGACGGTAAAAATGACAAGAGTGTGCATTTCAGTTCTGAAGAGGCAGTGGGAGTCAGATATTGTAGGCCTTTTTGAAAAGGTGGGTTTTGAGTTTATTTTTGAATGAAGGGAGTGAGTCCGAGTTTCTGATGTGTGAAGGGAGGGAGTTCCAGAGGGTCGGGGCAGCGATGGCAAATGCTCTGTCCCCCAAGTGTATAGGGGGTATAGACATAAACCCCCTATGCATGCAACCACAGCACTGTGATTTGCTGAATCCTGTGCTGGCCCATTTGAGAGTTGCTTCAGAGTGGCTTAGCTTTTTTTGTCACAATAAATGTGAAACTTGCATTGGAGACAGTGTGTGGAAGCTTTTGTCTATTTGTGTATGTCAAACAATTAAGGCAGATTCCCACTCACTCCCACACTTGAGATACACAAATACAATAATTGGCAATGATTCAAAGAAAAGGAGAACATGCCATCCTTTGGGTGAAAAAAATAATGACATGGTTAAGAGTGCTTTGCCTTTAGTTCACCCTCCAATTTCATCTTTCATGGTAACAGCCCTGTTCCCACAATTACAAGTTAATGGTCATTTGCAGTGAAGGATGGGAGGGAAACATTACTTTTATAGACAAATCAAGGGGGCTGAGAGAATAAATACACCTCACAAAAAATACACAAGCTCTTAAACTGAAATGTGCAAGTCATTAGTCTGCTCTTTCTAGACACTCTTCCATCAGCCAACATGGATGTGTTGTTCTGTCTCCGGTCAGGAGTGTAGTGCTTTTCAGTGTATAATCCGATGAGCTTAATCTGCGGGCCAGTGCACGTGTGCAGAGCAACGATTTTGCCTGTGGAGCTTTAGCCTTGACCAATTTCACCTCTTGGCTAATACTCTGACTGGCCTCTCACAAAACCAATGAATCAGTGGGAGCAGGTACAGCAGTGTCCACCTACAGTTGCTATATTTCTCTCATTCACTTGCTCTTGTGGGGGCTGGGCCATGTGAGGAGGACCTGTCTGTAATGGAGCCATTGATATGGCTGTTAGAAGCAGCTTGGGGCTAATGGAGACCCTGCACTCCTCTACTTAGATGTAGGGGAAGCTGTAAAAAGCATAACTCATGTCATTAAGCAATAATAGTGTCTGGAATTAAAAGGGCCGTTCTCAAAAATAAGGTAGTTACACGCAAAGGTCAGAGTGACAGTTTAGGTTATGCGTTTGATCTAACCTGCCGTAAAATGAGACACTGTATATCGTTACGAACCTGAACATTTACAACAAAGGTTCCCTCTCAGGTGAAATGTCTGTTTAATCATGCTGCACAGTTCCTCATTCGATCACAGCTAAAGATGACAGTGCGGTTATCAGTTTACAGAGGAATGCAAACTGGATGAGCCACATAATAATCACAGAGGGAAGAAAAGCCCGGGGAGGAAGTGACTCAGTCTTCCTCATCTGCACTTAGGTGTGTGCCCCGATGACTCAAAATAGCAGCCTTAATGGCCTGGAGGATGGAGGCAAAGCAATATTCTGCTGACTTGATTGTAACATTGTAAACTGTTGATGATAATGTATACTCTAGTAGTGCAGCAATCATGCTCCAAAGGCAGGTTTGGCTCAGTTATAGTCTTTGACGGTGAGATGGGAGAGGGAGTTTGATGTTTCATTCAGCTGGATGTGCTGTACATGTATGGAGGGAGCATTCAGACGGTTAAAGCAACATAGGAGGCATGTTAGCTTCCACAACAGCGACCACCCAAAGACTCTGCTCTTCCACACTATTCTCCATCTGGATGGACAAGAGAGCGCCAGAGCTAAACAAACTGTCAGAGCTGCGGAGGGAGCATTCCAGCCTCCTTCAAAACAAACCTCACCTCAGCAACAAGCCTTGACTGGGCTAATGCTCTGGATATTTAAAAAAAAAGGTGATTCTGTTTCCAAACCAAACTACAGGGTGGCAACGCCATCATTACTGCATTTTGAAAATACTCAAATATCGGGTAAGAGGCCAGTAAAATCCTGTAGGATTATGGCAATGTATATGTTGTGAGGTGGTGAGTGTGAAGCAGGTCCCAGAGCAGCGGCCCGCACTTGCTAACAGGAAAACACCCACTGGCCGGGCTCTTAAGAAGCCTGCCTCTCTGTTATGGTAACCTCCCCTGCGCTCCAAAACAGTTCTGCTCTATCAGGCACAGCACTCAGACACAGTGGGCGGTGTCTCCGTCAGCCCCACTCTGGGCACCGCCTGCCTGTCCAGCCAGCCCCAGTACAGCCAGTGCAGGAAACCGGCTCTATCTAGGAACACACAGGCCGCTGCTGTCCCACAAGAAGATGGGAGATGGGAAGTCATGGGCACGTCCTGTTCAGGCAGGTGGGGAAGATTTTGGAGACTGAGCTCATGGTAGAATGAGCTTTCTTTCTTCTATTCTGGGTGGAAATCACACGGACAAACACAACAGTGATGTTTATCTACAACATCTGTGCAAATGGAAATGCCAATCTAATGAGGCACAATTATGTAACAACCATTAAATCAGTACACAAAAATGGAGTCCTGGGTGTAGCCACTGAATCAAAAATCAATGGACTATTGTGCCTCGGGCTCTGTGTATTGCAGATTGGAGAGTACACTGATTTGTCAGGAGAAAAACAGTTAACTATTTCCCACACTGAGCCATTTCCCCTATCAGCAGGAAATAGTTAAATAATCTGTAGGTTTGATATGACCACAAACCACATCTCAGGATTCCCTCTTGGTTTGAAATTTATATTTGACACTTATTTCGTTTGACAGGTGGTGAAAATACATTCTTTGCTAGCGTAGCGAGGCAGCTAGATTTACAAAGAATATCTGTTGACTGCTTAGCTGTCCCAAAGAGATTTATAGCTAAATGCAATGCAAGTCTATGATGTTTAATCACTTTCCCTTTGCATTGGAAAAAAATCTGTCTGTCTGGCCATGAGATCATTTGAGTTGGCTTTACCACTACAGCATTTAGAGATGTGGAAAAACCAAGGTTAGTCAGGGCCTGGCTGGAGGAAATCCTCTCACACTTTGACTTAATGGTCTACATTATCTCGACACTCATGCACTCAATTGAGGAATTCTCAGGCAGCTCCCTCTGACCATGAGAGCCTTGAGTGGCAAATCTGGTTTGCATTAAAACCACAACTGCCAAGAACCATGCCCAAATCCAAGCAGACATATTTTATAGCGAGCTCAGTGGGTGTGTTTTATTTCTCACTTTTCCTTGAATCCTTCACTCCACAAGCCATGCATCACTGCTCATATCTGTGTCATGTGAGGTTCAAATGTTTCCACTCCAGTTAAGTTGCTGTTACACATTCAGAGCTTTAATTTAAAGACAAAATGTCTGGAGAAAATGGTACATGATTGCTAGACTGTATATCAGTTGAATTCTGCGAAATGGAGAAGGAGCTGACCTCACATTCCCATTATCTCCTCTTGTCTTGTCCCATTTAGATGCCAAGTAGATAGGATTGAAGCAGAGTGACCACAAAGCATAGCAATCTGTAACTGAACATGCAAGGGCATCTCAAACTCAGGCCAGCAATTAAAATGATGAGTCTCTTCAAGGAGGAGCAGAAGGAGGTCATGGGCATTATAAACTGGAATGATGATCAATGCCGTTTCAACAAAATGGCAGGATATAGACCTCAGAATGCAGGATTAATGAATTTCAGGGGCTGCATGCATCTGATATTGACAGCCAACAAATTAATAAGTCACTGGCAACATTTACACAAGGTAGATGTCTAGCTTGGAATTGGATGTCAATATTTCTTGCCAACAAGGTCGTACAAAAATGTCTTTTTGTCTACTGGAATCTGTGTTTCTCCAGTAAAATAACAAGTGCAAAAACTCCACAAAGGCTGTTGGTTATTATGCAACACTGTGACTGCAGCATTGTATTGAACAGAGCTGTGCTACGGTACACAGCTGCTTGTTTTATACATATTTTTAAGACAGACTGAGGTGTTGGAAAGTTTGGTAGGGCCTCTGGAATATGTTACCTAATAGTACCTAAGTTTTTGTCTTGTCTAGAGAGAGGGAGAGAGAGTCTCTTAGTGGTTTCATGGGTTACAAGAGCAACCTCATGTATTATTGACCCAGCTGGAGAGCTCATCTGTTCTCCCATCTCTACCTCCCTGGGTTTGTAGAGTACCATTTACCATCACAGTCACACAGGCAGCTCATGCAGCCTTCCAGTCTGCAGACTGACAGTAGTGGGCCTTCTATGAGACAGACAGAGGAATACAGAGGGAGGCCAAGCTGCTTAGGCCTCACACAACACTGACAGCCCTGTAATCTTCTGACTAGCCCGGCCTGGCAGCATAAGTGACAGCTACCGGCGTCCTCCGCTCTTCTCCAAACACACTCTTATGAACAAGATAGGAGCATGTTTGTAATCCTTGCAATTTGATGATTTAAGAGAAGTAATTCATGAAAACCAAACTTATAACTTATATACTCAAAACTATAATTAGACACACAGTTGTACAAGGCACATATTTAAATTTACCTAGCCTATGCGCCAATTTGGTAAGCGGCATGAATGACTAACATATCTGACATGACATCATGACAGTATTTATCTTAATCTCAAAGAACAATCAAAGAGGAAACAGATTCTTTCAAGGCTGGAGTTGAGAAAAAGTCCCCGACGCACATACTGTAGGTGAAAACTGTACACGGAAGACAATGTGCCCTCTGTCAGCAGGGCGGCCCGATTCTCTACACACCCACCTGAGGTATTCCTGGGATTCCCGCATCCTGGGAAATCTATCAAGCCTTGAAATAGAAAAGGAACGGAGAGGTGTGCAAGTGTGGCTGATAAGAACTAGAGGATTCACTGAAGTACAGTAAGTATAGTACTTCATCATATAGAGCAGAGCAGGCCATGGTTTGAACTGTTGACCTCACTGAATGAATGACGCTAAAGTGTCCGCTCAATGAAAACAGCTGTATGGCAGTTTTTATGAAAGTTAGAGGTCAGTCATAGTTTCCACAGTGTGAGCACACAGCAGCTCCTATGGGGTTTCAATGCATTTTAGCGGGGGATTCATCACTGCAAGAGCAAACACAAAATAAGATGAAGCCCTGTTACATGACGTTGGCAGAAATGGCACGGATAAGAAGAGGGCGTAGAGAACATAAAAGAGGGGAAATGGGACGATTACATGCATTAAGAGCAGAAGAATGACCTCTGTTTGTTGATGTTTTAGTAGCTCGGTTTGATTGGGTGAACCCATGAGACAGGAAATGCTTTGCCGTTCTGCCTGCCAAACAGATTGCGGGGCATCTGAATTGCCTATTCTCACAAACACAAGGGTTTCAGAGAGGCTCGTCAAAGTAATCTACCTTTCTAAATGTGACTTTCTGTAGGATGGGTAACGCCTTTTAAAAGCCACATGCCCAATGAGCAGGCCACGCATCAACTGCAGCATCTGCACACCGCTGAAAGCCGTCCATGTTGTCAATATTGTGATGCACTTTTCCAGAGCACCTGTTACAGTCATACTGACCCTCCTGGTTGCACAGTGAGAGTCAGTTGTGTGTGTACTAGCCATGGGCTGCTAATGACATCACTCCTACATAATGACACCCATACAGCTCCCTGGGGTCAGGCACATAGCAGGAACACTGAGCATCTAAGTATATCACCATTAGGTGAATGGCAGTTTGAACTATTGATTGCAATTACACAACTGCCCCCAGCTGCTTTATACATTAACCAAATATTTCCAACTGCCATTGATTTGTTATGCCCATTAGCCAATGTCGTTATGTGACTATATTAATGATTTCTGATAAAAGAAAGCCTTTGTATACTGTTGAGAGCAGTGTATAAAAAAACCTACAAGAATAGGCTATTCTTTAAAAGGGGTCAGACATTTCTCTACTAACTCAATAACCATTTCAGTTCTAATTCATCACAAAGCAAGGTGGAATGGCAGTTCCTGTGTTGTTTCGGAGCACATTATGGCCACCAGCACAACAAATTCAAAGCTGATGACAGCCATTATGGAGCTAATAGTATTCTCAGCATGCCTAAAGTGTGGAGAAACAGAGGGACGTCTCAGCTGTGGACTCTGTCCAATTACACGTCCCTCTGCTCGCCACTCCAACAATAAACAAAGGGGCTCTGGCCAGTGTGTGGCTTCACGAAACAGCACAAATTGTTGGGAGTGGAAGAGCGCAGAACCATGCACTTGACTCTAAAACAAAGTTTAGAAATCCCTGTGTGGCCATTGGCTATGTCACTATATAATTTGATGTTATTTGATGCAAACAGAGGATCTATTTTTATAATAATAATTGGTTCCTGGGCATTTGGTTTGTTATCTTTCAAAATGACAACAAACAATAATAAGGCATACAATACATTTGTGCTTCAATGCCGACTGAAACACAATCATCCACGATGGGAGGGGGGTCGGCCACAATCTCCCCTTTATGTCCCTGAAACAGATCCCTCTATTCCTCCTGGGGTATTTACATGTTTCCTGGAGGAATTAATTACAAGCCGTGTGGACAGCAGCCTTGTGTACAATCACATTCTTGTCCCACTGAGAAGCTCTGACACCACTTGGACTCAACAGCACAACTACACTTCCACTTCACTTTTACAGCTCAGATAGCTGAAGCTGACCATATGTTTATCAGCAAATGGGCTGCAGGACGCCACAGAAGAAAGTCCTCTTACCACAGAAGAGAGTCCTACGCAGCATTACTATGGGATTTGTTCAATCCTAAACATGTTGATTTCCCAACACACATATTTCTATTCCTTTCTGCTCTCCTCCCTCAGGCTCCTCTGGCAGAGCACCAGGGAGAGAATGAATAAATAATATGAAGGTGTGGTTGGATGTCTGGGATCCTGACTCAGGATTCCATTTCCCTGACAGAGAGCCTGGACGGTGTCCGTTTCAGTTACCTAGCAACTTCTTCAGGAAAGTTGGAACAATCACACCGAACACCAAACACCCAACACACTCGGACACACAAAGGGGTCAACTCCTTTTTCCCTCCGAGCCCTTGGGAAACCGATACCGAGGGGTGCTGCGGGTTCCCGTTGGCCAAATGTTCCAAGCTGGACGGTCAAATTCATCATTACCCGACTGTCATTCGATACTGCCAGGTGTACCAAGCATGAAACTGAAGCCAAGTGCTTTCCCTTACGCGGAGCTGGCATCTCAGTGCTTCTCTATGAAAACTGATGCCCTCATTGATGCGGATTACATCACAAACACCTTGATCAGGCACAGATTCATAACAGCTTCTCAGGGAAAAGACAAAACATTAGTGTAACAGTTGGACCGGACAGGTGTAGTTTTACAGGTACTTTATGGCATTTTGCTCACAATGTGCATTCAACATAGTTTTGGAGATGCACAAATGTATTTATAAATTACGAGCAAGAGAGATAGTTGTGTCATAAACATGTGTTATACATTTTCATAAATACAAGGATCCACCCAAAATTTCACTCTCTCTCTCTCTCCCCCTCACACACACACACACACACACACACACACGGTGCCTAATATTACCTACAGAGAGCTGTATTCTTCAGCCTCAAACTCCACACTTGCCCCATCTGATCTAGAGTCAGCAACCTCGTGGCCGAAAAAGCGCGTACAACTGACACACATACACACACACACACCACAGAATAGTGACCACTGTATGGAGGGGGATTTTAGATGTGTACTTACAACCAGCACGGACGTCCTGACAACCTCAGAGACACTTTGCCTGAGTTCGGCCGCGGTGCCAGGTTTACCCAGACCCCGGGTAAATTTCCTGGTCTCTGGATGCGCTGGAGTCGCCATCGCTGCGCACCACTGATCATCAATGACCGTCGAATTGACAAATTATAACAGAAAAGTACAAAGTAAGTTCATCAACCGGCTTATCCGCTCCTCCGATCCCCACTAGCGCGCACCGTGAGTTTGAAGCTGGATCATGCTGTGCTGTAGCTGTTGATTCACTCTGACTTCTCGATCTCATATCTTATCGCTTTTAAATGTGAACGTGTGTTGCATTATTCCGGAGCTCTGCCTTTTCGCTTTGGATGTAGTGTTGTCATAATAAAGTATCATCTCGTGTAGTGTTTCATTGGCCGTCCTGCGCCAGACAGGAGGTGTATAATCTGGCTGTCTCCACGGCGCACTCCGCCCCTTACCGGCTTAAAGGCCTGCCCACCCTGCTTTCTGTTGGCTTTCAGGCCTGGACTTTGGACAGCAAGCATTTACTGTATGCATGAATTAATCAATATTTTCATAATGACACACAAATCAGAACACCGGGGAACATAGCTATTATATTTTCAGGGCGTACTGCTTTGGCATCTAATATTTATTGTCAATTCACACCAGTGTGTACATTTTCACAAAATATCAGAGAAATAGTGAGTTAATATAAAGTAACTAGAAGGGCACTCGGAGAAGGCAGACCTCCGCCAAGGTTTGTGCTATTATTGCTTGTTCGTGAGTCGGATCCGGATCCGCTCCACAATTTAATGGGTTCTTCCTTGGCCCATGCTACACCCTTCCACGAAGTTTCATGAAAATCGGACCAGTAGTTTTTCCGTGCTTTTTTCCGTCCTGCTAACAGACAAACAAACGGCACCCAAAACATAACCTCCTTGGCAGAGGTAATTAAGCTTGTTCACTGAATGTTAGCCTATCTAATGCATATATCATGCAAATAAGTCATAAGACTCATTCTAGACTAATTAAGGCTTATCTGCAATGTACTCATAACCTCAAAGTTGTAATCAATTGACACCTACATTCACTGGGCTTTGATGCCATCTGTAGGTCACAACCTTCTTACCTCAGGTACCACAGCAAAACACAATACCACGTTTTAATGAGGACATGATGTTCATTTCCAATGAGTGCTTTGGTGTTTAAAAACTGTAACCCAACTGTGAGCCACTGCAATAAACTATACATATTTACTTCAAACCAAAGAGGTCTCTTCACATTAGGCCAGCTGGCTAATTCAGTGAGGGATATGATGCCTGAAACACCACATTTTAATTGTCATTTAGTTTGTTTCATAAATATTCCTTTATATGCATTACTTTCCTTAAGTCAACAAACTATGAATATTTCTCGCATTTAGGAAAACATGTAACATTTGATAACTGTATTCTACTGGGTGAATATGACTTTCAGATTGATTTAGGAAGACACAAGACATGGTGGTAACTAACTATGTTGCACTTTGTGATCATCTCTAGAATCGGGTTAGATATCAACAGCTTGTCATCTTTGTTGTGTGTTGGACTGGTGACCTGTTCAGAGTGCTTCCCTGCCTTCAGCCCAATGCATGCTGGGATAGGCTCAAGCCCCCTGTGACCCTGAAGAGGATAAATTGGGTTAAGACTTAAGTATAGCAACACATTTATTGTGGTTGTAGTGCGGTTGAACTAAACTCCTTGAGCTATGATGCCATCTGTAGGTCATAACTGTGAATGTACAGAAACCAAGCAGGAAGAGCAGCAATATGCCTACTGTGTTTTCACAGTAACCTGAGGTGATGCTGGTGAAAACATCAACATGCCGTTGTCCTTCTTGAACTGCAACAAAACACAAGCAACACAAATCTAAGTTAAAGTGAGTTTTTTTATTGCTTTCATTTCCAAAGAGCTCTCTGTTGACTGGAAAAACACGGCAATTCCAAGTTTTCCATCTCAAATGCTACACTGCAAAACCCTGTCATATGCATATTTCCATTCATTTAGACCCATAAAAGATCTATCTATATAAGGGAGGCAGCCTAGTCCAGTGAGGGCAACGGCGCTTGGAACTGAAAGTTTATATTTTGTTTCACACATAATCTTTAAAGCTTTCCATTACAGTTTCCTTCATAATACACAGATTATGAACATGTCTCACATTTTCTCATTCGGCTGAAGGCGAACTTCAGACTTAATTAAAAAAAACAAACAAACAAACTCAGAAGTATCCATACAACAAAGATCAGCAAATAGGAATATTCACTTTACTTGAAACGGCATTAGTGGTGATGGTAGCTACCTGGCCACATTGTGATCAATTCTAGAGTTATGTCAATATTACAACAAAATAGCTTGATATTTTCATCACTGTTTTTGACAAGAACACATTGTGCTGAGCCAAGTGTTAACAAAGCACCGACTTTTAAAGGGTGGCCTGTTTTACATGACTTTTAAAATCTCATGGTAGGAGACCCTCCTCATCACCAATGTAATAAAATAGCATTAGAAAGTCCAGGACATTGATAAAAATCAGTTTGGCACTGAAGTTATAGGATATTTCAAAGCAGCCGTTTTCCATAAAATGAACAAGTAGACAAAAACCTTATGACAATGCAGTGACAGTTTAACCATCTAAGAAAGAACGCTGAATATCTATATCAACATGTTTCTGCTGTAAAAACAACCAATGACAAAATGTAAAACCAGAAAGATAGGAAGTGGTTCAGACCATTAGAAAACAGTATAAAATGACATCCTAAAAAAGAGGTTTCAGAGTTGAGTAAAAATGCCAAAAAATGCAGTCTCTGATGCAGTCTAAACCAGCGGACATGTCACCATTAAAGCATTAAAAAGCACCAAATGTGCATGGACACTGCTCAATGTACAAATGTCCCAGATATGTGTAGAAAAGAAAACCAAGAGTCCGGGGGACAGACGTTGAGTGGCGGCAGGGGGGCAGACGCCACCCATGGGAGCTGGGGCTCTGCAGACAGAGCCAGATCCCTGGGACAGTATGGTTGGGAGACGGGGGTGCGGAAACGAGGTGAACCAACTCAGTGAGGGTGGGACTCTTTCCGGTTCAGGATACGGGTGCGACTGGAAGAGACCGTGGCGCTGCGGATGACCTCCATCCACCTACCGGCAGAAAAGGGGCTTTCGTCAGTCCTTCAACATCCTCCACACAACAAAACACTGCAATATGTGCATCTGGATGAACGTGCACCGTACCTTTCAAAAGTGTATTCACTCTCGGATCGGAAATAGTAGACGTGGGACTTGAAATGCAGTTTGAAGACGTAGTCCTTGTGGATGTTTTCAGACTCGGAGGGGATAGTGACGGAATAGCCCAGCAGAGGAAGGCTGGCCAGGGGATAATCATCCTGAGGAGAACACAGTCAAACTTAAAACATTCGATTCACTTTGTTACAAAATATCTTCAAAGTTCGAAGGCAGCTACTGAACATTTTCTGGGGCAGGAACTGTAATGAATTCCACAGTGCCAGAAAGCGAGCTGATAAAAATGCGTAAACCTCTAACGCGGCACACAGATCTGACATTCTACATGGAGACGTGATGCTTTTAAGTGCAGAAGAGGGTAAACACTGTCATTGGTGCAGAGTGAGGAGGAGAATGAATGTGGGGGAGGATCTGGTATCTTTACTGGGGAAGTTGAGATGATCCTCACCTGGTGGGTCTTGTAGAAAAACAGGCTGAAATTGGTGAAGACCACCCAGAGCTTCTGCCAGCCGTTGCTGTTCTTGAACTTCCGCAGCAAGTTTCCTGACAGCTGATTCTACACAGACAGAAAGAAATTGTTCTAAATCTTCAACTACAGATATTCCCAAACATTATAAGACTACTAGGATACTTGGATTTTTGACAGAAAGCATGCAAGAAGAACTAAAGAAATCAAACTTCTGAACTTATTTTCTACTGTCAAATGCACAGTAATAATGTTTCTAAGCCTGGTACCTGGTATAATAATGGTCTGAGGAAAATATATGACATTTGACAACTGTATTCTACTGGTATGTTATGTTCAATTGCCATACTGCTTCCACCATAAACAGATTATATTTCTAATCTTCAGTGAATCAAAGTTTAATATAAAACCAATCAATGTTGTATCACGGATCTACATGGAATGTAGCATGGAGGCAGTGGAGCAAATCAAATTCCATAAATTTTGTCTGTAAAGCACTTTTGCAACTCTGGTGCTATCCAAATGAAGTATATTTCTTATAACTATGAGTCATAGTTTTATGCAGAACGCATAAACAGGGCCTCTCCTGTCTGCCTGGCTCCTTTACCTCTAGACTCCTGCAGGATTCACTAAAGGAGAGGCTCTGAACACGGTACCAGCAGATAAGAGCCAGAGGCACTGGTCCCTGGCCACTGGGGGGCCCCACCAGGGGGGCCACTTTCTCACTGACTGGACTAGGGTCCTCTACCACGGAGAATGCACAGACGCATGGGGAAAAGAGAGAGACAGAGAAAAAAAAGAGACAAGGAGGGAAGAAGGGAGGGAGGAAAGGACAGAAACACAGAGAGACTGAGTAGGTGTAACACACGCATGCAGTGGCAGGGAGAAACACGAGGGCCGGCGGTGTGTCCAGGCAAGGCTGTGAAGAGGACGTTGTTACCGCTACAGAGGAAGAGCAGAACTAGATCAGGGCACAGCTGGGTTGTAGAGAGGCTACATCCCAAATAGGATCCGTTCTGTTAGTATGAGATGAGGACGTCTAGCACATCTACATACTGCTCTCTCTCTTTCTCTCTATTTATAGACGGTCAGAGATTTGGAGTGCCAGGGGAGGAAAAGGAGGACAGAACCACACAGGAAAGCCACAGTTGATTTTAGATAAGGATGTCACGCTGGCTACTATTAGCCAAAGGAGGGAAAGGTGGGAACAGTACCCTCCACTGAGCGGCTGATCATGCCTGTGATGATTGTTGAGGTTAAAAATAGAGAGAATAAGCAGCTTTAACATACACTTTAAGATAAAAATTCAATTGATCTAAAAGACAGTCATTCTCTCATACAGTATCCATACAAAAGCCTTGAAGAAAAATGTACTTAGGAGATGAAGTCCTATCTATAAGCATAGCTGAGGTGGCGAGGGAGGATACTGTTCCCACTGAGAGATTATCACACAGTGAATTAAGATAGGATATACGGCACACACTCAGATACAGATAGAGAAAGAACGAGGCAGGAGGGGAGGGGCAGGTCTGAGGTTGAGGCCGAGGTTTGGCTGGTACCTCCACAGCTATGCTAAAGTCCACCATGGACACACTGGTGTTCCTGTGCCAGCACACGTGCACCGTGGTGTTACCACGGTGAGGGGCGGGCCTCTCCAGGGAGCTGTGCGACGCGGTCATGTCGTCCTCAGACTCCGCCTCCACCGAGGAGTCCTCAGGGCATTCTGGGAAAGTCAGGAGGCTGTTACTACGAGACAACGACTAGGATGATGTGGGGGAGAAGGGTGCTAAAACACAGAGATCAATCAGAAGTCAACCATAGTCCCGCGTATCTGGAATTTGAGGTGTTGGGATTAACTAATAATACTTACAATCGTGCTGAGGAGCGGATTAGTCTTTTTCACATTTGTTCAAGGTGTTTACTTACAGCACTTACGCAGTACATTAACTTGTCATCGCAGGTATGTTCCCCAAATGTGAGAGTGGTTTTTGACAGTAATGTCCAATTCTTCCTATGCATCTTGTTGGCCAGCAACACCAACGGCCGTATACATTTCCCATACAAAATAACAAGTGAATCATTGTCTAAGTCAACCTAAGGCAACCTAATTTCTGTTATGTATGTGCCAACTTACTATTGTCAGTCAGATTGCTGGCCAGCAGGTCAGTTGAAGGCCCGTTGCTAGTTTCTGCCATGTCTATTGCCATTTTAATGTCCTCCATCCACTTCTCCATCTCCGCCACAGAACTGAAGGGAGACACACATAAGAGGATGCAGCTGCTCAGCTTGTCCCATGAAGCAAAACAAGCATGAGTCACGACAGGGTGGCCTAGTGGTAACAAAGACTGTCCTGTAACCAGAACGTCACAAGTTTGATCCCTGTGATGGCCAATGTGTGTGCAAGTGTCCTGACAAAATGTCCTTGAGCAAATCACTGAGCCCCTACCTGCTCACTCAGTGAAAGTCAACTGTAAATGCGAGCTTAAAGGGATGAAAAGTAATCCTCTAATGCTTTTTCTTTTTCATTTTCCTGGCCAAATGAAAATTTGATGTGGTTATGTTACAAGTGAGCAGCGTAAATAATAAATATGCCTTTGTACTTGTACCAAGATGTTTGTGTTGAGTCTGTTGCTGAAGAGAATGTATGTCTAACGATTCAGAAATTGCTCCACAGTATCATCTTCACAACACAGAAAAAGAAATACACACAGAGCTGCTATGGGTTGCATGTCAGATCCAGATACTGCATACTGTACAGTCTGTGTGTCGTCAACCACTGGTCTTACCTTGCTGCCACCACCACCGACTGCCGCTGTCCAACCAGGGTGAAGGCGTGAGGCACACCCCACTCATCTTCACTCTCTCTGATCTGGAAGAGCACAGAGACACAGAAAACACATCAGAGAGCAGCAGTATCTAGGACAGCAAGGACTGAAATAGACAGAAAGGGAGGGAGGGGTGTTAAAAAGAGAAGTGAGAGAGATGGAGATGTACAGTTGTACCCAAAGTGGAGGGGGAGAGGGGTGGGGGTGGGGCGGGTGGGGATTGGGTGCAGATGTTGAAAGAGCTACAGTTCAGCTGTTATGGGCGGCTCAATTTGCAGTAAGTAATGACAAGCTGGTGACAGACTTGAGAAGGGCACAACTCACTGTCATGCCATGGAGCGGCAGCTGCCCGTGCACTTTGAACTGATTGGTCGCCGTCATTCCTCGACTCGTGTACAAAATGACGTCGTTGAACTAGGGAGAGACAGAGGAAATGAGAGAGAAAACAGAGAAAATCTAAATTGATTGTCTTTCAAAACTAATGCCATTGACTCTGTATTCTGTTTACATGGGCTAAAAGTATGTAATCCAGTAAATAAAAAAGCTCCATTTGGGATTAGCCATCTTTGATAGACCTAAATGACATTAAGCTTTGGAGTGGAATGACTTCTATGGAGAAACATCTGTGTTATCCTCATTAAATGACACTGACATCAAGAACACTCCAGGAAGGGTTTGTACAAAGGAAAGCAATAAGGAAACTATAAACCGATAGTCAGGGGTTTATAGACTTTTATGACCCAAGACCCACATTATTATTATTTATTTCCTTGTTTATCAAAGTTCTATTTTCAACAATATCAAACCATAAGACTGTCAAAGCTCTAGGCAAAATGTGCTTTTTTCCCCCACAAAACTGTATTGTTGCAATAGTTCCGCCAACACCATTTGAGCAATGCGTATTTGGAAAGAATGAGTACATGATTATTTTTCCACTGAGATCACTGGACTAAATAATTAGATTAGTGTGATATGACCTAATCTCAGAAAGTGGGAGTTACCAGGAAAAACATTCGTTGCTGTAGACCTTTTCCAGACAGTTTGCTGAGGCAGCCTAACCTGATGAACTCCTGAGAAAGACAAAGAGGAATAATTGATGAGACAGATGAGCGGTGTCAATCAATGATAACATTTCATATTAAAGCAAATATATCTGGAAGTGAAGAAAAGTGAGAGAGAGAATCTAAGCAACACCACCTCTTAAAGCTGATTGAACTCACCCGTCCAGGAATGACAAGATTGTCAATGCCAATCAAATCCTTCTTAAGCTCCAGAAGCTTCTGGAAGTTCTCCATCTTGATCATGCTTCCTTGGAGCTGCTCCACCACCTCAGACACATCTGCCAGAGCAGCTAGAGACCGGCCGGGAGAGAGACCATTAGATCATCATAATATGATGTTGCAGGTTGTTATGTTATTCTGTGGTACCGGAAGGCCAAGACGTGCCTCACTGCACACTGGTATACAGTGAGTGAAGTGCGGTACCTCTGCAGTCCCTGAAGTCCACGTGAGTTGGTGGGTAGTGTTTGCACAGGCGCTCCAGGATCTGCTTGTAATGCATGAGGCGGTGCAGGGGCCGCAGAATGAAGACGTTGAGAGGAATGTAGCAGACCTTTTGCAGCTCAAAGTCCCTGCAGAGACCCTCCAGCCTGCGGGACGCCCTGCACGCCTTCTCCAGCTCCACCAGAGCTTCTGACTGCTTATGCAGGTTTGTCGTCAGCGGCTGTGGACAGAATAAAGACAGGGTTGGTCGGCATCTGGCACATCTACTGTATGGGTGTCAAAGTAATAGAATATATGTAAATATATTCTACATATATATTTACACACAGTGGTTGGAGTGTGCCTCACCTTCAAGCCTTGAAGGTTCTTTAGCAGGACATCTCCAATGCGCTGGTAGTCTCCTTTGATGTGAGCATTGGAACGTCCTTCCCTAAAAAAGATAAGCATCAGCAGTTTTTTATCTCTGAAACTTTATGGAGCCATTGTGCAGAGTGAAGTAATCTACTAAGGAATACAAAGGCGCTTTAAGTGCATTGATTATTCAGAAGTGCTTCAGCGCTTACGCAAGAAAAATCCCAATGAAGTTGGAAAGGATTCTTTTAACTTTGATGAAGAGATCAACCAGCAGGTGTCTCCCTTGAGCATGACATTCCCCATTCAGATGCAAGAGTAATGGGCTGCCATCACTGGATTCATTCAGAATATTAATTTATTTGGTACAGCATTTTAACAGTAACTTAAAAAACCTTCTGAAAAACATATCCAGTCTGTAAAAATGTATCTATCCTCATCTACCATTGACAGCTCTCTAATCCTGGTCAACATGGCTACGATACGTCTCTACTATATTTGAATATGCAAAGCAAAAAAAGCAGATACATGCAGTTCTAGATACTCTGCGTACTCATTTGAATGTGGTCCTTATCAGCACCAGAGTCCGACTGTAATGTCACTTTCAGCTCTAATGTTGGAGATCTCATGATGACTGGCCAAAATAGGTCTTGAAATAAAAATATGTCTGCAGCTAACGGCCTTAAACTCTGACAGCCTGTCAGGCTTCATGCATCACTGTCCGTGTGTCTGTACATCCATGTGAGTGCGCGTATGATTCAGTGTGTGTTAGATAAAGCACAACATCATTAAGAAGATCAGACAGCAGAAACCCACAGGCAAGAAAAGGCCGGCCTTGATGCAGCACGACTGTTGCCATGGAGACCGCAGCTCCTCAGGTCATCTAGGGGGGTTGTGTTGCCCTCACAGACTGAATGCCAATAAGACTCATTAAACAAGGGCCAGAACTTGAGATAAATCGGTCCAAATCCGAACAACACATCAGCGAACATGTTCTTAACCCACGGGGGCTTTGGAGCAAGTCGGAAAGCGATGTTTATTGGGTTGAAAAATGCCTCAGCTCCACGCAGCGCTGGTGTCTCACCATAGAGCCAGTCGCTGCTCCACCTCCCTGAGGAAACCCGTGTGGAACTTGTACAGCGGCTCAAAGTTGGAGAAGATGGTGTTCTTCAGAGACTCTGGAGTAGCTTCGTCTTCTCCTACAGCGTCCTGGAACGACTGAGATGACAAACACACACACACACACACACACACTTCAACATTAAAGCAATCTAACAAAGTGAAATGCAGATATTTTTCTTGACTATGAGCCCTCCTGTTTGTTAAAGGTGAAATCCATCCAATTACACATATTTTACACCTATAACCCTGGGAATTTCAGTCCGATTTGTGAACATGAAAAACTCTCAACCAAAGCTAGAAACAACAGACAGTAACAATACTTCAATCTGTCTGGAGCCTCTCCACTTTAAATTAAAGGGACACAATGACACCACTATCACCAAGAATGAGAGGACAGAGATTTTCCAGAGACATGAGATCATTTTCAAGCTCACTTGGATGTAAAAGGTCAGGCAAATATTATAAAAGTGGACAAATCAAGTGTTAAATTCATTGGTAGTGGAACAGCTACAGACTCTCCATGACATCAGGCAACTCAAGTTCTCATTCTCTGGTCTCAAGCTCGGTAAAGAGTTGTTCATGCCCACAAACACTGATTGAACGGTTCAAGATCATAGGAGTAGCGTAGATCAATACTATGTTGGTGTAGATTTCCAAAGGATGCTGCCAAAAGACCTTTAATCTGTGTGTTTTTGTAGCACCTAAGCCTTGTGACTTCTCTTAAATCCTTTAATTGCCAAGGGATGAATGGAGGAATCGATAGCCCATCATTCTCGACACGACCCTCGGGGATCGTTTCATTAAGAACTACCTGATCAAATTGAAGTGAAACATTGCATGTTGTGTGTGTTTGTGTGCAGCAGCAGATATAAACTAGCTTGAGTGTTGCTAGAAGGGCTTGGGAAGAAGACCAGAGGGCAACAGCTGTTCTTCAGATGACTTCACCCCAAACAGCAGCAGCACCAGCCAGCGAGGGAGAGAGAGAGGGGGAGAGAGAAAGAGGGAAAGAGAGACAGACATACACGCACACACACACACACACACACAGCAAGGCCGAAAAAGGAGACCAGCCAACCCAAATATTTATGAGATGTGTGAAAGGCTTCTCTGAACATTAGAAGATGAGAAAAGCTGCAGCCCTTAAAAAGCCAGTGAAAAGCGGTGATGGGTTTTCTCCATGTGTGTGTGAGCCGCCTCAGACAACCACAGGGCTTTTCACACAGCCTCAGAAGAATGTCCTCCTTGTTTGCAGTGGAACGAGTGGTTCCACCCATTTAATATCCTGCTTTCCGTTGCGTTTCCCTCGAGATTATGCCAAATAAAAAAGGTGTCCATATGTTTGTGTGTACACAGCCGGTGAAAGCTAAAGGAACAGACTGAAATAGGAAGTCAGTTGTGTGTGTGTGTGTGTGTGTTTAAAGAGATACATTTACACACACAATTTATCATTCGCAGCCTTGAGTGAGACAGATAAATGTATTTCAGAGTATGAGTCTGGTGGTGAATCAAAAAAAAAAAAAAATGAAATCACATCTGCCAAAATATCCCTGTGTCACCGCCTGACTCTATCTGTGTGTTTTGACGGATGCTCTGCAATGGAGCAGCTAACCGGAATAATCAATGTTTTCTCCCCAGAGGACAGCGCAGGAGAAAACAAACAGCGGAGCAGCGTGTTGGCAGAGCGGACTTGGCTTGTCTTACCACAGTCACCACCTCCAGGTCCTTCAGATACGTCCTTTCCGTGGTCAGCAGCTCCTTGGCGATGAAGTAGGCCCGATCCGTTGGGAACCTCTGCGCAAGAATCACATCAGAGGGGAAGACACTGAGCAAGAATAACTGGAGTATCTCACTGTGAGTAAGTCCGCAAGCTTTACAGTACGTTCAACTAGTGCTGGGTGCCTCATCAGGTGTATTGCCTGTCTACTAACCCATTTCTTTTAGTAGATTTAGTAGAAAGTACACAGCTTCAGTCCCAGTGGAGAATTATTTAGGACAGGTAATCTAGGTCCTGTGCTATTTAAAGTCTGTGACAGCGGCTTTGAAGCACAAAACCTCAGGAACTGATATACTGCAACATAGCATCTTATCAGTATGCTGATTATTACCCTCGCTGAACCACAAACCTTCCTCCGAACCTCGTCTTCGTCGTCGGTGCGGACGCTGCTGGCGTCGTTGAGCAGGGGGCTGGTGAGGGGGGAGGGCTGCCGGCCGTCCGGGCTGTGACCGCACAGATCCAGTGACTTCTGACCGTTCACCATGCCTTGGGAGTGGCCAGAGGATGCGGAGAGGTGCGGGCTGTTGGACACCACTCCTGCAGGGGGTCAGGCAGGAACCGCAGTGAAGGGGGGCACAAAAAGGCAAAGTTAGAAAAAAAGGCAAAGTTAAAGCTTATGATGAAACATGAAATGAAAACACAACAGTCTACCAGACCTGGGTTAAATAGTAGTTGCAAATATTCTTAGCGTTTGCATTCACCTGCTTGAAGTACTGCATGTGTGACATTTGATACATCAGGACAACTCAGGTCAGGGTAAATTATTAATAACAGGAAATTCACTTTGAAAGACTTTATGGTGATTGTTTGATTGGTGATTAACGTTTCTGGCACTGTCTTACATGGCAACCCCCCCCATAAGGCAACTTAGTAAGCTCAAGCAAACCATTAAAATGATCTGCCAACACTATTTGACCCAGGTCTAGAGTCTACTTGAGCCACGCAAGGAAACACTAATGAGGTCTAGCAAGGGGATTTGCCTGCAGCTAGTGAGAGTCAGTCATGACTCACTCTACTGTCCAGACAGCTCTGGCACTCTGCTCTTTGTGCCGCTTCTTGGTTTCCACCATTAAGCGAGCTGAGACACATACTGCAGGATGATCAAGAGGCAGAGCTTACTTGGTGTCATCTACACTGACGATGTTCACTAAGCTTACTTACTATGTTACAGCTGTTACTTGCCCACCACTCTCTGCTGTCCTCGGGTATTTTGGCATAAACAGAACAGTGGTTACACACACACACACACACACACCAGTACACCTCGTGCTTGCAATTTGCACAACACATCAGCACAACTCCAGTTAGGATTTGCTCTAAATGCTATAGAGGGAAGGAGGGGGAACCACAAGCACAGGCGCACAAATACAACTACAAGATATCTACAAATGAATGTATATAAAAACTATATACAGACATTCAGCGCACCGACCAACACTACATCTACAGCACTACGGGGGGATGATGGGAAATGTCTAGTATCTACGGTGATCACGAGACAACGATGTCAGGGTCTCAAAAAGAAGATTCAGAAATCTCACTTGATAGAGGTCATCTTTATTGACACTAGTATCACACAACCGTATACAATGTTAAATGAGTATAACGCTCTGAGAAGAGGGGAGTAAAAAATGGCATCAAAGCCCAGTGAGTGTCAAGAGGGACATTGTGTGAGTGAGTGGATGAGAGACTGAGTGAGAGAGAGGAGAAAAGTGTAGTAAAAGAAAAGTCTCTGAATTCATGCATACTCTTCTAGGCCTCATTAACATTAAATATCACAAAGATCTTCCTGAATATTAGGATTTCATCAACAATCTTGTGACACTTGTTATGATGCTGTTATTACTTCACCAAAACAGTCAGTTGGTAATGAGGGAGCATATACTGTACATCATCCAGTCAATGAATACAAATCAGCCCTCTATTCAATTCATACCTAATAGTGACACAATCAGTCGTAAAAATACATTTTTTGAAACTTGTTCCAACTGATAGCGTATGATTTCCTATTCTTAAAACCTGCTCTAACATTGACTTCTCACGTATGTCATGTAAAATGACAAAATTACAGTGACTGAAGTGATTGAGGGCGCTAAAGGTATAGCACATACACATAGGTAAGCAGCCAGGGCAGAAGAGCATGATGTACACCATGCCTTAGCCCTGCGTTAGCGCAGCATGCACTGGAAACAAACCCTGAATGACAGCAGTGGTTGCAAACACACACAAGCCTCGCCTATAGACCTGGGAGTTTCAGCCGGTCACAAACAGCATTGCATTACATAAATAACTGGAATGGATTAGAGATTAATGACCAAATCTTGAGCCTGATATTTTTCTATCTGCCCCATGTGCGGCAGACTGTCACTCCAGATCTATGGGAGAGCTTTGTGCACCAGAGAGGGCTCCCTTACCCTGCAGTGATCCAGTAACTCCCACTAACAAACGTATCCTCTCTCTTAGATTTCACGAAGTGCTGCTGTCTGTCAATTCATTCAATCCACGTGACTCAGCCTTGATAATGTGCTTATGTAAACTACGCTGAAACATCAAATCATTTAGAAATCTAAAACAGATTTTAAATTAAAGGGCCCGATGAAGATTAAATATCAAAATAGATATATCATGTCTCACTATGATTATGTTGCATGACGTCAATGCTAAAAATGTCCGGGAGAGCCGTAGAAGCAGTCGACAGTGATGGATGAGCTGAGAGACTTGGCGCTTTGAGGTGTTGCCCTTAAACTGCCTTTCACACGTACAGCGCACATACACACACAAAGCACATACTAAATCCTGCTCCGAATTCCCTCCCTATTCCCAAGCTCCTGTCATCCTCAACCTGACGTTCTATCTCCTCCAGTCTGGCCCGTGTCCTCTGCCTACACTTAACTGTTAGCTGATTCGCTGCAGCAAAGGGAACCCAGATACTGGTAATCTTGCTTTTTCTCCTCCTTACATAGTGAGTGACAGAACAGGTACAGGTTTACATGCGGTCAGAGCTGGGAAAAAGAGACATGATAAGACACTTCCATGCTGACAGACCAGTGCTTACATTGGACAAAGAAAAAGAAACAGAAAGAACAGAATTGTGATATGAAGATCATCACTTTCTTAATCAAATAACACCATGCAAAACAAATTAACATGAGGATAATGACGCGAAAGGAACTTGAAGAGCCAGAGAACAAAAATAAAAGTGTAGTGCCATTTTGTTAAGAAGATTGCAAGCCTTGCAATCTTTGGAAAAGGGCAAACCAGTGAATTTTGAGTACACCCTGGCTTTTGAAGGGCTCGGCTATGTGAGTACAATACCAAATTAATGCCAGATATATTCCAGCAAGGGTCAAGTGCAGAGGAGGATGTCAACAGTGGGCTTAAGGGTCATAAACTGATTTGGAGTGGCTAAGCTACCACTGCAACAGACATTTTACTCAAACTAAATTAAATTCACAGTTAACCTCAGCTTGACCAGGCCACTGCTGGTCTCTAAGCCTATTAGATAATATTCGCCAAAACATTATAAGGTAATATTAGAGTACTGCTGTATTCATATCACATTTATGAACAAAAAGTGATAGGTAACTGGAGTTTCACTGGAAGTTAATAAAGTCCAGAGGTTACTGTAAACATAAACAATATCGGATGCCAATCAGGTGTTGGTATTTGTAGCATATGGATTAGATGCCACTCCACCACCAACTACCACAGACAGAACCTACTACTTCACAACAGACATAAGCCAGATACTGTACAAACAGCAAAGAGACAACATGGTTATTCCCATTAGTGCCTACAAATTAAACAATCAGTGCCTCTTTTAGAATTCTGCAACATGTTGATCACAAGAGCACACAAGTGCGTTACACAGAAAACTGTACAAAACTTTTACCGACTTCATCAAACTAACCAATAAAAAATACAGTACCAATCTATTGTCAGTTTATTTCCCTATAGGAAGACATAATGAAGGCATCTGAGACTGAGCAACTGAACTCTAGCATTCAACGGCTCTGCAATGCAGTGTTGCAGACTCCGTTTTAAAGTGCAAGTCCAGTCTACTCAAAGAATAAGAAAATGTGCAACTGCAGTAATAAATTCCCTATTTATCATCCTCAAGTTTTAAAACTGATACAAACAGAGCGCTAATTCTCTCTAGTCAGTTTTCATTCATAAGTAGCTATACAGTGTTAAAACGTAACATGGCACTTTAATATTCCTCAGAGATATGTTAATACAATCAACGCACAGGGAGCTTGAAAGATACAGCCTCCGTGTAATGGACAAGAAAACCCTGAACCGACCATTTTCCATGCCATTTTACAAAGGGTAGTGCATCCCAATGGAAGAGAGACTATAGTTCAGTTCAGACAGTGCCTCTATTAGTGCTATTAGTGCTTAGGAAGACCGAGTTGCCCATGGTGTATAGAAACCCGGGTCTCCTGACACAAATAATCTATCACCAACTGGACACCACTTAATTGAAATTTACCAGCCCATCTGTACCCAGAGGAAGCCCTGTGAACTCTCCGCTGGAGAAGGTATGAAGCTCTCTGTACACTAACAGCTGAATACCTGTCCCCCATCCTCATCACCAAAGGCATGGCATCCATCCTCATCTGCCTCCTCATCCAGCTGGAGGCTGCCAAAGGAGTACTTGTTCCTGGGCATGGGGGAAGAAGTGTTGGCCTCAACTGGGTTACCATACATCAGGGGGCTGCTGGGGTTTCCCCTGGTGATTTCCACCTCAGACTCACTGGACTCTGACCCACTGGTGGTGCAGCTATCATTCATTTGAACTGCTCCCATGTGTGTGACACCAGCCTGCCCTAAGCGTTTCTGCGCTGGACTGGCCCTGGCCCTGCCAGGAGCTGAGAGGCCATTGGCCATCATGCGGCGCTCTAGAGCAGCCATGCGTTCGGCCCGGGACAAGACGGGGCGCGGTTCGTGCAATGGTGTGGATGTTCCCTGGTTCGGGTTATAGGCGTCTGTGTTGGAATGGTTATGCATGTTGTGGAGCTTCTGTAAGTGAGGAGAGCGGCTTGGGACAGGGGAGTAACTGCCGCAGTGGGGGAGACCCTCATCACTGCGGGACCCCTGGTAAGTATTACCGCCACGGTTTCTGTCATCTGACTGAGGGGGAGCTGAGCTGAGACCGTTCTGCTCAGCGTGGCTGAGGGAACTTGTTCGATGGGAGGCGCTCATGACAGGACTGGAGGCAGCGCTCTTTGAACCCATCACGTGTCGGACTGGGAGGGGGCTGCCGCTGCACCACTCCCTACTATGGACGTTGACGTCCACCATAGCGCTATGGACAGAACTTTGGTGACCACTTTGGTATGACTGCTTGGCTGCTTCATCCAACTCACTGCTCATATTGAGTGGGGGTTTAGCAGGGGAACTGCACTCCCTGTACCTCATCCTACCCAGAAAGTGATCCTGCTGGGACTGTAAAGCCCCGTTTATGCACCCAGTGCCAGACCCACGCTGCAGCATGGCCTGCTCCCCATAGTTGTGATTAGTGCGAGACCTGCTAGCCTGGACCCTGGCCACATCATATTCACTATCTAAGTCACTGCAGTCAATGTAGGGGATGGAGGAGCTGCTGCCCTTAGCAGCCCGAGATGCTGGACCTGTACTCAGATGTTCTGGATGGGCCTGTCTGGTGGAGCCCCTTGCCTCCTCTGCCCCAGGCCTGGCCCCAGGCCCCGGTCTATCCTCACGGCCATTCCTCTGGCTGGAAGGGCTGGCCCGTGTCCGCGAGGCCAAGGGGTCTTCAGCACTCACCAGCGCAGACTCCTTCCAGTGACGCCGAGGAGGAGAGTCAACTCTGTCCCCGGGAGCACCACTCTGAGGGGAAGACAGAGGCAAGAGTTAAGTAATCTAAAAAACAGTACACTATATCCATGACTGTGTTCAAGTCAATTATGAACGCTAACTAAATATTGGCATTTTGAATGAACTTTAACTGACTTAATTAAGGCTGTCTTTGTGTAAATTAAAGCATAATATGCTGGCCATCAGATGGATGCAACTCCACAAAAGCATTGTTTAACTCCATGCTGATAAATCGCCTGTGTGTGCTGAAAGACTGATTGAGACACTGACTTCTGTTGGCACTTCATGGTGGCGTGGAGAAGGCAACGGAGACAGGCGACTGTTGTGTTGGACCCGACTGTGTTTCCTAGCGGAGAGGATGACAGCGGTCAGAGTTCTACACTCCCAGGAGCCTCAGCACAAAATATGTCAAAATTACGTAGAGCCTTTACCTTTCAAATGGGATCTTTTTAAACTCAGACTCCCTCACATAATCAATCACCTGCTTCTGTGTGCGGCCACTGCAGAGACAAGCACAAGTGAGGCAATAAAGTGACATTCCAGTAGAGATGTAGTAGACTGCGGTTGTTAAGTGACAGGCAGAAATCGCTATCCGTCTGCTGTCCTGGGAGACAGAGAGATGCTTTATGATGCACCCTTCAGCCTCTCTCTACCTGAATCTGAAGGAGGAGCCTCGTGTGAAGAGCACAGGCTTGGGCTTGGGCTTGGGTTCCTCAAAGAGGCGGAAGAAGGCGTGGTATTCGACACAAATCTTCCAGAAGACTTTACAGCAGTCCCTGCTGCCCATCAGGAACTCCAGTGTGTCCTGATATGAACTCTGGTGCAAGAGGGACACATAAAGACATAAGTTGCAACACCAACCACTGATGGGCTTTGTATTTAAAATCTATACAGCATGATCAACCAGCATGACTTACATTTAGATCTGGCCTCAGCTTGATGAGGAAGCGTTTCCTTTTGAAGCTCAGTTTACGCACTTTAGACCAGTTGAAGGCATTGATCTTTGTGTGTCCCTACAGAGATAAAGGATGTAATTAACCGTTAACTCAGGATAAAAATAAAATATAATATTCACACTTTTACCACCAAACTTATCTATTGAGAACTGAAGAACACTAAAGAATTACCAAACACAAAATGGTTATCGCAATTAAACCAACAGTGTTTTCATAATTATATCCAAGCCACCCAGATGACTTTTTACGCAATCCATCATTAAGTATGTAAGTGTTGACCTACAAACTAACGTGACTCACCTGAATGACCAGGACACCGGTGTGTGCCACGGCCAGGCTAAGTCTGGTGCCTTCGCGATCCTTGGCAGGGTGGAGGCGAATCCCATACATCTCCAGCCTGCGGGCCACCTCAAGTAACTGATAGTCTGATTCTGCTGGCGTGTGACCACTAGCAACACACAACACAACAGCAACAAGTTAATCTATATTGGTCTTGCAGCTGTAGAAAACATCTACAGGCGGAGAAAGGGTGAATTAAGACACAACAGAATTGCAGGGCTAATCATACTCGCAGGTTTTAGTACACTGACTTACCCATCGCATACTGTAGCGCTGATTATTCTTTCAGTAATTTGGTACAAATGACTTAAATCCTAGCAAATCATCCTGCTGTGTATCTCACTAATTGAGGTGAAAGACTGAGCCCAAGCGGATCTAGGTTTCTCATGTTTATCTGACACCAGAGAGGTTTTGAAGGAAAGGGGGTGGGGGGGTGCTGGCAAAGCCGCACACTAACTAACTTTCCTAATTCTTATCAGTGAAAAAGCCTTCCTGTTTCCTGTGTGTGGTACTTAATTAGAGATTTAACTCTCTGCATGGCATCCAGCCAGAAGAACTGTGGTTACAGTTATCAACTGAAAAGCCTTGAAAAAAAAAAACAGCAAGTCAGAGAGGGCAGTCAAATCTAATGGAGGTCCTTTCATGTGGCAGCTGCCTGCTGCGTCTCCATCTCTGCCACTGTAGTGTAGAGGTGAGACAAGGGTCACAACGCTTTGGCACACACTCAAACTTTTTCATTGACGAGGACAATTTGGGGGAGGATGGTGGGACGGGATCTGGAAGGTTTCCATTGATGTGTTCCTAGCAGCACACTGCCCACAAGCTGGGGTCAGATACTAGGAAAAGTACTGAGGGATGGAGATTCAAGTTCAAGGGCCCATTTCATTGCACAAACCTGCGCATTAGACACAAGAGAATAGACACTAAAAAAAAGTAAGAGGATTTTAACCTGCTAACCCTGACAACAGCTGTGTGTCTCATTTGGCTGGGTTGACGGAAGATTCCACTCCTTTTTTGGGGAGTAATGCAGGCTCTTGTTGATAAAGTGGTAGACAATCCCATATTCACCTCTGGGCAGAAGCCGTAAAACAGCTAACAGGGACTTGCTTTGCCTAGTCTAAGTATGATAAAGAATTCCACAGCGCAGTCTGAGAAAGAGCCTATTCATTCAATGGTTAGTTTCCTGAATGTGTCACCTGCATTATAAACCATCCCCTCGGGGCATGCATGAGGTCTGAAACTACTTTTTCCCATTCAGGGGTGAAGAGAATAATTTGTGTTGTGCTTCAGTGACCTTACAAAGAACTACTATTGGTTCCAAGGAATGCCTTATTAAAGATTGTACACATGGTCTTCAAGAGGAATCCAACCCTCGCAACTCACATATTCTTTGAGTGAAACTCCATGATCTTATCCATCAGGGCCATCTGATCTGGGATGTAGTTGTTATTGAGGAGGTGTGACCGGCACTGGCTCTCCTCAAAGTCCCCAATCTCAGCTAAAAAGGGAAACAGAAGAGAGGACAGACATTGTGTTATCTTAGTGAAAGCAGTGAAAGCAATGTTTTACCTGCTACACTCTAGGTTGATAACAATTACACCCTTTTGCATGTCTATATATAGACGTAAGGTTTCACTGATCTTCATCAGAGCCAACCTTGTCTTTGATCATTGTTCTGACAGATCCCTATGGTGATAGATCATGGCTGAGAAATGTCAGGTTGTGAACAGGCGCACAGTGTTCCCTGGCAAGGCACGACGATGTGTGTGGCTGTTCTGAAGCAGTTCTGCCAGATTACGCTCAGACATCCGACTGAAAGGTATCCATAGCAACACAAAGATTCTCAATTTGCAATGCTGCGCAGTGTGCTGTATGACAACGTTTGAGGATAAGCTCTGCGTGAAAAACATAATGTGTTTTCCAAGACTCGCTGGTCTCTTGAGCCACATAAGGAAACAGTCATGGCTGACTTACACTGGATAATATGGGAGACCATCAGGGCGGCGCTGCTGTCATTGCAGGTCAGACGTCCACAGGACAGGTCCTGTTTTATCTGGAGGGCAAACAGGTACCTGGACAAGGCAGAAAACATAATAGGACAGATTCAATAAGACAGATAGGGTAGCGGTTTCAAACACTGGAGCAAGATCAAATGAACCTCTTGGATCATCTTAAATGTACCGTATAATTCAAATGGGATATCAAACAGAGTTATGGTATTAAAGAAAAAAAAAGGGTTTTAAAGAAAAATGCGTAGTTCGCTTCTATGTACTATATGGCATAATATTTATGATTTAATGAAGAGTCCATCTACAAACTTCTGGGGTGCGCCAGATTATTCACATATTTAAAATAATTTATTGGTTCCCATTATGTAATATACCATATTAAAGCTCTAAATGCAAAGATCAACAATCTATGAAAATCTACAATGTGCCTGTTTTTACTTGAGGAGTCACAATTACTGATATCAACTTGCTTTATGAATACTTAATGAGAACACAGTGCATACACCATTGGGGGAGGGGAACATTAGTTTTCTGTATGCCTATTATTTCCCCACTATGAATGTGAAAACATGCTAGTCATGAGCCAGTTCCACAATGAGAAAACAGAAATCAGAAAACCATTAGCTCTGCGGTAATCTCCAGAGGGCTAAATGGGAAACATTGCAGCCGTGAGACGTGGGTTAATTGCATAGCTGAGGAGGAAATAAATCTTTCGGGAGGGTGGAGCACATGTTTCATTTCTACATTTTCAAATCACTTATTTATTATTTAGATTCACATATATAAATGCATAGCTCCACGCTCACTGACAGACATAAATGATGTAGAGATAAATGGGAGATAGAGGTAAACATGTGGGTTGTGGATCTCACCTAGTCAGCTCCTCCAGCAGCTGGGCATGGTCCGGGGGAAAGAACTTCACCACAAACCGCAGGACTGTGTGCTTCGGTCCTGTGTGTGATAGATAAGTGCCATAATGACACATGTTGTAAAAACATATGATAAGATAGTATACAGTAGTGTAATAGAGGATTAATAATAAGATCTCCTGAATAAAATAAATGGATCATGTAGTGGCTCTGAAATATTTGTAGACTGATTTCAAAGCTGATTTAACCAGATAAATCAGTATGATGTTCATAGAGAAAGATGCCTTTCTATGGAAAAGGCTTTAAGTTAACAATAAACCCTTGTAATAAAGTCACTTACGTCTGAGCTGCTTGATAATGGGCTTGATGAGGTCTACCCAAACCTGCGGACAGAAGAGAAAACATCACTATTTAGCAGGTCGAAGCAGGCAGATCATAAAACAAATGGGATATACAGTACAAGAAGAGGCTCTATTTGACTTTCCTTTTCAAGGTCACTCACCATCATCTTGTGATGGTCCTGAAACTCCAAGCCAAAGTAGTCACCCTCAATGAGGTTCATGTGGGAACACACCAGGTCAAACAGCACCTTGCCTGACGCTCTTTGCTGTGAACAAGAGGAAAAGAATGGTTCGATCATTTTGGATAAACTCAAGGCAATATCTTTATGATCATGTAACTATTTCTATTTTTACTCGAGACATTGCAACATTTTATAGTCTTCTAATTAAGTCAGGGACCACCAAACATCACAAAACCCCAATGACAGACTTCAAGAACCTCTGACACAAAAGAGCAGCGACAGACAAAAGGGGCCGCTGCTTTTCAGTTCTGTGAAGCGCTGACAAACTGCGCGGCTGTTGGTGTCACAGAATAGATGGCATCTCTGCCTGTCTAAATTCCACTGCCATCCTCCCTCTATCCCTCAAAGGCTCAGTTGACCGCTAAAAGCCTCCATCCTCCCTGCTGCAGCTGAGGGGGGTGGGCCCGGACTTTGATCTGTGTTTTCAGTGTCACTGCTGAAGGACTGGTGATAGACCAGCAGCCTTTGAGGCTGATACAGCGTCAGGATGGGGTAAGTGTCCCCACAGCCCACACCCCTACACACAAACACAGCACTTTGAAGACTGACTTAACCGTCCACTTTCCGCCAAATGCATTTATAAGAAGACAACTCAGAAACACCAAGGAAACCCCAAAGGCCACCGCATCTTTAGAGAGAGAAACTTCCCCATTTTGGGGTCAAATAAATGTCAGGGATTGCCACGGAAACCCGTCCTCTGTTGAGGATGTCCTAAAAAGACACCAAGCTTTGTAAGGCAGCACACAACTGGAGAATTTCTGCCTGGCTGCTTTCTCGTGACTGGCTTGCAGCAGAGCAGAGCGTATCACAGCTATGCTAGTGTTTATAGTAGCAGTTCCCCCTGGCTTGGATAATGATTCAGGACTGTTTCTGGGCATTTGTGCTCACCCATCTCTCTACTTTTCTTCATGTTGAAACTTAACAATAAGTCTCTTGGTTGCTATGTCACAAGCAGCAACAAGAATCCCCTCGGTTCAACTGAATTGTGCAACATCCTCTTTTCAGCTGACAATAAAGGGTTTACCCTCTTGGAAACCCATGTAGTGTTTCAAAGACGAATAGTGACACTGCACGCCCATTAATGCTTACAGAATAAAAACTTAAGCTGTATCAGCTTAGTGAGAGAGTTTACACTTCCACAACCAAATCCATAATCTTCCCCAAACAAGGCCCCCCGCCGCCCTTCCTGTAGCACTGCTGTCTCTCTCCGGGCCGCCTCATGCAGAGCAGAGGGCATCCTACCACCGAGGACCAGCTGTTTCCATATGGTGACGAGCTGATGAGGGAGACCACAGGGAGGCTGGAGGGAAGAGGCCACCAGCCAAAACACACCCTTGCCACACACACACACACACACACACACACACACACTGCTGTCCAACAGTCACCCCCCCCCCCTCCCTCACCCCCCCAGAGGAGAGAAAAAAACACTCAGGATGAATTCTAGGTGTCTGATGTTTTCTGCACCTATTTGAACAAATGTGTTCCAGCTCCAGGAAAAACAGCAGCAGAGAAAACTGAGCTGAGCGTCATGAAGGCTGAAGAGCGTTTTTGTCTTAGTGCACTCTCTCATATCCAGTCTTATAAATCTGCTGTCAGTACAAAATGACCATGCGCTGGGCAGAGATGGGCTAGGCCCGGGGCTGATTACAGCTGGGCAGTGCTTGATTAAAAGCAGCAGTTGCAGACTGGAGTAATAGTCCTGCCATTTGACACTGCTGCAGCCGACACAATGAACCCCGTCATTAATGAAGCACATGAGTCATAGTGATTGACTGCCGCCACGGCGCAGGCACAGTACAGAGGACACCAACTCATACACCCGGCACTCTCAGATCCCATAGAGATGTGCTGAAGGAACCTGGCATAAGAACAACTTGTCTGCTGACATCTTCACTCTGATGGTAAGGGCCAGATTGTGCTAGATTTCTATTTATAGTATTCCCATGATGTCACATGCATTTCCTACCAGTATGGTGCTTTACCACATATAGAGCTCATTGGCTGTGGCTGTCATTTGATTATAATTGCCTCTTAATTTATTACAATCACCTGTTATTTTCCTACCAAGATGGCCATGTGGTGATGTAACAGAATACTATGAATAAGGTAGGGCTTGTCCAAATCAGGTCTGATTGTTAACCAAAGTATAGAGTGCTTTCAGGTGGTGTATCATGCTTTCTAGCAGCCATACTGGAGGTTTTCTGCAGCTGAAAACATCTGATTGCATTTAGAAACGTAACTCTGTAGCCTCAACAGTACTGGTTCATTTCTGTGTGGTGTCTGATACATCTGATCGATGTTGTGTTAAGATAATGACATCTTGACAGTTTTTTAGCCGTAGTGTCCGGCCAGGCTGCTATCACTGTATTGTTAACACATCAGATTCCTTTAAAAAGATATAATGGCTAGTAGTTGCATAACATTAACATTAGTTGCTTTGCTAAATAAGCTTGCTGGCTAGTTAGTTAGCTGGCCAACAATGCCAAAACCCAACTGTTTGTTCAGGTTAAATGAGCTGTCTCCTCTTGAGCTACAACTCAGAAAGCTTTGAAGCAGAGGCTAGGGTTAAAGACAAGACAGTTTGCTGTGTCAGAGGAACCTAAATCTGGAAGCAAATCTACCTTATCGGACCATTCACTTTTACTCACTGTAACGTTAATGAATGGACTTACACACACACCATGATTATCTTTTTCAGATATCTCTCCTTCTAGCCCAGTTGCACACCAAACAAATGAGAGATGCAACAAAGTGTATTTTTTTCTCCCAGGCTCTATACACTACTACAGTCTATAAAAAGAACACATTCAGTGTGAAAAATGTACAAAAATGCAGATAATCAAACATGGGGGCTAATACTTTTTCCACAGCACTGTACATGGATACACTGGCGCATGGCAGCACATGAGCATATATAGAAGCAAGAGCAAGACTGAAGTTTACAAAGTAGGGCCTGTGTTTTGACCCAGACATGCAGCGCTGAATCACATCACACATGCATAATTTCTGGCCCCTTCGCAGAAATTATGGGGTCTACTCCCCATCAGAAAGGTTACACCACTTACGAGGAAATATCACGCTCAGCAGCTGACATTTCTCTCACGATCTACAGTGCCTAGGAAATGTCACCAATCGCTCTTCTTTGGGGCTTTTATCTACAAACGCACTGCAGATGGTTTACATAGTAGTGGCTAATTCCAGTGTCGGTCGGTACGTCCTGATCCGGTGGTCCCGGTTCCAGGGCCAGACGCTCAGGAAGTATCTGTCTGGGTTCATCGTGTTTGAACATAAGCTCATAGGACGCTACTACTGTTTACATGTGTGAGGCCAGGCATGCTCTCTTCGCTACACTGACCTCTACATGCTCTGGCTGACGGGAGGAGGGTAAATAAAGATGACAGCAATGTCTGCACACATGTCTGCTTGGGTTTTCTACTCGGGGCTAGACCAAGCCGTCCCCCCACTCCTCCTCCTCCTCCCCATTTCCCTCCTCCTCCTTACCTCTTGTTAGTAAACTCCTGTCAGCAAAAAAAACCTTTGTGAGGTCAGGTGTAAAAAGCTTTGCCTTTCCCCTAGTCTAACCCTCCAGGAAGCGTTGGTATGGTCCACTTCACCCACAGTGAGCCAGCCCAGTGCACACCAAACTTCTCCTGGGGGTGAGGATGTGGGTGGGGGTGGGGGTGGGTGGTATGGGTGGTAAACAGTCTGCCAATGCCTTTAGGCCCAGGATGAGGGAGGGAGAACAAAGGGAATCATGCCTGGTTAGATATGAGAGTCATGGCTGTGGTGCACTGGAGGAATGGTGATGGCTTTGGGGTGGGGTGGGGGGGGGTCAGCCATTGTTGGGTGGGATTGGAAAACAACAGGGACTTTACAATTCGATTTTGTCTTTTCATGCTTCTTGGGACATGCTGGCTGTGCTTTCCCTTGACTGTTATGGAGCGGTCATCATACAGTTGGAATGTTTTTCGGCTGTGACATTCAGAAACATCACAGCAAGCTGATAGAGGTCACAGTAAGATGAAAGACTGTGTGGTTTAGAGAAGAGAATAAGCAAATGGGGATTTGGGGAAGGGTCACTTTCAGGAGCCCAACTCTCTGCTGTGCTCATCTGATAAGAGAGTAAGTCGGCTCAGCTCAATAAAAACCCTGCTGATTTTTCAAATGATACCAAATATATTCTTGAATTGATTTTTGGAGGCCATAAATTGATTTCAGAAGATGTAGTTGTTTCACAAATCATAACTTTTGCATTGCACATGTGAAGTAGCAGTGTGTGTGAAAAACCATGAGAATGAGAATGACTTTGGATACATTAAAGTGTACTATGGCTGTTCTGATAACGCTGCTCTACACTGGGCTGAGATTGCAGAACTGCTTACAGTAGCAGGCAGATATATTCCCACACAGATTCCTCCTGGTGCCGTTATTGAAAACTGGTGCTGTTATTGAAAACATATGTGAAAAGGAGGCTCCGCCGCCTGTCAGGAGCTCTGTTGTGTTTACCACGGCAGAGCTCCGGAGCAATAAAGTGGAATCATAGCAATTTAAAATGCCTTAAAGCACGCGTGGGCATGCTTGCATGTGTCTGTACATGTGGTGTGTGTATGTGTGTGCATGTGTACTTGCATGAGCAGGTGCATGCACTGTAAGGGAAGGATAGGACAGAGGGGTCAGAGGCAGTAATAACTCATTGAGATTCAGGTCATGTGCTGCCGGAGTGCCCAGGGTGACTCGACTGCAGCGGCAAGCTGACAAAGTGAGAAGGATCGGGGGGAGGCGGGCCTGCTGATAATCCTGTCACGGTACCATCTCCTTCACCTGCACACTCTCACAACGTGTGTGTGTGTGTGTGTGTGTGTGTGTGTGTGTGTGTGTGTACACACCTTTGTTGGGAGCTGTCTGTGCTCAGAATTAGGACAAACAGCTTTACTCTCATTATACCTAAAAGTAAATACCTAAAAGACTTACAGTTCTGGTGTCTAAACAGTGGAACTGAACAATTAATACAAAAACAAAAATCGCAATATTAACTTCTGCAATTTCCAAATCGCAGAGGCTCCAATTAATTGCTTAAGAGAGCGGGGCGTACAAAATGGATTTCTGAACAAGGTGTTTTAGAGGTAATCCTTGGTACAATATTGGTGAAAACCTTTCATCATACTCAAACTCAGTAAATCCTGTACACTGACATCTATTTTTTTTTTAACAAAACCACTTTTCTTTAAACAGTTTTAAAGATTTTATTCTGTCAAATAATCGCAATTAAATTTTTTTGTCAATATCATTCAGCCCTGCTAAACAGCCACATACTGAGTGACAGCGCATCCAAAAGCAGTCTTAATGTGACTGAACGAGAAAATAATTTGACCATCAAGTGATAAAGACTCTTCCTGCTTTTCCCCCCTTTGCTTTTTTTCAAACCCCCAAGCCATAGATGAAAAATATCAACATGAAAACTAAGGGGAAAGTGGCGATTGGGCTGCCACAGCTGTCAGAGTCATTCTGTCACAGCGGGCCAGCCTGCAGGCCCAGAGAGGACAACCATGAAAAGAATGTCCCCTGGATTCAATACGGGATGAGCCTGAGATGGAGGTAGCTAGCTGTGACAGCCTCCTCCTTTCTCCTCTGACAATTTTTTTCCCCACTTTGCCTGCCTAACCTCCTAGGGAGACCGTCTGGGCAGCTAGAAACATATTGATTTTGCATAAAGTATAATTAAGTGTCCTGTTGTGACCATTGCGCTGCTGAATAGTTAACAGCGCAGTGCCTTGTGCAAGGACCTCCCACTGTTAGTCCGAATGCCACAAATCACCGGATTGATTTAACGGCTGTGGGTTTGCACCGTTAGTGGAGACGGTAAACAAGCTGCAACAGAGGTTCCACCAAAAGGATCACACTGAAAGACGCCAACAGATTAGAGGAAATGTGTTTTGCTATACTTGCATATACTAAGACATGGTATTAAGTGAAGCATACAGTTCATGCGAGATATCACAAAGTTCTTTCATGCCCGACTTAGAGAGTCATAAAAATAAACAGGAGGGCCAGAGGGCTTTCTAAGGCAGCTGGAATTACCAAAAAGATTGGCCCTCTTTTCCCTTCCTCTCCCTCAATCCCTTTTCAGAGCACTTCAAAAAGTCTGGACCCATGCTGGTTACTAGTCTCAACTACCAGCCCCTTCCCAGAGCCAGGGATTACTGTCACTCAGGGGGGGAGGATGCGTCGCTCCAGAGGCAGAAACTCCACGTTTAGTTTAGCTGGATAAGGGCAGACAGAGGCGCTGAATAATGAATGTTAAACTGCTATTACCATACTGTTGCTATAGCCTTCAGGTAACGGTGGTAGAGGATCTGCAGAGAGATGCTGCTGCCATTTCTCTGGCAGTATTCATGGCCATTATCAGATACAGACCATAACATCACTTAAAGGCGATCATTTCTCATCACCATGATTATCTCCTCTTTAAAGTTGATGTCAGACATTTTTTGTTTTATGTGCGTTAGCAGCCCCTCAGAGCAGGCTTATTAAAAACGGTTCACAGCAAATTCAAGCTATAGAAACTCCATGTTCAGAACAGTGTGGAAATGGAAATACAGTTGAGACTTTTCTTATGCATGTGCTTTTTTGTAAAGATAACTGCACAGTGCTGTACTTGCAAAATTGAGAAACAGTGGAGGTTCTTTCATACAGCTTTGAAAACCACACTGTAATTGTGCAAGCGAAGGCAATCAATAGGTCAATTAAGAAATTAATTGAGTGTAACTCTCAGAAACAACTCCCACAAGGTCAGGCCAACAAGGAGATGATCCTTTCTTACATAAACTGAATACAAAACATGTCAAAGAGTTAATTCTACATGATTTGGATTGATTAAACAATCATGTGGCTCCAACCATGCCTTACTTGACCTTCAAGTCCTAGTGCCTTGTTATAGAAAACGCAACGGAGCTGAGGAGAAGTGATAGCATTATCAGATGGATTATATAAGGTATAAAAAGAGGAAATCTGCACTCTCAAAAAGGTACTGAAAAGACCATGTTTCGCCTGTACACTTTGTCAGGAGCTATATATATTTTATTTGAAACAATTAAAATACAGCAATCAAAATATCTTTTTGGGAGTGCGGATTTCCCTTTTTTGTTTCTTCAATTAAGCCTATTTGAAATCGACACACCAGAGAAGCCGTATTTTATGTCCATCTTCTTACCCAGCATATGGACTTTCTTAGTCATTCATATTATATAAGGTAACATCAGTTATGGCAGTATACCAGGTTGAAGCAAAGTGTAATCACAACTGGCATATGCTGCGCCACACTAGCAGCAAGCCAAAAGGCCAATAAATGCATCATGAGTGAATCTGAGAGAATGCCAGTCTAGGATAATCACAAACAGACAGAAAAATCAGGACCAGGGCCACACAGCCAAGTGAGGGGGGAAAAACAGCAAGGCCTCCATAACAGCACTATTTCAACTCATGGCATCAAATCGTTATCAGCCCTCTGCATAAACCACAACAGCCTCTTGAAAACAAGCTGGAAGTACAGTAAACCTGGAAAGTGATGTTTGAGCTTGAGCCAAGATTTAAATGCAAAATACAAAAGAGAGATGTGAGACATTAAGAGAAGGAAAGCAAGAAATGTTTCAAAAATCCATCTAAGTCCACCAAGCCCCAGGCTAACCAAGCGTGGCTACCTTCATGCCTCATACACCTAAGCCAAGTAAAACATGTCACTATACACCAAGATCATTTACGTCTCCACCGAGCGTGACACTCCCCCCCCCCCCCCCCCCCCCCCGAGTCCTGAAGTTTGGGTGTAGGAGGGAGCGAGAGAGGGAGAGAGAGGGAGAGAGAGAGGGAGAGAGAGAGTGTCTGTATTTCTAATATGTGTTTCAACATTCACTCTACTGTACTGCTGGGACTGTAACACAACATCAGCAATCTCAAATTATTGGCCTAGTATGTTTTAAGAGGCAGAGCAACAGCTGTTGAATTAGCAACCTGGGCATTGGCTCAGACATAGATCAGAGGCTGGCCAGGTATACTTTATCATGCCTCAAACTGGGACAAATCCATTAGATACAAAACAGATGGGACACATTCTTCTGTAAAAAATAATATCCAAGGCATGTTAATTAAGTGTAAGTAAATGTGCTACCCTCCCTGCCTACAAAAACAGCAGCTTGCTAATATTGGAACAGACACACTGATCTCCATAATCACAGCGATATCTGCTTATGTGGTGGGTGAGACTGTGAGATTGAGAGAGAGAGAGAGAGAGAGAGAGACAGAGAGAGTGAGAGAGAGAGCAAAGTAATATGACGGGATGTTAATAAGATATGGTGCATAAGCGTTATTAGGAATATGCAGCATCATTAATATGTAGAGCCTGGCTCAGATTCATAGAGCCAAAGACAATATTAATCCTAACGCCTAATGCAAATGCAAGGCAGAGCTGCAACAAGCTCCCAGGATGAATTTAGAGAAGTAACAGGTTGGGTAGCGAGAAGTGAAGAGTGCCAACTGTAATTCGACATCTGGTTCAATACATCCACTGACAAATAACAGGACACTTTATGTGTGGGAAGAGGAGCGCAGCACACCAGTCTCCAATCGCCACAGAGCCTGAGAAAAGCCCCGTGTTGACTGACGACAACACCCTGCTCATGATTTAGCACTGTGGGAGCCAGCTTCTGCCTGGGGATACTGTGTGGCATAACACAGACTGACTCAAAAGACTTGGGGAGCCAACTACGGTGTGTGGCTTACTGCCTCGCCACCCCGCCCCAGACCACCACCGGGTTTAGGGTGGGACGCACTGTGGAGAAGGGAAACTAGGGTGGAAGCAGATCCGAGTTTGGGTGGTGTTAGGGAGATTCTTCTCCAGGGCAAGAGAGGAGGCAGGTCCCTCGAGGAGCACGCTGGTTGTTGGTACTGTCCTGTGGCACATTCCTTTACCCATAATCCCCTCCGGTAATAAATAATGACAGACGCAGATGCTGCTTTACTGGCAAGGCCAATCAATCTGCCTCCTCGAGATTAGCCCTAAACTACTTAGCCCTCAGTGCAACAAATCCAGAGGCCCTCTGCACTGCAGTGATGCAGTGTGAGTTACTGTACTGATGATAGCTGCTGTTACATGACATCCCCAGTCTTGTCAAATATGGCAGAACTACCTCACAAAAAAATCTTCCCATAACACCTTTTGATATATAGTAAAAATCTTCGGTAAGAGTATTACCCAACTGCATCCAGTTGATCCATAAGCTGTTGTATGTAACTCTAACCCAACCTACAGTAACCAACTAAACAGTAATTTTGCAGAATGCATAGTAAACAGCTCAGGCTAAGGATAGGCTAATCCTTTGACAAAGAAAGTTAATTATTCAATAGCTGGATAAAAAAAAATCTAACTCCACAGATGCTTGGAGGCCAAAAATCAATAAATCATAATGACCATGTAAGCATTTCAGCGTATTTACCACAAACCTCCAATTATCAGGTGGCTGCATCGCACCAAGCCTGTGAATGTGAAGAGTTTGCTGGGATTTCCCCGGTCAGGATATAATTGATCTTAGAGACAAGAGCCGCAGCCCGTGCCCGCGCTTCCTGTGGACAAGGATTAAGGTCAACAGCCAAGAAATCACTTCCTGTTTGAGATAACCGTCGCTGATGCGGTTGATATAACAACTGTACTGTAAGATGCCTGCTGAATATTAAGTACGTGTTCATTAGACCTCAGGAAACATCTGCTTAGTGAGTCTGGCCAGTCTGGGTGACAGAGCAACAGGTTTTTATCAAGGTGTCACTTCCCTGGGCTCCACACACACACACACACACACACACCTATTGATTCTCACTGAGCAGCAGGCTGGGTTTGAGTTGCTATGTCAACAGGGCTGCACTTTTTTGAAGGTGTTACAGCACTCAATAAAACAGTCTCAATCAACATCAGGTATTGAGTGCAGAATAGACACTGTTTTGAAATGATCAAAACAGATGCTGATGATTAAAAAAACAATCACAGGTTTTGTGAAAGATGTTTTACTGGATGTGCTGTTGTAGTGTTTTTCCCCCCGATTGAATTCTAAGATGAAAGAGCTGACAATGACTGTGTGCAACTGAACAGCTGCACTTTAAGAGCGCTGCTTTTTCTTAATCAAATCCACCGATTAAACATAAGCCCGGGGGTATTAGAGCCACATACTGTAGGGAGGACATGGGATTGGGTTTCAGGAAAAGGCACTGCCACGAACGGTACAGTGCGGATGTCAAGTCGTTTTGACACATGGCATTCACTGCAGCATTATACCGGCTTTTGTCTTCAGTTTTGTGGTGATTTGAATGTGACACAATTTAAAACTTCAGCCTTGTGTGTGAAGTGCCTTGTGGCAACAGCATCACCAGTAGATTTCCACGGTGTGACAAATGTGGATGCTGTCCTGAGGTGAATTCTCACATTCAAGGCTGTCAGTGAAAAACACAGGCACAAACACAGGCCAACAAACAGATGCTGCAATAGAAACAACCTCAGCAAGGGATGGTGTTGCTCTATGTCTGCAGGCCACTGGGTCCAGCAGGAATTTAGGTCTTTGTGACTACAGAATACCAATTCCTCTCCCTCGGAAAAGAGAGCCAGACCGGTAACCATGGCAACATAAAAAAAAAAAAGAGTGCGATTCCTAATCTCTGAGAAAAAAAAAAATGTATAATGGAATCATCTTGAGCTGAAGGAAAGTATGTGGTTTAGGCTAAAATAGTTTCTACACAAACAGCAGTGATTATCTTCACACGAAATTGTGCCATTTAGATTATTGTACAGTGTAATGTGTGCTCTACATTTAGTGGGGAAACATTTAGCTCTCTTTCTCTGTGTAATAATGTTGTAATTACTGTGACCATAACCATGGTTTTTGGAATCTAAAATAGACGGGGCTTAAACACCGCACCCAGTTCATAAGACTGACTTCTCAAGCACACCCAAGGCCATTTCCATGTGCCTGGGGGTTACTGTGACTTCAGCTGACTAGCCAGGATGTGACTAGTATGTCCAAGGGTGAGGGTTACACACACACACACACACACACACACACACACACATATGCACATGCAACTGGCTTTGGAGATGAGCACATTGGACTCAGTGTGGTGGGCTTTGGACAGCTGTGGATAACAAGGCTTCTCAGAGACAGAAACAGTCCATTCTGGCTACTTTAACGCCTTTACCACTAGTGGAGCGCTATCACAGATAGATTTAGTTGTTGCAAACAGCATAGCTATGCAATTGTGAATGGTGGTGAGGTTTAGTCAAGGACAAGGCCTGCTACAGGATTCCTGCAGCTCAGTAGATAAAAAGTGAACATGAGTGTCCCTGTGAATCAGAGGGTTAAGGCGCAAGCAGAGTCCCCTCAGTGTTGTGGGTTTGAATGCAGGCCTGAACTTTGTTGTTATTGTTATGATGCCTTCTCTCTCCCTTCTCCATTGTATGCTGTCCAATCAAGCAGAAATGCCAAAAAGAAAAGAAAAGAAAAAGGAAGAAAAGAAAAGCATGGACACTTTGACTCTACTACTAACAATAATCTCATTTAAACCACATGGTTCAGATTTGACCCTGTAGTTTAATTACTGCACTTACATCACTGCAAGTCATTCAAGTGTAATTTGCCTAACTAAATATATATGTGTATTAGGCTAAATGCTTCCATGTTTTCTCAGACTCTGGTGAAAGAGGAGCAACTGAGCATCGGTATGAATGAGCACCCAGACCAGACATCATTAATATGTAATGGCTTTTAATGTAATAAGCCAAGTGAAATCACATGACCTGTCCCTCAAACACAAACCTGCAAAACAAAATGATTAGACGCCAAATCCTTGATACCACTATTCCACATGTGAGTAACTATATGCAGAAGAGGCCTGTATGTATGACTATAGGAAATATTGGGTAGGTCTAAATGTAATTTGGCCTTTGCATAGTATAATACCCTGATCACTTTGTGCTCCAAAAGAAAAGACAGTAATCCCAAAGTAACACGGGATATACGTGTCACCACTTTACATGATTAACACTCTTATTCCAACTTCTATGCAAGAGGACACAAGACAGAAAGGATTCATTATGACTTCCACAACAGCCTGCCAGAACTGGCTATTTTGCTAGTCCTGGCAATGACAGATAACCCAAAGCAGCCATTTGCTGCTGTTGAGAGAGTCCAGAGACCTCGAATGCCCACAGCGGACCTGCCCCGCTGCTTTTGTGAAAGGAGACGTCCCCAGGGACAAACCCTTTGATATCAATTAGGGGGCATTCCCACATTGGCCCCCATTGACAGAGCTTTGATTCTTTCAGCGTTGGACTTCCGCGCGTCACTTAGCAATGGAGACAGCCAGAGAAAAGCTCAACAGTAGGGATGCCCAGTCTAAAGCTCAATGGAGCCCAAACATACCTTCAGAGAGTCTGCAGTGCAGGGGAAAACAAAAAGCTTACAGAGGGAACCTGAGCAAGGCCATGTGAACTTGGCTGTTTTGCTGCCCCAGGCCAGATGAAATCTTCTGGTTTGCTGTTCCTCTTGGTAGCTTATGCAATAGTTCCCACTTTAACTGGGGGGAGGGGGGGGGCAATGCTGTCCTGTCAATATCTTCCCTGCAGGCATACATACAGCTGGGGCCACCGGTTTGGGATTTCACCCTCTCTTTTTTTCGCTCTCACACACAAATTACGATCACCATTCTCTCTACTCTGTCTCTCTCACTCTTCCTGTCTCTCTCTGTCTCTCCCTCTCTCTCTCTCTCTCTCTCTCACACACACACACACACACACTCTAATTTCTCCCCTTCAATCTTTGCTCCATTCATTCTCACTCTGCCTCCCACACATCTCCTCTCTCTACCCAAGAGGCCCCAAATTCAATTACCGCTGGAGAGTGGTGGGAGGCGGACTCAGTGGTCCAGGTAGAGCTGCAAGGAATTCTGCTACGAAATGTTTCAAGCAAACGCGTCATGGGAGCGACATCATTGCAGGCGTATAGCTAGAGCGCTGACTGTGAGGACAAGGCCAAGGTGAAATGTGACAAGGTGTTGGATTTTAATTACCCATGTAGACGATTAAGCACAACAGAAGATACCATGAATACAGAGCAGAGGAGTTAGTGGTGCAGCGACTAAGCCCAGTCCCAGTTTTTGTGTTTCTGTGTCTTCTCCTCCTGCTGGGCAAGGGCATGATGAGGATATTTCAGGAGATGAGAACAGGAAAGGTGAAGCCAGCCCACTATCAGGGTGTCTGGGTAAAATATAGCATCACAGGACCAGGATTATCCCAGGATATCACACAGCGAGTCGGCTTTGACATACTAATTAGCCTTCAGAATCTCAATGAGAAATTCATAATTCATAGAAGAGGGGCAATGCTGCTGTGAAGCTGCTGTGCAGCTGAGGTATACTTGTTCCCATGAGGGTTTCACCCTTTATTTGAGACCAAGAGGACATCACAGGGAGTGCAGGCTAGCTAGGAGCAGCACCGCTGCCACACCCATCATGCACTGTGATGTCTGCCACCCCTGCTGCTGCTCACTCAGAAAGGGACACTGCTCCATAGTTCAATCACAGCCTAATGAAAGGATCAGAATGCAATCATCAAAGGGCAGTGGAATAATGTATGTACACACTGGGTGCATGGGCATGAACAAACCGTCAGAGGATCCACCTTCATGCATCTGTCACAAAACCCAACAAAGAGATTCCAGGTTATGTTTGCATAAGTCTCATCCTTTCTTCGTGAATTGACACAGGCATGTAGTCAGGCAGGCAGACAGAGTCGACTGGCAGTTCAGTGCAGTCTGAGCCAAACAAACATGAGAAGGTTCCGCAAAGACAACCATCTCGGTTACCATGGGAACAGGAAAGACATATTATAAAGGCTTTTCCCAAAGCACCTGTGCACAATATGGAAACCAGTGCAGCAACAGGATGTAGCATTATTCTCACCAGCTCACTACTTGGCCTCATCTGACAACTTAAGCATCACTATTCATCAGTATCTCTGCGCTGTATCAGTTTGCCCTTCCAAGAAACAGCGTGACTGTAATGAAATGTAAATGGGCTGCTCTATGCAGGGTTGTCACGCTGTATATTCTATCACTACAGCCTTGTTTATAGCAGACATGTTTGCTTATCATAAGTCTTTATGTGGCTCAGAATATGGAGAGTTTACACCATCAATTGTATTTTATTGCTATTACCAGGCCCATCATGCTGCTGTATTTTAATGGAAGATCTATGCAGAGGTGGTGAAAATGCTGGTGATGCTATTGCATATAAAAACAAATGCTGCAGGCACTGAATAAATCTACAGTTCCAACCACTTAATTTATCCACACAGCATCAAAAAACTGACGTAATGGAAATATTTACCATTCAAAGAATGGTCAATCGGTCACATCCCCTCAATAGAAATCCCCCACTCTCTCCTCCCCAAATGGTTTTCTATCAGGATATCTGACACGAGTAATGTAACAACCAATTCTCAGAGGGAATCACACGGTTCTGCTATGCACATTCCTATCAGGCGGACGGTGGAAATCTAATTTCCGCACACTGTTAAAAATATCCTTACAATCTGGGAAAAATGGGGCTGCTGATGGACAAGCATTCATTCACACAGTTTATCCACTGTTACTAAAATGCCTTGGTGTTACAGAAATAATTATGCAAGCCATTCAATAGAGAGTTGTAATCATCTGATGAAAATCTACATTATGACTCAAGTGAAAAGTGGAAAAAATAGGTGGTTTTGAGTGAGAGAGCAAGTGCACATCCAGTAAATCTGTGTTTTTTCCCTTCATCCGCTACCATCTTTAGTATTCTGAGCCATCAGCCACCAGATAATTCCACTGTTGCTCCTCTCCTGTGGCTCTCATCCTCCAAGACCCAATTACATTTCAGGATGGGAGGGAGGAAGATGGCTGTACGTGGGAAAACAATCCCCCCACATCCCGCTGTGGGATTTCAATTTCATGCCATGAGAAAGGCAACCGAGGGTTCAGAGTTCATCTGAGGAAAGGATGAGAGTATTTTCTGGCTGAGGATATTCAATGCAAGAGTGATGCAAAAGCACATGAATGCCACCTCCACAGCAGTGAACACTTTTAATATTTTCCGGCTTCAATATGTATCCGTTTCATTCACCGGTATAAGATTAGAAAAAGGCCTTCATCCTTATGGTTGAGCCTGCTAGAGGACACCGCATCCTTTGATATGGTGGCCCAACATTGGCACGCAAATCTTCTGTTCATGTTTTCATAGTGACACTGAGTGCATGCCCCCTCCCCCCCATGCCCTTGCCACACTACACACAATGCCATCTTTCAGGAAAACTGGGTCAATCAACACTGAAACCAGGAAGGGCTAATAATCTCTCAAAACTTATTGCCAGTCATATTTTCAGTCAAGGGATTTGAATACAAAATAGCCACACACACACAGACACATACACACACACACACACACAGCACACAGAGAGGCGGTCTCCTGAATATGTTAGTCATAATTGGTGTGCAGCAGCGTATCCACATGCTAGCGCACTACACTCACATTAAAGCTCTGCATGGAGACACACACACACGCACACACACACACACACCCGCCCCTCCCCTCTGTGGAGGAAATGGCAGCAGATATCAGTGGAAGACAGAACTCTGCAGCACGGCAGCCAGCCCAGGCTCACTCAAGACACTCCCCATCCACCTCCATGGGGTAGCCATGGCAACCGACACATAGGCGAGCACGGTTTCAGTGTGGCCTCTCACCGGCGAACTCGTATCGTGACGAAATGCACGGGCATGTATACACAGAGAGAACACAAACGGAGGATGGCGGACTATCGCCTTAAGAGAATATCAAGCTCCAAGGACACGGTTAGTCATGTCAGGCAGTCAGCGGGATGCTTTCTACAGTAGAGGGAGGAATGATAAATGGCAAATTCCTTTCCATGGCAGCAGGCCACATAAGGATATAGCTGCATTTTTATTTTCTAAGAGAATATAACAACAGATTAATGGGGCCTGAAGCGTTCCTATTAAGATCTACTGCAATTCAGCTGTCCTGAAGTGCAATCTGGACTGAATAAGGAATGTTCCCATGTTAGGAGCTCCCAAAAGTGAACAAATGAAATATATGTGCGTTGAACAGAGAGAGAGCAGTGACAAACATCAGATGCCCGGGTGTGAGCAATTCCCATCCTCTTTGCTAAATCAAGGCTCCTCTCTGATTCTCTCTCTCATGTCGGGCCCAAACACTTTCCCAGTCAACATGGGAGATAAAATCAGAGAGCCGCTATTTATCTGCACAGTCTTCAACAATCCCTTCATTCACAACTCTCTGTAAAGACAAGCCTATACCCTAGGGGGGAAGAGGTTGCCATGGTCACCGTCTTCTTGCATCTCTCTACCAGTTCAGCTCATATCTCTCTTTCTCTTTTCAAAATCTCATTTACCACACTGTAGAAACGTAAAACTGACTATACTATATCTGCATTAGAGGAGGGTAACAGTGACAGCGCAATCCATCTTAATATAGCCTATCGTAATGTTACTCGCGCATGAGTCATATTAGAGAATGGGGAGAGAGTAATGGGATGAGAAAACTCATTGACACGGTATAAAAAGGTAGATAATAGGATTCGTGGCTATGGACAACCTAGGTGTTGCCCCGTTCTCCTGAATGCTCCTGCCTCCTGAACGGCCAATCAAATCCCATTTATATTCATACTTGGCCAATGACAGCTCATCAGAAAATACTGGTGCCAAATCATACGCCATGCCCGAATCATTCAACCACCACCACCGCCAATTCTCCCCCTCCAGCGCTGTGAGGCTGGGGAAGCGGACCGTGTCTCCACCACAGCTCACAGTTAAACAGGATTTAGCACACCGCTTGGAGACTAGACTGTCTCCCTCCCTCTGAGCTCTGCCTTCCTTAACCACAGTCAACATGTCACATTTGAAAATACACAACGTGAAACACGAGATACTGAGAAACTTCGGTGGTCTGTAATATGCGGCAATAATATGCGTCTTGAATTTTCAATTATACGCCAACCTGTCTCGCCGTGCAGAGGCAAGGATGTGAAAGACATGTGGGGGAATTCCCGAGAGTAAAATTATATTTACACACACACACACAGGCTTCAAGGGTGCAGCTATGTTGATTGTGATGCTACTAGTGACTCTTTATGCCCATTAGCATTATAAAGTTATTACTTCCTAATAGCTCACAGCCTGTGACACCTGGGACAGACAAATAATAATGCTAAAAATAATAACGATAATAATAATAATGATAATACACTTTATTGATTGTTGTAGGGTCCTTTGAACTGGTGGGGATTCATTGTTTTGCTCAAGGACACTTCAGCAGGGCAAATGTTGACACAGGGGCAACCTCTCTACTCACTGCACCCAACCTGCTGGTAAAATATATGATAGTTGACATAGCTAACCTAATGACGGGCTAACAAAAGTAAAAATATATACACTACCAGTCTCTATTTTTACTATTTTCCACATTTTAGAATAATAGTAAAGACATCAAACAATCAAAACTATCTTATATTTTAGATTCTTTAAAGTAACCGCCCTTTGCCTTGAAGGAAAGGCAAAGGCTTTGGAAAGAAATTCAAACATAGGCATCAACTTTACTATTTATATTTGTCTAAGAAACAACTTTCGAGTATTTAAGCATAAGCCGTTCAAAACGGATCAAAACGGCTTTAAGATAATGAAAAACATAGTACATTCAATCAGGTGTGTCCAAACTTTTGACTGGTAGTGTATATACTGTAAAAATAGATTACAATCTCAACAATCTCAGAATTTAGAAGTGATTTAGATATGAATCTAAGAGGAGCCTGGGACAAGTATGTCCTATAGCATGGTTTTCCCACATATCCCAGACTCTCCATGCGTATAAATCCATCTACCTATAGAAAAGCACAGGAGCAGTCCTGCAGCAACATCCCAGCTCTTCCTCCTCATGGCTGGCCAGTCAGTCGGTGGGCACCCATATTGAAGCTGCCGAAGATAGAGCTGAAAGAAGCCCTTCATCATGTTTCTACTCATTAAGTCAGGACCTCATTACCATTCATCTGACAACAAGGCACGCTGGAGCTGCTTAGTGTCCTAATTGCTTTCCGTTGCAATGAATGGCTGACAGCAAATAGGGGAAAGAATGAGTGGTGGGGTGATGGTGAGCCCTCTGGACTGGTGTGAGAGACTTGCCTTAAAAACTGCAGGTCCTTCCTTTTGTGACAGTCTCCTTAAGCCTGGGTGGTCCTGCCCTGCTTTCCCTGTGCAGTTTCTGGTTGTAAACATCCTTAAGTTATGGGAATGTGCAGAAATAGAAAATAATGAAAATAATGAATCTCCTAAACAGTAGCAATATCTTAAGCGCCAGATGCCAAAATAGACTGGATACTACTTGTCAGAGGCATGAGAAATAACAAAAGCTAAATCGGTGGCTAATTCTTGGCGATTTCATCTCACTTTCACTGCATGCATCAATATCTACTCTGCCCTGACAAATGTTACGAATGGTAGCAGTAAACCATGGATGCCGCCATGGGAATAATGCATTGCATATCATGGAGAGCGGGGTCAACTTCTCAGTGGGAGATGAATTGCACCCCGTCACATGAACCCCTGAATCCCACATCACTGTGACTGAATGAGTTGACCTCAGACCTGCCTACTGCTGGGACGGGGAGGGGGTCTTATATCACATATGTAGTATACATAAATAGGAAGTTCCTATAGAGTAATATATTGGCTTTCATTTTTTCAAGCATCTAATATGTGTGCATTCCATCATGAACTGGTATGATCCAGCCGTTAATTTCTTTTTTTGTAATTAGATCAGAGTATTATAGAGGATGCAGATGGATTATCAGAGGATAATATCAAGTGAGTGCAAACTAAGCTAGAGGCGTACATCCAAAAACAACATGTAGAAACAAAAAATAAATCCTAATCTTCACCCGATGAATTGTAATCTGAACTCTCTGATCGAGCCATTGTTGTGGAGGCAAAGCTAATAATGCTAAGGGGGAGGATTGGGAGGCTGTTGGCAGGATTAACCCCCCTACACACACACACACCCCACCCCTTTGTTTTCTGATCAGTATATTGAGAAAACGATGCTGAGGACATTACACTGGGTACGTTCTGCTGCTGATAATGTACAGGGCTTTGTGGCTTTAGAGAAAGTGTGGGAGAGTGCGTTTCGCTTGCGCTTGTGTATTAAGATTAAACCAATTTACGCTTGACATAATCTGTAATTGGGCAAGGAAAGTAATGCATCGCAGTCCGTGGTGGGCAAAAAAAGGGTTGGAATATGTCCTATGGAAAGCAAATGAAAACGAGAGAGAGAGAAGTATGGGTCTGTAATTAAATAATTCAGGGTTTTTCTCTGCAAACTTTTCTTTTACAGAGTCTGCACCATGGCTCTAATGGACGGACCATTTGCTGGAGAGGATAGAATACAGTCCTCGGTGGCTCATTTATAGTTAGGGAGAAAGAACAAAAGTAGTAGTGCAACATGAGATAGAGAGAGGGGGATGAGAGAGAGGGAGAGAGAGGGAGAGAGACAGAGAGAGTGAGTGTGTCTGGATCTCTAATTGTGTGCGCCTGTGTTTTTAATGTCAATATTATAAGGCAAGTGGAACATTCCATGTTAGGTTGCATTAGTCAGTATTCTACCAGTAAGGTTTGTCTGACAGGGGCTAATGGAGCTTGACTGTTTCCTTCATTCAGACACATGAGCATGGCTCTCCTCCCTCCCCTCCGTCCTCATCATCCCATCCCCCAACCCCCAACCCCTTAAATACATGCTGCCCTCACACTCATCACAGGCAACTTCTGCCAGTGGAACTTTCACCAGCCATCAGCAAACATAAGCATCAAAACATCAGCATGGAGACAGTCAGGATATGTTAGGCCAAGGACTGCCGGACAGACAAAGGGCTACAGTCTGGATTTCCTGCTCTACTGAACTCAATGAAATCCGACAGATGGCTTCTAATTTTTTGCAAACACTTCCATGAGAAAAGCAATAATTACAGGTACAACCAGACTGTTTTGACTCAAGTAGTGTGTGATCCAAGCCTGTCTGTCTGCACAAGTTTGTACAACCAAAGACCATCGGGATCTACACAAGCGTGTTCACAGCCAGTGTGCTAAGTAGGCCACAGCATGGTATGTGACCCACGAGATAGCTAGATGGCCCCTTTTTGTTTCTCCACCATCTGATACCCTGCCTGGCGAGGTGGAAACTTACCCCTCTGAACCAGAGGAACAGGAACTGTAGCCTTTAGTATCAGTTACAGAGGGAGGTTAGAGTTTTTTTTTTCTCTTAAAGTGAAATATAAAACATTTCCTGCCTTGAGTCACAATGAGCATAAATCCATCTCAGATGAACTGTCGCTATCTGAGCAAAATGTTCCTCTGGTGGAATAAAAGATTGCCTAAATGCTTGAGAAAAGTGATTTCTAAACCACGCAATCATCTTCCTTCATTGCTGCAGAGGTAAGATCAATCTCAGATGGAACTGAGCCAAGTTAGCCTCTCAGCCGTATATCCTCTGTTTTCTGCTGGTGTAGAACGAGCTGGTCATTATGGGATGGGAGTGGGAGAAGCAGCAGGTAGTTGCTGATAAAATGAAGCGCCTCGTGCTGGCGGCATCCAGCATCCACACGTCATTGTAAAGGCAAATTCTGCTGAGGTATCTTATGCCTCTGGAGAAAGAACAACCAGTCTTTATCAAGTGGATGCTACTGGGACATAACACATCAGTCAGGATGGAAGGAGGGGAGGTGTTCTGGACATCTAGATTTTCACTGGAGGCACCGATGAATGATGGAGCATCAAAATGTAAAATGGTCCACTGGCTTTGGAGGCTTGAAGCACAGTATGTAGAAAAAGACATGCCCAAGAAGAAGAACCACTGCAACACTGGAGTAAATATGAGACAAATTGAGCGGAATTGCATTGTATTTATTCAAAGGATATCAGACCTTTTCACCTAAACTGTGAACCAATGATTTAGGAGAATGTACTCTTGGGGACACCCTTAGGCAAAACAGTACTGACACAACTGGGATTTCTATCCCGAGTGCTGACTTGACATAAAAGATTGAATATGTGTTAAATTGAGCATTGAGGAAAGCTTTCTGTTAGCTGGGCCTCTATTCTCCCTCAGTTTATTTCAGCCCTGCCTCCCTGCAGCAGTAACAAAAGCCGGATACAGCTCACCATCACTACAGCTCAACTAAATCACCATGACACAGTTGGGGCTACAAGAATGCCAACGAAGCGTGGAAGAACCAAGACTAAATGTATGCATTACCCCTCCTGAACAATATTGTTCCAACACATAATAGGAATCTAAATATAGTAAATTCCTCATCCTGATTTTTCTAGTGGCAATGTTACTTTTCTGCTATCTCTCCATGTGCATCAAACTGTACTAAACCTCAATGCAGGTGGCAATGTGGACCAAAGAGTTGTTGTTCACTTGAAGAAGACAGAGACTAGAGTTCGACCAGTATCAGATTTTTACTGAAAGGCTGATATTGGCAAACTGATATCGGTCTAACCCTAATTGAGACATAGCCAAAGGCGGATACAGAAATGTTTGGGTTTAGCCTGCGGCCTCAACAAAGGTGCTGACTTTAATGGCCCAGAAAAGAGCAGGGATGGAGCAAAACAGCAACTAATTAGTCATAGTGTCTTAAAAGCCAATCACACTTTTATGACTCAAAAGACACAAAATAGCTATCGGGCACAATCCGAGTTAAATGAGGACTTGCAATGCACACGGTTAATCAAATGGGATCTCACTGTGAGAATCTCCAATGAGCTTTAAGTATGAAGTACACACCACACATGACAACACTAGAAACATTAGTAATCATGCACAGGAAGCCTCGCAGCACGCTCTGGGAACAAGATTTACCCACAGTGCCTTGGGAAACAGCCAGGCGGACACATCCACACTGCACTGCCCACTCTCTCACCGTCACAGAGGTCGGTTTCTGGCAGCTTTACTGCTGCACCAAGGCCCATTCATCCACACAAAACAAGTTCTCGGTGTATGCTGTATCTATTTCTCTCTATCACCGCTCCTTTCCTCTTTTCTCTATCTACTCATCTTTCTGCTCTGTTCCAGGCAGGAAGGATTGTGGTCAGAGAACATGGCCAGTTCTTCTATTCTAAGAAAAATAACAGTCTTTTCCCCTACTCCACCCTGTTTGCGCCGCTAAATCAAGTTCAGAGAGTATACCTTACTGAAATACCACAAGTTCAGAGGAATGCTGGGGGAAAGGAGTGTTCAGTGCATCTCATCTATTTCTGCATGCTTTAACATTCAGGTATAGTACTACCAAAATAATAAATAGGTGAAGGGTAAAACATACAAAAATGTGTATGACATTCACAGTTACCGATGTGTGACTGATATCTGAAAAGCATTGTTTTTGTATCTCGACATTTAGTTTTTACAACTTCTATATCTTTACTTTACATTAAAAGGCATTATAAACATATAATAGAAAATTCTAAATGAATCTCTCATTTTATCGACACGTTTACGTAATTTGGGCAAATGGCTTCGACCAGAAATGTCTGAATATAGATCTCTGCTGGGCTTTAATGAAACACTTTGAATCCTCTCAATCCAGAAATCAAGAATGGAATTCATATGGCAGCTCTGCCCATTCAAGGACATCAAAAACTGTTCTTTCTCTCTTGCTTGCCTATATTTACTACACTATCTAAGACAGCAGCAGTGGCTCTCACATCTGTTCTGCACACCAATGTGTGCAAGGGAAAGAACTGTGAAATATCAGGGGCTTATGGTTTCCAAAAGAGTTTGCTGAGAAGTTGTCAAGCTCCAGAATTTCACAGCAGAAGAACAAAGTTGTTCTGATAGATGACTGCAGTACAACAGTTCAGCCTTTCCAATGGATTTTTTTAATAGTATCAACAGGTTTGAGACAGCTTGGGAGATAAACAGTTAAAAAATAAATGAAGAGGTACGCTGGCAGAACCCTGACATTACTAAAGAAGATCAATCCAGTTTCATTCAGCACCTTAATGTTATTCAGTTGCCATGCCAATCCGTTACCAGGTTAACAACAGACTGCTGCTGCAGTGATGAAACAGAAAAACCTTCCTCTGCTACCGCGTCAGCAGGCAATAATGAAGAATCACATTCTGCCATTAGTATTCTCATCAGGAGACGAGCCTGGGTGGGGAGGAATTAACAACTCACCGAGATGTCAAACAGCTCCTCTGTGTCATCCAGCATGCGGACCCTGATGGTGACATGGCGTCCGGGGGGCATGGCAGGGGGTCTGTGGCCGGGGTCCAGGGTGCTGATGCCCAGAGTCTCTGGGGCTCCCAGACGCTGGCCTGCTGCGGAGGCCATTGGCTCTGGCTCCGCCATGCTGCGCTGCTCTGCTAACTGCCCAGCCTGCACAGAGGACAACATGTCAGGCAGGCAGACAGAGAGACACACATGTATACACACTCGTATGCCTGCACCCACACACACACACACACACACACATCTGTCTGCAAAACAACACAACCGACGAGATATCTGATAACCGTTTATCAAAAATTGTCTTGAGGAGTAAGACTCTACCCCTCCTCTTACTGGTGAGGTAGGTGAGGTACAGAAATGCACCAGGGCCCAGATGACAGGCTTCACAACTTTCTGTGTCACACTAAGAGCGTAATTGCAAATGAAGTATTTGCACTCTCAGCTAATGGCTGATAATTGTAGCCTTTGGGAGAACCAATTACTATAAAAAGAGATCCAAGCGTGTTCTTGATTTCAAAGCACAAATCAGGCAGCCTTAATTTGACAAACAAATCACAAGGCTAGAGTGAAAAATCAAAGAGTCAATACAATGACAATTGATTCAGGAAGTCGTAAAAGCACAGCATTGGGACCAAAGACACACATACATGAGCTTAGTTAGGTTGTAATTGCTCTCAAGGGCATCGTGTCCAATCTGAATGTGGACATTGAAGGAACAGTGACTGGATTGTGCTGTGACTTGACAGAGTAATCAGAGTAAAAGACAGACAGTAGTAGGTGAAAGATAAAATATACAGGATTCATTCAGATTCAGCTGTGAATATTAATAAGAAACCTGAGAGAGAAACCTCATGTTGTAACTGTACTGTTGCTATGAAAGATGCTTTGCTCAGATACATTTTGAGTGGCATAGTGCAGACCTGATGTGCACAGAATAGTTAGCCCCAATCATTTGCAACCGCAGCAAATATGGCGGGTCCCATCTGATATTCAAATTAAAGACGCGGTGCAGTATCTGGAATAATAATGAGCAGTGTGACTCACTCTGTATCGGTTTAAAAGAGGGCTCGTCCCAGGTGGAGGATTGTGTTTGGACTAGTTGTGGAGTCATTCATTCTAGGTTGACACATGAGCAGGCCACTATCCACCCCCCATCTACCCAGCCAGATCCCCTGAGGCCCTGCCGTCCCGCTTAATTCTCTCTTCATCACACATTCCAGCCGGCTGATGTCATCTCAAGACCGCACCAAGTGGTTCATCAGAGTGTGCAGGCCAGTGGGCAGTTGTTCAGACACCACAGAGGTGAATGACTGCTGCCAAGTTCAAGCTGAAAGCTGAATAAGGCATTTCAAAAGAGTGGATAATTCAATCCAGCAGAGCGCATGGAGAATGTAGGCCAAGGACGGTGGATATACTAAATAGAGTGTATCTGATTAATTCAGTCTGCCTGTTCCCTGAGAGCTGATCACATAACTAGTTTGTTTCCATTAAGAAGGCACTCCACCATTGCATGCAATGAATGAGTGCACACTGTAGTCGGCGTCGATGAATAAAAGGGGATGCCACACAGCCAACCATGTTTAGAGAGCACGTTCTTATCATCTGCACCTGTCCGTACACTGTCATCATAGGGCAGTGGGCGTGACATGAGGCCTGTTTGAGTTTTCCAGCTCAATGGCTGGGCTGGGGGGGCAGACAGATTCCCTTAGGCTGATGGAAACCAGAGCTAATGCTGTCACCGGGGGGGGGATGGAAACATGCATGTTGTTCAACCCAACCCCAGCCATTTATGACACTTGATCCTCAGGCCATCATCGCTGGCCTGCAGGCTTGATTATTGGCAAGTGTTTCACGTCAAGTCTGTAAATTCATGGCTTATATGACCCACGCATGCTGTAACCCAACACTCTTCAAACAAAAGACCAGTGAAACGGAGGGCAATGAAAGAGCAGACAGTGATTGTTTCAGCCAACACTTACCCTACCCTGCCCCCGGGCTCATGAATCAACCAGTCATGAGTCTCGGGCTCCTCTAAATAAGTAACTCGGGCTCTGGCGAAACACGCAAAACAGTCACCATCTAGTTGTACAAATGGCACCTTGTTCCTGCAGACAGACTGTGACATAAGGCTCGCAGCATAGTAGATCAGGATACAATGCCAGAGGGACATTTACAGACCTCTGAGTGTTTCTCGGGGTGAATTACCCTGCCTTTGAACTTGTTTGCTTGAAATTCCCCACAAGTGTGTAACATGGAGCCGTGACTGCTGGCTGGTTGTGCTGGCTGGCGGAGTCTCAGGGGCTGTAACAGTGGGTTCTCTGTATGCGGGGGCACACTGGGGCCCCTTAGTGCGGGCCAACACTGCACAGCTGGATTCCTTTACTGACAGCTGAATGGCTGAAGGACAGGCTGCTTCAGCCAGTCAACTGTCTACCTGAGGCAAACTCAGAAATAAAAAAGCCTCATTTTCCTCTGTATTCAGCAACATGACATTGATACTTGGGTGTGGCTCACATAGCATGAATCAGTATGCAAAAGTTCCCTCTGAAATACTGGCAACATGACATCTGTTCATCAAGCACAATGAGATGTATGATTCAATTTAAAGGACTACCAGCAGGCTACTGTGCTGTAACCTGAACCTCTTCAGAACACATTAAAATACTGATACTGAGAATAAATTGAGAAAATAATAGTGCTGAGGTCTTTCCCTCCACTAGACCTTCCTCGCACAGATCTGGTCATGTTTACATCATTAATGTAATGTAGGTTAATAGAGCAGGCTGCTGTAATCCTCAGGACATTAGTAGATGTGACATATGCACCGCCTGGACTCACCTGACCAGCTGCTATAGCAACAAACTGGCAGATATAAAACGCGCACTCATTTGCGACATTTGGAGCATTTTAAATGTCAAGCAAAGCATAAGCCATTACAGCCGGGAAACATCAGCGACTGCAATGCCTGCATACATCCATACAGCTAAGGTATGCCTCTGGGCAGCGACCCTTCTGCAATGCAACCCGCACCGGGAGAGAGATGGGACATTTACTGATTGCAAATGAAGCTTTACACATAGTGTGGTAGTTATTTCTCTCCAACCTAAGTCCACAAGATCACAAAACAACCAAGGCGAAGATACTCTCACGATTTAACCCTAATCTCCTCAAACAAGTTGATCACTTCCCTTAAAAGCACACAGAGGACTTGGGCTGCAGGATTCTCTTACCCCTTCTTTAGAAATGCGGGCTTCTCCACGTATGTATTTCCCAGTTGAAGGAAGATATTACATCCACCTCCGGTCGTAGTGAATTCTGTCTGACTTTAGATGCTGGCCGTGCCGGCGAGAAGGCTTTTCGTGGTCGCCATGGCGGACGACTGAGTGAGTGTGCCGGGGAGAGACGGGATTACATTGAACCGAGACGCGGATCCACTCCCGGTGCTTTACTCAGACAATGAAGGAGGTGCAGCACCTCCAGCTTCTCCGGCAGGAACGGGGAACTGAATAGCAGCAGCACCATCTAGCGGTGGAGCGTGGAACTACACAATGACGTTGGAACGTTTTGCTTACCGAAAAATTGATATAATATTCCTATAGGGACTTAGACTGTGTTTATGGTGCTCAATAGTGAGTTTATGGTATTTTGTCTCTGCTATGATATCACTAGCTATATTATTCTTATAATATTCCTTATGTGACTGTTTATAGTGTCTGTGACTCAGTAGTGGGTTTATAGTGGCCCTATGATACTTTATGGTGTTTTACATTTCTTATGGTATCATGATAATACTCCAATATTCCTATTGGGACTTGTATGATGTGATATTTATATAGCATCCTTCTAAAATGTATTATAGGTCCTTTTTGTAAGGATGACTTATGCATATACAATGCTTATTATGCTGCAAGGTTAGACAAACTTGATTTCTTTTCTTTTTGTTTTTCTATCATTTCTACCTGCAGTCACCAGCAAGATGGTAGCTGTCAATTTTCAGTATTCAGAGACTGGATACTGTTCATAGACGTCAGCTCAGGTTAATGAGTCAGACACTGCTGAGAGAGCCTGTAGTCCGGAATTGATGAAGGTTTGATGAAGACTCAGGTACTTTGTTTTTCCAGAGAATAACGCAGAATGCATGAGTCAATTATGACAAATAAATGCACTGAAGGAATTTGAGGGAAGGACTTGAAGGAAATAGAAAACCTTTAAATTCTAACGGGTGCCTGCCTGAAGTTGCACTATGATGTAGGCTATGTGGATGTGGATGATGATGTACATACACATCTCTGATAGCCACCTATATTATCCCACTTTTGACATCAATGTATCATTCAGTAAGGGTGGGACTTGCTTGAAATCCTGCATGCCATGATCTGTTTTATCACTGTGTCAGCAGAGATATTCTACCTTGCAGCACGGTTTGCATGGCTGGTGAGAAGGTTTCACTTTCCCCCCTCCAGTGAGGTCAAAGGTCAGGCTCAGCTAGAGCAGCAGCCCTGCAGCTGGTAGGGATCCAGTGTCTTGCTCAAGGACACTTCAGCTGGGTAGATGCTTGCTGACATGAGGGCTTGAACCCAGGTAATTAAAGGACGGTCTCTAGAGTCTATTGTATTCAACAATACAATACACTGACTTGGGCTTCAACACTTTAAGTTTTTGCACTTTATCCAAGATCCGCTGGGGGGCGCCTCGGTTTGCGATGAAGAATGAGTGACAACAGTAGGCTACCAGACAGCAAGCTCACAACCTGAAAGTAAAATATCCCCCAACCCCAGGATTAAAACTAAAAAACACACCGTGACATCAGTGATTTACATACTGTGATTAAAAGCCCCGCTCCCTTCAACTCACGCATAACAAAAGCACTGTCTAAAACTCTCACAGATGAATGTAATTTCTAATCAATTTAAGCTGTAGTCTTGTCAACAGGCAAAGAAAGCCAGTGACATTTACCTGGCACGACCGCACTGTTTGCCCCACAAGAAAAACACCCGGTGATGTGTCCAAGCAGAGAATTTGTTCCACTCTCTGCAGCAGCCAACAAGAGATCTGTAATGCTAATCAACTTGTGGATTGTTCCACAGCTGAATCATCTGGATCTTGGAAAAAATTAATGGCAAACTGTGGCTTGTGGCTTAATACTCATGTATGTTTGAATACTGATATACTGTGTTGTACCAGGATCCCAATAATAGACTAATCAGTCAATCAATCAATCTATAAATAAGCTGTTTTCTATAATGTTATGGATATAGAGGCTATTTCATCCCTATTGGAAACCATGCAATGCTCCATTTTCCCTTGTACTCTTTTGTTATTCAGGGGCTCTCTGCTCCTTTTTATGGAGAGTGGCCTGGGGCTTTGGCTGGGACCGGTGCCTCCACATCGCCCACTCCTCCATGTAGCTGAGTCGAGGGACAGGGATAAAAGACAAGCAGTGTGGTGGGGGGCTGGAACTGGGCTTTATTTCATGTCTTTATTTCATGTCTGCTGCTCGCCCACCTTCTCACTGGCAGGAAGAGAAGTCTCCTACGCCTAGTGATGTGGGACTGAGATGTAGAAATCACACTCTGTGTCTTGGCAGCTTCACAGAGCCTCTGGAGGCATTTACTTGGAACTAAGGCAAAGATGAACATTTCAGCAAGAGCATGAAAAAACAGCCAGAGAGCTACAGCAAGAAAGGGAAAATAGGCAAGAGACAATGCTGTTGTGGATTAGTTATGTAAGCAATCATGATATTTTGTGCCATGGCCTTACCCCATAGTGATCTCTCACCCAGTTATGTAATGGTAAATGAAAACATGAGTAAACACTGAACTTCAGTCACTGATCACCATAGGGCCACCAGTATAGAAAGAACAATTACATGTACAATACTACTCATTTATACTATTTATCTTCTTGAAACAGCTCAATTTCCATGTAATTTACTGTATATTAATCTGATACTACTAATTAGAATGTTATGAAATTCTACCATAAAGATTCATATCAGCTTAAAAACTTTAGTTTTTAAAGTCACAATGAAATTAAATATGACTTTTTCACCTTGTTTGCCAATTTTCCATGTCATAATATACAGCTACTTAATAATGATGCCATTATTAGATGTCATCATGTACCAGTAGGTGTAAATAAAAAATCCAACCAATAATACCATCAAAGACTTTTGAATAATCCTGTCCATCTGCCACTCCCACCAAATAAAACTGTGTTTCTCACCCTAACTGATATCCCATTGGTTTACACTTTTGAATGATCCCTCTCTGCGTTATGTCCTGCCCCAAGATGCTCTCACAATGCCATTTCATTGTGACTTTAACTAAATAAACAGTTTAGGTGGGTTTAGGGTTAGGATTACCAAATGGCATTATGTAATCACATCCTCCTGATACCTCAGTGAAGGACCTGTATTCACCCACAATTCCTTCATTAAACCAATACACATTGTCACATTCATTTCTTCATTTGTAAATGAATATAAAAATGTATTTGAAAAGTCATGTAGGTGATGTCACTTTACATCATTATATGCATTATTTTACATAAACATTTTATTCAAATACACTAAAGACTGTTACATTATTACCTTATGCCACATGCCTTTACCTTTCCACCGTTATCCACATGTGAAACATCTTTAACATTTTATTAATTGGGTCTCCATCCATCTTCGCAACATCGTCGACATCAGCAGGTGCTTCCTGATAGACTGACTCAGTGGATAATTAGCATTTAATGGGAACATATGGGCTTAGGGGTGAGGCTGAGATTGAAAGACACCCCACAACAAAACAAGGATCCAAAAGCACTTAGATATAGGAGGGACTATGTGTGTATACAACACATAGACATATCAGTCACAAAAACTTGGTTTAATACACTGATTAATGCAATCATTGTTGCATGTACACATGGCAGCAAATGAATGGAAATTCCTAAATAATTGAACGAATTGGGTTAATCTAAGAAAAATACTTGTTTATTTCCAACATGTCATGCTTCTGTGTAATCGATTGTCAGAATGTGTCTATGAAGGCCGTCCTTTGATCAGCAGTCACTGCGCTCACCAGAGGGAGCGGGGTGACTGGTGCTGTACAATCAGCAAGCCCACAGGGTTGTTTGTTTGTTCAGCTGTTACTGCTGCAGAAGCTGTATGACAATAGATTGGAGAACAAACAGGAAATCAAACACAACAGGGATCTTCTATTAGAAGCGTCCCAATTATGTCTGCAGATAGGATTTACTGCTTATGTTCTTGATTTCATGAACCCATCTTGGCTCTTCAAATGTGTGGGTTTCTACACATTATGAGAATACTGTAGACACTGTCCCTGTGTAAAGTATTGTTGCGTATGACTATATAAATCTTCTTCAGTGGACTTCTTCTTTTTTATATAGTATACTGCATGTCACATGTCAGCATAATTCTCCAATAGTCTATTCAACATATCTATTTGACAGCCATCTGAAACATTTCCACACACTACAAATCCCTCACAGTGTGTATTCACCTTAAAAAAAGGGTGTGAAAATGGAAATGAGAATCCGTTTCTATTTTCATCTCTGCAGCATGGGTTGCATCTCCTGCCCTGTCACCGTTTCCCTCCATCTTTGAATAACAGGTCATTAGAGCTGCAGCTAGACTTCTACATTGCTCCAGCCCCCGCTGTCCCAGTCACTCAGTCTGGAATGAGTCTGGCCCCACACCTCCACTCACAGTTGCTCAGCACACTAACTCCAGTCTAATTGCCTGTGTTGCTAGGTTTGGCTCACGAAAAATTATTCCGCCCATTCTGTTTGAATTCAATTTGCAAATCCCCCAGTTGCTCATATTTTATCACCAGAGCTGCTTTGATAAAACTAGGAGGGGGGGGTGGGGGTATCCACTGATCACAGGCTGCATGAGAGAGTGTTTTTTTAATTGATGTGTATTAAAGGGAGAATCAACCAAAATCAACAACTTATATTTGTGTTCGTTTTTATGTTTGTTGAATCCGAGCCACGATCATCAGAGAAGTGCATTGCAGCAATTTGCATAGACACTCTGCCCATCCCTACAGTTCCCATAAGGCACCACATCATCGCTGTGTTGCATTTGGAGGGCAAAGTGAATCCTGGGATTTAAAGGCCTTCAAATGACCCTGAGAACATCAACTGACTTGGCAACCAAAGTCACAAAGAGTCAAATATATTGGAGAATTGATTGATTAGTTCAACTTTGTAAAATGTATCACCAAAGAAATTCACTTTAAAGATATTTAAAGCCTATTTAGTATTTGGGTTAATTATGTAGCTATTATTATAAAGTACTCTGTAAATTAATTTCAGTAAAGCAACAATATGTATTATCTCGACCCTAAATATTTCATTACTAATTAGAGAGTCAACCAATTATATCAGTGAGACAGAACACATTGGATAGATGGGCAAATCCTGTCAGCCACATTTACTTTCTCATGATCTGTGTCTGGCTGTCATGAATGCTACATAATGGAATCTGATTTGGATTCCTCAGTATGTTAAACAGATGCAATGTCTGTCTAGAGACAATTTATGTCTTGCAATCATTTCAAAATAGATACTTGACAGTGTCTGGCAACACAAGCAAGTCAAGCATCCCTGGAATGCGCTAGTAGGGGAGAGAGGTGGGGAATTGTTACAGCTGATCAAGCAGAGGGCGGGAATCTATTTTGTACAGAGAGGCCATTCAAGGCTCAGGAATGAGGAGGCTTTCTCCCTGCAGAGTTGAAAATCACGGAGCTCCTGCCGAGCCCCTCCACCTCCACAAGACAAGAAAATCAGCAGGGGGTGCCTCCAAACATACTCCATTTAAAAAAAAAAAAAAATCTAAATAGAGAAGAAGCCTTGGCAAAGACAAGCTGCCCCTTCCACTGCTGCTGAATCTATAAAAACAGAGAGAGGGATGACACTCATTTCATTATTGCCCCATTTCTGTTTAAATGAGTTAGGTTAGAAATGTTTCCCTGCAGGTAAAACAGAGTATTTTGTCTGACTCCAATTTGCTACCCATTCCTTTGAATGATGTTTTATTGTAACATCATACCCTGAAATGTTAAGCCATGCTATGCCTATCAAGAATGATGCTTGGGCCATAGTTGAAGCACTTCTGGAGGAAATTAGGTCATGTGCACAAATAAAGACAAGTTGATTGATTTGCCCAACTGCATACCTGTTAAGCTATACGATTCATTTTAATACTCCTGACCCTTCTGACATGGTCATATTCACATGTCCATCATAAGGTTGTTTTTAAGATGCTCTTTTTATCTTTCATTTTAGCATATTTACACTTCAGTCAGATGAATAGAGATAGGGTTAGGGTTAGGAGTTTGCTGTGATAACTGGAGATATTCTAGACAAATTATTTCAACTGTTGTATAAATCCATGACCTTGGTATTTCAATGTATGATGTGAGAGGACTGCAGAATAGAGACAAATTGTAGGAATATAGTTTAGGCCTTGGAGTCTGTGAAAAAGATTTCACCACTTTTGTCGAGAAGTAACTGCAACAAAACAGATATAGTCATCACAGAAATCCCACATGCAACTGGGAGTTGCTGCCTGCCTCTTAAGGCTCCACCCCTGAAAGGACTGCCTGTAAAATGTATTTTGTTCTCTTTTAAGCTATCAGAAGGGGATAAAAACAGTTGATCTATCTGCAGACTCACAATGATCTGACTGAGATCTATATGTTCTCTTAATTGATCTTTGTAAATAAAAACATCATCATTGACAAGATGATTGCTATTGTAAAACCAGCTGAGAATCATGGTCTGCAGACTTGGCTCTTTTCTATAGTACTTTGTTTTCATAATAAATTATACATCATTATGCATTAATGTTCAATGTTCACCGACACCCAGTCATGAGTAATATACAATTAAGTACAATTAATAAGAGCCATACAAATAGCAGGTAATAGCTTTAGATTAATAGATCAAGTGTTAGGTCAACCCTTTCCAAAACACATATCACTCTGGTGTTTACTTTCCAAGAACATGCTGTGCATAGATGGAGCATTTCAATTTTCAAGCTTTTGTGTGACTGGCTATGAAATCTTGTGTGTCGCTGATAAGGGCAACATGGATTATGACATGAACACACGTTTCAGTGGAAGAATGTTTCCCTGCTGTTTGCAGAGATCATCCCCCACACACACTCTACTGTTACAGCTGCAAATTAGACTGTGAAATTGACAACTCATGTGTTGCCATCTGGTTGCCATGACACCTAGTTATTAGGGCTTGTGACAGTCCTGGCTTGGCCTGTGTGTTCTCTCTCTCCCCCCCCCCCCGCACATCAACATTGTTTCCGATATGAAAGGCGTGAAGTATCACAGGGGGGTCGGCGGTGTGGGCTGATGGAAGTGGGGGGCGCTCAGCGGCGGCGCTGACTTCCACCTGAGGTACGGCACTAGCAGTAACCATCTTTCACACATTCAAGCTATGAACGCCATCCCATGTTTAATGATGAGAGTGTGATCTACTGCGATTCCAAAACCTGGGAGAACCCCCTCTATTTTCACCCAAAGTAGAGTCTATTTCCCAGCCCAAAAAGAAAATTATTTCACTTCTTTTGCATCTCATCCTGTTGATGGCCACAATTCCTCTGTGCTGTAGATGTTCTTGGGTACAAAAGCTTCTTTTTCACACACATTTCAGCCCTTGTCTGATCTAAGGCTTCAGGAGCACATTGAGACTTTAATGCTCCACTGATCAATGTAAGGATTAACGCAACTTAAATGCTCCTTTGTGTGGTCCGTACATTAGAATCTCCTTCATCTCCCGAACTCTCAGGAGGCGGGTGGGTGGACGGGTGTTCCACTTCTCCTTGGGATGACAGCCTCACGAACTTAGGCTTCCTGGTGAACAAATGCCTTTTTTTTATGGGCTGCCTTCTGCCACACAGTTACCCCAGTGACTGAGCTGCCAACTGGGTGGGTTGGGGTGAGGTGGGGGGTGCGGGGAGGGATGGTGTGACTCATGCCTCTTCATCTTGACATTTGACATACTGATGTGGAGGATCTCAGCTGGAACAAACACGGCACACGGTGTCACAGCTGCAACGGCTGTGCCTTCGAGCCGCCGGCCTACGGTGCTGAGAACAGGTAACCATGAGTCAGCTCCTATTTAATTCATACACCTACGCTTCTGAGCTCAGGGGGTTGTTTTCAAGCAGTTATTTTATTTTATTTTTTTTTGTTTCAAGGCAGTCTCTCCGCAGAGAATTCAACCTCTCACGGTGCCGCTCGGCATTCTTTGAAAGTCATTCTTGCTGTGACTCTGTGGCAAAGACTTGTGGGAAGGGCAACTGGAGTGCACCATGACCTTTTAAAACTTGTACAGTATTGTAACACACCAGTCGAACGGCACAGCTGCACGACAGCCACAAGGATGATCGCGGCAAAGCATTTGATAATCCATTCTCATTAGACCTCTTATACTTGCCAAACACACCGCACTGCTTTTGACTATATGCTCCCATAAACACAAATGATGCCGCTGAATAGTGAGCAACGCCAGAGGGATGCTGTCTCCTAATGAACCCCTCTGAGACCTCGCCATCAGGTTCCTCAGCCCTCTGCCCCATCTCATCCGTCTGGATAAAGCGCCTCGGCGAGCTAGACGGCACAAACAGACTGCACAGGGAGGGCAGGGCCTCGCAGACAGAGGAGCAGCCGCATCAGGTGGCTGAAGGTGGATGTTGACAAGGGCCTCAGAGGAGACGCTCGCAAACACCTCCCCGGATCCATTAGCTGGTGATTCCCCCAATAGGGCGCTTCCACCTCTACTCTGCTTCAGTGATTCAAAACAATCTCTAAAATTAGCCGCAAGGCAAACCGAGGAGAAACGAGGACCAATACATAGGGGAGCCCGATTTTTTTTATATCATCTCTTCAAGGCGTTCCATCTTCCAGTTCAATTTTTACTTCCTTGCCCTTTCTGACATGAGAGATTAATTCTTAATCAAAGTTACCCTAAACTGAAGGACTGATCAAAACATGAATTATGAAGGAAATAATTTTAGCGGTTCACGGCGCAAACCAACAGTGTTTCATTGCGTATTTCTACAACACACCCAAACGCTGCTGCAACAATAGTGAATGTAAATCAAAGCTTGAAATCCATTTACCAACTTCAAACAAGCCTCCATGCAATATTTCAAGTAATATTGTCTATCTGCACAGTCAGTATCCTTATTCATAATTCCATTCTCAGAGTTAATTGGGGAAACCTTCTCTCTCTTTCTGTTTAACAAGGCCAGAGAGTCATGGGGAAAATGTAAAAAGTTGGCCTTTTTACCAAGCCAATTACAGCTTGCATTGGGGCAGCATTACCTATGTGTGTGAGTGTGTCAAACGTTCTGAATGGGAATTAAAACAAAACCTTTGGATATTAAATGACTGTGTGCTTTGAGTTTCTGCTCTCTGATTGTTGATCAGTCAGAGCTAGGTAGGCTCTCTCTCTGTCAAGTCCTTTGAGACATGCTTCTGATGAAGGACTATAGAAATAAATTAACTTGATTTGACTTGACTTGGCTTAGACTTAGTTTGCTAGACTTGGTTGGCTACGAGTTATTCCTGTGACTCCCACATTTACAGTTTGATGAAAGTCAGAGATGCTTTTAAGGATTCGCAATCAAATGAACATTTACACACTGAGAATTTACACACCCATCATCGTATTAGAGTCAAGTAGCTTCACTGGGCCAAATTCACAAACACCTCCATTACCAAAAATTGCCTAGCATGTTTAACTCTAATTAAGCGAAAACTGTTAGGAAAATATCAAACTGTCCAATGGTCTGTCTTAAAATCTAATGAGACATTATGAAGTCTGTAGACACGACTGCTGCTGATTTGTTTTGACGAAAAAAATCATATTCCTTAGAATAAACACAATAATTGGTTGGTATCTTGCTTGTATGTTCTGTTGGCAGGCGAGTATTTGCTTTTGTTATTTGTCTTTGTCGTTTTTAATTTATGTTTGGTTGTTTTGTTTGTGATAAATGTATGAGATGTCGTGGTTTGTATCTATATTGAAAACTAAAATAAAATCTTATTAAAAAAAAGAATAAACATAGTAATAATAATAATAAGCATGGATTGTGGACAGCTGAAATGCACAGTAGAAAAAAGCAGAAAAGTCTTGTTTTTGTCTTGCATTATGACCAGGAACTGGTAAACACTGGCTTGTATTTGGGCCCAGAGTCAAACACCTATCAAGAAACGTCAATACGAATCCCAAGACCAGTAAGCAACAACAAAGTTATCAAACTGTTTACCATTCAATTAGGGCAATTAAAGTGATTCCTATTATTCACAACAAAACAAAATGCTCATGTGTTAGTCTTGTAGAATTACAAGTGGGAAAAGCACAGGAGAAAAGAAGCAATTTCCTCCAGAAATAACTTTCGCGGAGCAATTGTGAGGCAAGCCTGCCTCTGAGCGTGTCGGCCCATTCACTTCACAGAATAAAGCTGTCATTTAAGCTTGGTAGCCTCAGTCGAGTGTTAAACGCACTTTTATTGTTTAGGTGTCAAATGAAACAGTGTCACCATTCAGGGAGGGAATAAAGAGTAAATGGTCACATAAAAAAATATAAAATCAACAATGAAAATGGTAACACGGGGAAAGTCTGGTTCCCGTGGCAACATAGATGTACAGTTGAGACAGTGTCCAGATCCAGACGTGTATGTGTTTGGTTTGCACATTTCCACAGCCTATATTAATCTCAAACAATAAAAGTCCTTTTTTTTGTTTACTAGCCATGCATACAGTTGACAATTCCACATGTGTTGAGTCAGTGTCTTCATAGGAGCTGGCACTTTCAATACAAAATATTTACACTACCATTAATTATTCTTGTTATCATCGCCATCATCGTTACTATTTGTTACTATGAATTTGAATACTCTGAATACATAAAGAATGGGAATGGGATGTTGAAAATCTTAGCACCCCATTTAATTTTGATACCGGAGGAGAAAAGAAATGGAAAGTAGGCGTCGTTGCTTTAAATGTCACCCATTCCTGAAAAGAAGACAGTTTCGAGAGATCGTCTGTAGAGATATTCAAACACTGAGAGATGGACTCCTTGTCCCATCAGGATGAAGCAGTTACTTATATTACTATACAGCAACCTGCTGTCAGAGCCTCCCAGAAAGGAAAACAAAACATCACACGATATGTGAAAGACTCTGCTACGCTTACTATTAGATCTCCAAAACGAGAAAATAGGAAAGAGATGACTGCACCGATGTTTCAAGAAAGACACTGACTTTTCCACCATTTTCTTTCCATTCCTCTCAACAACTGAAAAAAAAAAAACAAAAAAAAAAAAAAACAAATAAGAAAATGGAGGTGCTTTCAAGTCACCTCTTTGGTTCTGCCTGTGATGAGTACAAAAACCTCTCGCCGACCTCTAGACAAAGAAGGTAAGCTGAGAGAAACCTTGTGCACAAATCAATTACTCATCAATGTTTAACACAAGTGGATCCCAGCGATCTGCTGTTGGGTTTGTGTACAGTAGCTATTTGCAACTCGGTCATGGTAACATAAAATGCATCTAGATGTGCTGTGCGAAACTGAGTAATACAAACAAAACCTAAAAAAAACAAAAAACAAAAAAAAGTAATCATTTACCAAAGCAGACTGCAGAACAACCTAAACAGTAATTCTGTGCTGACGATGACTCACTTTTTTCTCCACAACCCAAAAGATAAAAACAAACCAAAACAACAAAAACAAGAGAGTAACATAAGGCGAGTGCATGTTCCTTTTTGTCGTTTGTCAATTTCTCTTGCGGCAAATTCCTGGCATTCCTCATTCAAAATCTATTCATTATTGACATGTCATTATTATTAATTATGTCATGACTGATTTTACGCTCCAAAGAGTTAAAATCCAACACGTTCAACCACGACTTTGTTAATCTTTCATTTAATTGGCGTGTGTGTGTGTCCGTGTGTGCGCGCGTCTATGTGTGTATTTCTCTGTTGCAGGTCGAGTTAACTTCCTCTAAGTAGACGTCTTGCCTGGCCCGTCCCTGTAGGCCCCGGGGCTATTGTATATTGCAAGAGGAGCAGCAGGGGTCGTCCTTGTCTGGCTGGGCGGCGTAGTCCATCTGCCGAACGATCTCAGCGAACAGTTCGTCTACCATGGTTTTGCTCTTGGCTGAAGTCTCCATGAAAGGGCAGCCCCACTCCTCGGCCAGGGCCTGGCCTTCGCTGGACGACACCTCCCTCTCGCTCTCCAGGTCCACCTTGTTCCCCACCAGGATCACTGGAACCTTCTCATACCTGAGGTAAGACACAAGGACGCAGATATCAGAGACAGAAGCACGCATGGAAATCTGAGATACACAGCGGAGAACTGAGGATATGAAACTGTATGGAAGCAATCAGTGAGTTTTTGTGTCTTGATTATGTTGCTTTCACTGCACTTGCAGTTTCAACAGACAGTCAATTAGCCTTCCAGGATTTGGTATTAGTGCATGCTTAATGCCACAAGAGGCATTAATTGCACCAAATGAAACCTTCTTTGTTATTTCATGTGAAGACCCTATCAATACATCATGCAATCCATACACTTCATTCCATACATGTGGAGCGTCATATTGAAATATGACCTTCTAAAAGACCTGGTGATCCAGTGCTGGTGAGGCAGCTTGGAAACTTACAAGAGAAACAGTGGACCATCCTGCCTCATTCATTTATTCATTGTCTTTACCTGCTTATTCCTATTCAAGGTCACAGGAGGGGTTGGGGCCTATCCCAGCATGCATTGGGCACATCAGGGAAACACCTTGGACAGGTTGCCAGTCCATCACAGGGCAAACACACATTCACTCTCACATTCACACCTAAGGACAATTTAGAGTCTCCAGTCAACCTGACTTGCATGTCGTTGGACTGTGGGAGGAAACTGGAGCACCTAGAAGAAACATGCAAACTACTGAACCACCATGACCCCCCGCCTCATGAGCTAGCTTATATTTATATGACACTATGAGTACCAAGTCTACAGCCTGACCCAGTAGTGAAAGGGAAATGGGCAATATAGCCCTGGACCCCTGAGGGCTGGAAGTGGCCATAATCCTTTGAGCTCTGAACTCCCTGCCATGCTGCCTGAGTGCTGAATGTCACTGTGGAACTGGACTACTTACTGGAGAGCCAGAACAGGCGGTCAGTTACATTAAATAGGCTACTGGACACAGTTTCCCCAATATATCGGTCCATCAGTGTCATACTGGGAAAAGTGGCGTGCCTCCAAGGCATTAGGCGTCCGCACTTTGTACACATCAGAGGAAATAACAAAGATTAAAAACATCACCGAAATAACAGATCTTGCGCTTTCACATAATTTGCTAAAAGGTAGGCTGCTATTTCCTTCATCCTTATCTGCAGGTGAGGCCAGTATGAGAGCTCCCTCCGTCTGTTGTAGCTGTCGTTTGAACCGGCAGCATATTCACCGTGAACCCGGCTCGAAACGCCTCTGCTCACGATGCTGAGCAACATCGACAGATCACACAAGAGTCATGCACCCGGCACCCTTCAGCATCATTAGAGTTTTCAAATGTTGCCCTCGCTCGATGAAATATTTATGCTCCTAAATTATTTATGTTTATTTGAGGGGGAAAAAAAACACCCTCATCCTTGATCGCTATGGTAACAGGTACACAAGGAAATGACTAATGCTGGAGAGATGGAGAGAATGCAGAATAAGCAACTGTAATACTTTCCTAAGTCGGGCAGCCGGAGCCAGGGGCTGCAGGTCTCACCGTTAAATAAGCTTAAACTCGCTGAGAATAAGGAGCCGACTTTGATTTACTCATGAATACATTATCCAGAGCGAACTTTAATCTCAACTATCCTGTTCCCAGGATCTGCTCGCCAGCCGAGAAGAACTACCGGGATTTAAGAGACGATTTCAGAGGTCTGTGCACGACCGCGAGTGTGATAGCGTTCCGCGAGCTCGGAGGCAACTCGCATGAAAATCTACAGCCTATGCTCCTCAACTTTGACATCCAGTGTGTACAGTACCTAGATCTCATTCACTATATTCCTAACTTCAGGGCCATGATTTTACTGAGAACTATTTTGGGCCACATCTCTGTGGCAGTAGGCAGTCCTTGCTCACATCCTTATATTCCTTTCCCACTTTCATTGAAAAACCCTAATCATAGTTGTGGGTGTGCAGATTGAAAGGCCAAAACCCCTCCTTTTGTGGCTGTGCCCATTTAGGAGAAGCCACAGGGGGCACAGCATTTAGGTGGGGTAATGGTGGTCAAGATCTGGGCGTCTCTTTCACGAATCAAGGCCATGGTTGGGCTCAAATCTCACATGGAGGCCTCTGGCAGGCTTACTATCTGCTATATCCGCTATCACATGCTGCCTCATACCAGCTCCCACTTTAGCCTCTCCTGCCCCAAATGTGACTCAGTCATAAAAAAGGCGTGTTCCAGAGAAACCACAGTATCTGAGCTCTGTATATATAATGTATAGTATGGATGCAAGCTCCTAAAATGACAAATAAAAGCAAATTATCACTATTCTGCCTAGAGGAGTGCTCTTTGCTGTAAGACCTAGACAGAGCTTCAATGGAAACAGATTTCTGATCCACTGATGAGCATGTAAAACTGTCAATCAATGAAAGAAACTGGCTACAACCTCGAAGAGTGGGAGGAATTTGGAAGAAGTAGTGAAATAAAGTAATATCATACACCCATGTGGTTGTTTTTTTTTAATTTTTCTTTACCATAATGCTAGATTTGAATTGGACAGCCTCGCTACTTGGCGTTCTCGCACTACTTAGGACTCATCGCAGTGCAGCACAAAGAAAAAAAAACTTGTCATCTGGCACCAAAGGAGAGGGTCTATAAATAGTCATAATAACAGAGGGGGAAACCTGCAATCCCAGGAGGTGTGAGAGGGTGGCTGCCACAGATAGCAAGGCTCCCAGGGCCTCAGCATGGAGGGCGTTGACCACACCAGGTGTGGGCTGAACAGTGGATGATGCAAGGCAGCAAGGCTGGGCCATCACACAGAGCATAGCAGAGATGTCAGTGTGCAGAATTTACTGACTTTAAATGTGATGATAGGCTTTCACCAATATTGTACTTGATTCATGGACCAAAGATTACCCGAAGCTCAAAAACACCTTGTTTAGAAATCCATTTTGGACGCTCCTCTTAAGCAATTAATTGCAACCTCTGTGATTTGGAAATTGCAGAAGTTCATATTGCAATTTCGATTTTTTCCGATTAATTGTTCAGCTCTAGTTTAGACAGCAACCTCAACTGTCAACTGCACACCCAAAGTCTTGTGAGAGACTAAGCACCAACAGTGAAGACAAACACAGCACAAACAACATGGCATGTTTTAGCCCACAGCTTGTGAGTCTGACTATGCGTGTACTGGAGCACTCTGACTGCGAACACCCATTCTAGCTCTCCCAGACACACCTTATCTATAATGAATGATGCATCAACTGATATAGGCCTTGCTGACGGAGGGCGGGACCCGGTGGTCCAAGAGTCTCTGGACTCATCTGGCTCTAGCCTACGAGGTGAAGGAGGAGACAGGCTTCGTGCTGGGTCTCCTCCCAATGGCCCTTTTGTGGAGGGTCTATAGCTGACTCAGTAGAGAGGATTCAGCTGAGTCAGAGAGAGGTAATAAGCTCCTCTATTACAGCACAGCGCCAGGCAAGGGAAGATTTCATCAAGGATGGGTTTCTGGAGAGCCTTTTGAAAACAGGCCACGATAACAGCGAGCGTGGCTCCTAAACGCAGAGAGGCGGTGCAGCCCAACGGTGGGATTGTGCCAAAAGAGAATTCTTTTTTTCAGGAGAATGAATAAGAAAAAAAAGATAACAGCTGGGATAGCACTTTATATTCCCTCAAATAGTCTCTTTTGGATTCTCTCTATGCTCTCAAGGTAGTGAAAATTAATTCTCTCCTTCCCTTTTCCTTCAGAGATCTTGATGCTATTCACAGATGATGGAGACATTGTCCAAAAAAAGTGGAGAGGATCTAGGAGTAGTTCTTGACAAACTGTACAGGCTAGTCATTTGTGGATCAGATGTATTACACCCATTATACAGTACACTAGCAGCTCCCTGGGGGTAATTATACTTTCAGAGACAAATTCCTCCTCTTACAAAGTACAAGACCGAAAATCTGAAATGCAAAGTGACACTGCATCTGAAATTGCCTTCCCATAGCATAGTAGTGAAAGAAAATGAGAGGGGGAAGTTTTAAATAGTTCAGGGACTAATTAATAGGTTTTGTAAACAGAAAATATGGCCCAAGTGACACGTATGACAAGTCAGTTTCACCCTCTGAAAATGATACACTACACTAAGGATATTGTGTGACCACTACCACCATCAACCCTACCCTTATGGTAATGGCAGACAGACTCTATAGGTAGCCATAGGAATCACAGCAGAGCAATACATAACATTATATATCATAAATATTCAATGAAAGACAACTTGGTTTAGTTTGTATGGGCCAATTACCAAACTTTGTATAGTTGGATTACGACAAATACAATTGAGCAATTCAGCTAACTGAACAAAGTCGTTCTTTTAGGGATTTTTATGAGGATTTTTTACACACATTTATGACTTAGTAAACAACAAAAGAGCAATAAATGAGACTGGTGCATGGACAGTTTGTTGCCTAGCTGTTTTCATAATTGCTTGTTGTTTTCTCTCCCTCATCATTATCCATGGCAACAGCTTAAAGTCCTCTTCAATTTGTAGTGGCCTTCTCTAATAATAGTTCAATGACATATTGTCACTATCTAGCGACCACTATTTGACTGCAATGCCCAGTGTGCCATTATTATCTTTACCTCTTCACTTGTGACTGGGAGCATCAACACTGGCTTCATGGTACACAACTGGGCTTAATGAAATAAACATTAAGAGGGACTCTTGTAAAGGCCCAATGCATCATTGAAACAGCTATACACAAGCATGCATACCCTGAATTATAGATTGGGTATAGGCTTTAAGTATTTTTTTACCCCTTGGATGTTAAACATAACACTTGATTTTGAAAGCCCAGTCAACTTAATTAAGTAATCAGCACTCAACTCTGGCCCTGTTCTTTTGCCCAGCTTTCACAACAAACTAAGGCACAGATGAAAGAGGAGCTCTCTGGAAGAACCAGGACACTACTGCTCCTTCATTTAATAATCAGGATCCTTTCAACCAATTGGCACATGAACAAAACCTGTAATGATAACTCCATGATTAGTACGCCTTACTGCAATGTTGAGGTGAGCAAGTAAGGATGCAGCCTAAACTAGTAACTAAGTTTTGACTTAGGGTTAGGGTTAATCCAAGCTGTGACCATATCCCTAACTAATAAGAAGAAGTCCTGAAATATCACCAACATCAACAGACACAATAACACGGCATGGCAGCAATGCTATCAGGAGGGTTTGCTCTGGTGGCCTAGTTCACTACCTGTTTCTTCTGGACTATCCTCCTACCATGGCACAGGTATTTGGATGCACCGTCACGTCTTGTGCCACCAATCGGGAAGCATCAGTAGCGTATAGTTAACTGTGGCTGAAGTGAGGAGTGATGAGGTCCCAGCGGGCGCGGGCGGGCCAGGGTGTAATCATCTGCACCCATGGCCTCTGTGCTAATGCCTGCCTGTGCCACAAACAGCAGGCGCTGATAGATGCTGACAGGGTTCAGAGAGAGAGCGACACGCAGCGGCGCCTCTGACCTGAGCGGGTGGCGAGGCGGCCGTGCCGGGGCACCGGTGTTTTGGCAGCGAGGACGGGCGGAGAGGCTAAGGGAGCAGTGACAACTGTATAACCTACGGGACACGACGAAATTGCATGCATCACTTTGCCAAATATCTATCTATCTCCAAGTTCTTCTAGCAACTCTGCAGCTGTCCCTTGTTGAAAAATAATCTCTTACGGGAAAATTCCACCCTCAGATACTCTGCACTGTTATGTGTCATCAATCTGTGATGTTCACTGCATTCCAGGAGTTATTTTGTGATGAACTGTAATGTACTCTTTTTGTTGTACCCACTTTCCCGTGCCTTGTCTACTCGTACTTCAGTTAGTGATTTCCTACATTACCCAGAATGCCTTTCGCCAACCACTAGAGAACATGCCTGAACTTGTTGCATTTCAGCTGTGAGTTTTATGTGCAGGTGGGGAGAACAGAAGCGGAGTAAGAGTTTTTCCAGTTGAGAAAAAGTGACAGTCACACCCCTTACTCAAAACGAAACATGTATTGAGGCTGCATTGCATTAGGGTCTATTGAGGCTTTTGTCAATGGAGAAATTATCTCTTTCTCCTCTATGATGGATTTCTCCCTGTATGATTGTTGAATGTCAGTGCAAAATGGTGATCTAGAAAAAAGACCTTGCTCTTTTCTACCTTTAGCCAAGTTATCTGCAGGAACATGAAAAATACACCACCAGATAACAAAATGGACCCAGAAGTACATTGCCAATAGCTGTTTTTTAAACAGTGTGAAAGTGTTTTGGGATGGATTTACCCTTCAATTTGCTCCCCAACATGATCACAACAACAGAACTTATGATTTCTCTGTTACCTCTGCCTTTTGCAAACAAAGAAATGTGATTCAAATGATTTGACAAGTAGCATAATAGAATACCAAGCCTGTCTCTGTTGATAACGGGTTGTTCAAAATGTGTTTAGAAATACGTGGGTGATGTATTGATTTTTGGCATGTGTATAGGAGCTAAGTTGCCATATCTGGTAAAGTTCCAGCCAACTCCTTTGGTTTTTGAAGTGGTATAGCAACCGACAAAGGAAATGGATGGGCCAAACAAATTTGGCATTGGCATTTAGACTGAGTCTTCCTTGGGTATTTGTTAGTTTCTCTTTCTAAATGGAGGGAGCATGTGGAGACTTTAAAATATTCATTAACTTAAACTGTCAGTAACAAAAAACAAGAAGTCACCTTAGATGATTGTCAACATGATTGTCTTACATTAACTTTAGGCTATTTGTAGCATTTTGACAACAATGCTGCTGATTGTGAGCAACTAGCTAAGTGAGGCATGGCTTTCCTGCTCTTAAACATAATTTTTTAAACGAAATGTTCTTTGTTGCGGGGCCAGTGGCAAGTAAGGTCAATTGTGTTGACGCTACCTCGGGAAGAAGGCAGATGCTCTGGTCTCTAGACCCCTAGTGTTAGGAATCCTTTAATTAATCTTTCCTTTGCAACCATTCACTGTATAAAGACTGTAAATGCTCTGTTTAACCCAAGAAAATACACTTCCTATGCTCTACTTTCAAAACAAACTCTGCTAGTGGAGACCTGTAAATAGAACATGGGTCACAGCTATTATCAATACTGAATAAAAGACTATCTCTGGCCTGCTATATTAAAAGCAACTCTGTCATTACAAATGGATTGCATGCATGCAAAGACGGTTGTATGAGCCCATGGAGTTGCAGAAGTTTGTCTGGAACTCTGAGGTTAAGTGTTGTGTAGGAGTGTGACGTGTACTGGGGAGTTTTTAGCTTCACAAAACAAATGCATCTTTGTGACTATAGGGAATAACAGCAGACTCTGTGTTAAGCGTGGAATCACACATAACAGCTTGCCCGCACCTGGTGTGTGAGTGCACATGTAAAGATCCACGCATAAACACACACACACACACACACACACACACACACACACACACACACAGTAGTAGACGTAGATGCTCGCATACCTTTCCCCATCCTCACTTATATGGGGGAAACACATGCTGACCTCATTCTTTCATCCAAAGCCATAGATTTATGGGAATGTTTATAAAGGCCATTTGAACAATGCTAAATTCAATTAACTGACAAACTATTAAGGCAACCAACAAAACATTATAACAAAAATAAAAAGAATGTCTAGAAATCTTACTACTCTTTCTATTCTAAATCTACTCTATATTTGAGATGAGTCAATTTCATTTTCAAGTGAGTCTATAATGGAATGGAATGGAAATTGGCAAATCAGCCACAATCGTAATTGATTAATAACACAAAAATATTACAGGACTGTATTACATTTATACTGAGCCATTATATAGGTTATGTGCAATCTAAAATAATCAGCACAAGCTGTGAGTTTTGAACTGATGCAGTTACTCTGCTTAAAATGTGCTTCTTCACTGAGAGCTTCCTCAGAGGGGAGTCTTGTCTCTCTGGAGCCCATTAGACTCCCCACATTCACTGTGGCACGTTCACTGACACCTAGAATGAGTGATGAACCCACACTGTCACAGCCCAGTGCATGCTGCCTCTCCACTACACATGAATTCCCCAGGATCCCCCCAAAACACAAGAACTGGGCTAACGCATATAGCAGAGACACTCACCCATAATTTAACCATTAGCACTGATGACGTTGTTGTCTATTTAGACTGTCAGTGGAAAGTGTTTCTTAATGTCATCATCAAGTCATGGCATCTTTTCCTGTGTTTCTATCGGGAGCGTAGGTGTGTACGGGGCTTCAGCCTAGAGCGAGACGTGCCAAAAACACGATAGGACAATCAAGCAGCCTCAGTTAACCTCTGCCATGTATCAATCAGCAGCCCCCACTGGTGACCTCATATCTGGATCATCTCTGTAACCGCGCTCAGACATTAGACAATCTCACGCTTGACTCCTGCTTGGACCGCGCTGCTCTTTCCAAACAGCTTGTGCTTGTTAATTAAAAACATGACTTCTCCTCTGTACAAACTGGCCTCACGGTAGTGTGCTTTTTTCCATATTTAGTGACTCCAAACCCCCGTTGCTCTAGCTGTGTTTTTGAGGTCTGTTGCCATGAAGCAGGCCTCTCTGCAGAGCCCCTGTTGCACTGAATCCTGGGTATTCCCGGCTGTGTGTTTCACTGGGGTTGCAGCATCCAGCACAGTGGACACACAGCAGCGTGGCAGTTTACAGACAACATCTCCCATGTCATGACTACAGTACAGAAGAGACTGGTCCTCTTTTTAGTGACAGATAGGCGCGATGTGGTTATGAGTCTAACAGAGGGGATCGGTGCTGTTTGCCCTATTAGAAAACAGCCTTCCTAAGATGTAACTGCCTGCAGCAAAACATAACAACACTGGAGAAACACTTAGAGATGACTCTTAGAGATCACAAATGATTAACTTTAGAGATGCTGGGACTGCAGTGCGAGGGCATGTTGGCTACCTAGGAGTTGAAAGCAGTATGGGTGAGACCAGGTACACCAAAATAGAACAGACATGTGGTGTTGTACTGTAGTCTGCCCTGAAGGTGCACACCATCTCCATTCAGGCACAGACTATAGGCCTAGGCCCATCCTCAGACTACAGGGCCTACAGTAGGCAGCCTATGTGTGGGAAATAACCTACTGCAGCCATACTGAACCACTGGACAATGTGGACATTATTCTTTTCCTGTGCATCATTTTTTTTTTTTTTTTTTACCAACCTTTTCACTCTTATGATCTGATCCCTCATCGGTTTTATGTCTTGGAAGCTTTGCTGGTTGACAAGGCTGTAGACCAGTATGAATCCTTGGCCGTTTTTGATGTAAAGGTCCCGCATGGAAGCGAACTGCTCGGTACCGGCAGTGTCAAGGATCTCCAGAACCGAGGGTGAGGAATCTACCTCGATCTCCTTGCGGTAAAAATCCTCTATGGTTGGGTCGTACTTCTCAATGAACGTCCCGGTAACAAACTGCACAGTGAGGGCGGATTTCCCGACCCCGCCGCTGCCCAGGACCACCACTTTATACTCGCGCATTGCTCCCTTGCTAGTGGATTAAATCAAGAGATTGTCGAAAGGTATCAATCTCCGCGCGTCATTGAAATTAACTAAAATATCCCCGCACGAATTACATTCACCACTCGTGTCCCATTTTGAACGGGTGTCAATAATACAGTCTTGCTCGCCGCTGCTCAGCTATGGCAGAGCACAAAGACTCGGTGCTCTAAGATGGATTTCATTGTAGAAATTCCCCCACGCAGGCCAGACATTGATAACTAGACGTGCATCCGAGGACTGCAATTTTCCACAATGTGCATAGGGAGGAATAAAATATCGCCCGATGATGTGGACCGTGCGGGTTTTCATCTGCTTAGCTCACCCGTCTATGCATCATAAAAAACAAACTTGCTCCATCGAAGACATTGGGGAAAAAAAAGCTGGGCTAACCCTAGAACGGATCGTAAGCGTAAAATTGCAAGCGAGGGGCTGCCTAAGAGAAACAGGATAAACTAATACTATTTCGACACTTAATAAAACAACTTGCGTCTCTTTGTTTCTTTTTCACCATCTCTGGCATGTCTTCGTTTCTCATTCGCTCACCAATACAATCCGAGCCGCCATACTCTCGGGTGGAGACCCACAGCCGCTGCGTAACCAGCCGGTCCCCACTCGGCTCCCGTACCAAGCAAAATAGCTGACGGATCCTCCCTCCTCAGAAAGATGTGCAAACAGCCCAATGGCTGCATCCGTTCGCTCTAAACCTCGCTGACGACTGTATGAATGCCACACGGAGGCAGCCAGTGAAATTCAGTGGTTACATTTCCGTTCATGTGTTAAAATTCCCATCATTCGGTTGCCCCAGTGACACCCAAGGAGCGCTCATCCAATCACAGCGGCAGCTTCAGGATGTGTATCCAAGAGGAGGAAAGTGCGCCGGATGCTGTTGCTATGGTAACGCTGCAGCTAGTTGCTGCTGTCCAAATTTGAGTGCTGTGTAAAAGCTGCTTAGCCTTCTAAACTTGAGATCGAGACAGATAACATCATCTATTGATCTCTTAACAATGAAGGCAGAATAACCAAGACATCACAGCCATTGTCCACTATCTTAAATGTAATTTCATGTGATGATCACCTGTGGTGAAAATCACCAGCACACTGATAACTGAAGAAGAAAATCCATAAAATCAAAATTATGGAGCAGATTTGTCAATCATTTCTTTTACAAGAGCAATTTCACACAAAACTACCAACTGAGATTATTGTAGTTTATTTTAATCAACAGTTGTGCCATGCAGAGCTAATATGTTATGTGCATACTATATAGAATATGCATGATAATAATAATAATAATAATAATAATAATAATAATAATAATAATAATAATAATATATATACTATAATAATATATATAGCCTATATTTGAATGAGATTTCTGTATGATTTCTGTAAGTCAAATGTGTCCTTTTTATAGGAGAATATAAAAAACTGGAAAATCTTTTAAGGTCTTATAATGAGCCCGGCATGAAAAATGATGCAAATGTACAGTGCAGAATCAAACACAGAAGTCAAAGCATGGCATTTACTCAACTTTTATTTTATTTTTTTTCCAACATTAGATTTTACACAATTTTGGATTTACTGGAACAAAACTATTCACATAAAAAGAACATAGAATTATGCACAAATAAAATATTTTAAATTGTCACACAACAGATTTTAAATGAATAAAATTGTATATTTAGGCCCAGTCTATGACACTGCAGATGGAACCAAATAGCACTGGCACAGGAGCTTCATCAGAGTTTAACCATTTATAATGGCAATTTTACAATCTGTCATTTTGGCCTCAAACTGAAAACTCCTGTGGTGATAATTTCACTGAATAGTCCAGTGAAATCTATTTGACTTCCCACACAATATGAATTTCATAATTAATGGACACATACAAACTTAAGAACAATAGATCACAGGTAAGGCAAAGTTCACAAAAGAACTTGTCTGCTCAGTTTTCTAACTGTTCAGAAAGTGCTTAAGAGTAATGTTTCCATCAGTCAGCAGGAGCAAACATTCTGACTGTCCATGCCTCTTTTGACTGGCTGATCTAAAATCTCAGATGACTTTCATGTGCAGATGTATCCTGTATGACATTCAAGCATTTTGCCAAAAATGAAATGAACATTCAGTTTACAAAACCGTTAAGTTTCATTGTGAAATATGCCTTTTGTTTGCAGTTAAAATAAATTAGGGCAAAAATTGTCAAATACATATAAGAGACCTACAATTTGAAAGGAATTATATTCTGAGAACAAAGTGCAATTCTAAACAGCTACTGAACCATCGAAAACAACCTCTTGACTTGTCTGTTAGAGTCCAGGGTTCCTGTCAACAAATCTGGTTTCTCTAATGGTGGGATATATTTTTTGCTGTGAGATGTTAACATGCAGTTGAAACCATATTTGAAACACAAAATTAACATTCCAAAAAATCTGTTTTTATGTACTGGAAAACTTACAGTATTTTGCCATGGCATAAGAAAGTCAAATTTCTGGCAGTACAATCTAATCCGCTAGGGTGAAGAGGAAAAAAAACAAAAACATCATCTACAAAAATACAGTTTTTATCATTGCAACTTCAGGTTGCCACAGCAACAAATCAAAGCAGTTATACCACGCTATCATGAAAAGTATTTTTTTCTTTTTTTTTTGTAAAATGTGACCTATACAATACACTTTTGTACATAAAAGCAATTCTACGGCCTTGCTCATACAAAGGTTTGTTGTCCTGTACAGGTGACAAGGCAGTGACAAGGATGAAACGTTTAAGCTTGACGTCGCTCCAACATTCAATCCCTGAACACAGACGGCTTTTCATAGGCTAATGCAACAGGTCAAGGCCCTTTGAGGAACCTCCAGCAGAGCTTAAGTCAGTTTAATAAATTACATTCATCTTAAAATAGAACAGAATACATTTTAAAAGTGTTCTTAGCTAATGTTAAACTAATAAAGTATGTGAGTATATTCCTTATATTCCATCCGACAATGTGTATAAAGTTTCACAATGTAAATACATAACACGTGGTGAAAAAAAAAACAAAAAAAAAAACAAGCACAAAGTATTGGTGGATTGTCTGAGTTAATCATACACACAAACCTTCCATATTTTATGCAAAACTCATTTCAGTCGCTTGAAAAGAATATTGGAAACATTAAAGGAAAGGTTCAGTATTTGCACATACTGTTTGCAAATTAAAGAAATATCAAAAATGATCAAGAAAAGAATACATATCTAAGAGAGAAGTATTTTTTTCATATTAATTTCATTTCATTTCATTTACATTTTACCAGACAAAACATCCACTCTGTCCTGTGCTAGTTTCAAACAGCAGACTAGAGTGCAACAGTTTAACATATTGACATATATGAAGGACTCTGAATTGCATAATGTGATAACAATCATACCACACCTAAACTTCACCAAAACCTCTACTTTCTATCATTCTACTCGACAAATTTCAAACAAAGCATGGTTACTGTGCATTACACAAATTAAGAGACTCATGTATAGAAACAAGCATCCTCCCACTCCCCTTAATTTTCAGATCACTGCCTTGGAAACTACTACGTCATCTTAAAAGTGAAACAAAACAAAAAAATCCACCATATAGTACATAGAAACTTGAGCATCAATGAAAATTTACTGAAAGACTAAATCTTAACAGGTGTACACACAGTACTAATGCACTGACTTAGCACTGCGCAACATATTTTCAGATGTGACTGAAGTGGGAGAGTGGATTGAAGGAATTGCACTGTTAATATTTAGTTGAGTAATTTTCACACAAAGTCTTTTAAAGATGCTTGGTTGTCATTGTATGCACAATTCTTTAGGCACTTCTAACATTCAAATAAAACAGTATTGACAACTGACTTTGTTACTTTAAGACTAATAGTTCACAAACTACCCAAACCTTTAACTAGGATCACCAGAACTTTAGTATGAATATCATCAGTAATTACATACACTCTCATTGAGCATACTTCTATGGCTGTGCAGGCTCTTCCCAAAAATGTCGTCCGTTTATCTCCACAACAACACATTGTAGGGCCAATGCCACAGGTGTGGACGTCTGAGGATGCAACAACAAGCCGCCCGCCACCCTGACCAATGATCCAACTGCTCACTGGATTAGATTTTCTCTCAGCAAACATATATGCAAAGCAAAGGCACACCAGGAGGTGGAGCACTGATCCCGCTCTCTGGGGAAAACAGGGCCGATCCTCGGTGACATTTTCAAGGAACTTTGTGAGCCTGACTAAATTGCCAAATTAAATCTTTACAATGTGGAGTTAAAACATAAGTGCTTTTTATGAGTTTGTTCAAAACAAAATTAACTCTGGCACTAGATAAATCATTACTGTGAGAAATACATTTTCTGTTAGCTTACAAGAAACATTCAAGAGGGAAAAAAGAAGTCCTTCTTCAATATCATGATGATTAAATCTTAACAATCTGCAATAAGGGCCCCTTTACACCTGGCATTAACATGCATCTCATATCCAGATTGTGTCTAGGTGATGTAGCTGAATCACATTTACACCTGGTATTAATATGCGTCTCCAGTATACACACTGAAATCCAATTCTCTTTCCCTCACCAAAAGCAGACTGTCATGCACATCACTATCTTCTTGTAATATTTAAGTCCTTTAAAACTGACAGTAAAAACCTTCTCGCTTGTTCCCCATCCATGAGGATCCTGACAATCTGTATTTGACAGGGATGTTACTATCTGAGCTGCCTGCGTGTGTTTCCTGGTTGGATTCATGCACAAAAGTTTCAGCAATTATTCCCATTTACATACTTCCTATATGTGGATTGGAGACGTGCTGGATTTAAACTTTGTTGTTAATATGCTCAAATGTGATCGGATCTTCAATGCATCTTGGGTGCATTTACACCTGGATTTTAAGCGTTTTTTCGCTATCCGATTACAATCTGCCCATCCAGGACGCCTGTTACTGCCAAGTGTATAGGGGCTTTTTGTGTATACTGTACATACAATAATCCTCTGTGACACATATCTAACAGAATATAATCCTAGCAATTCAGCTATATAATTTCTTATCACAGATCAAAGTTATGTCTATGACTTTTACTCATGATCTTCTTATCAGCATGCAGCTTGTTGTAGATTGTGTGTGGCGCTAATGTAGTATTTACAGAGTGGCTGTTTAGGGTCGTTAACAGCAGCAACTTGGCACTGACTTCCTTTTCTGGTGGTTACTTGAGGATGATCTGTTTCAGAAGCAAAAGACATGTCACTCAATGGTTGCACACAATGGAAATATACTTTTAAGTACACCTTGGTCCAAATGCATGTTTCTTTATATAGGTCATTGAGAGGTCATCAAGTGCTCAACACAAATCACCACCATCATCATCATCATGACAATGATGGATATAAAATTGGCAAAATTAAATAAAACACAGTCTGAGAAAACAATACAAAGGAAACCTTTAGCATAAATATATCTGGATGGCAGAGCGTGTAGAGACCAATAAACTAATTAATATCCGCTCCTCTACTTCCTCCACCCTTCATCACCATCAAATGACTTACTCTGGGCAGTTGAGGTTACCAAAATTTTAAATCCCACAAATCTGCACCATCAGCCTCCTCAGTCATTGTCAAGTGGGACACACACTCACACTCACTCACACACACACATTTATACCTCGATAACATCACCACTCCTGAAAGATTTCTCACAATGAGCTTCTATTTGGCAAAAAAACCCACAACCAGGGCAGAGCAGTACTTAAATAGTTGGTATTATTAATATTATTAATTCTGTTATAACTACTACCAGCAGTACTACCATTTAAGTGCTTAAGCTACCACTGTGTTTTATCTATTCCCTCCTCACTTAAGAGAGCATTTGGAATTGCATGTTGATTTAAAAAAAAGATTATTTGACATTGAACAAAGCAAAAACATGCAAAAAAGGAACTTATGCAACACGACTATTTGCAGATGAAAGATCTCTAAATAAGTGCTGCCTGTTGTACATGAAATGGATGAGATGCAGCCTATTAGTTATAATAAAGGTCTGAAGTAATGTAGATGAAGCTTAATGACAGACAATGCAAGCAAGGTAATGCTATGCTGACAAAGTGACTCCCCTGATTTAATAAGAAGCACTTATTTAGAGCTCAAGGATTTATGAAAGAAAGCTTTAAAAAGGAGCAAACCTGATTGGCTGGTGCTGTTGCTGCGTAGGGGACACTTGTGGCGGGAGTAGTTGCTGCAGAGACAGTAGCAGGCGTAGCACTGTACATCATGGGGACTTTTTCAGGAAGGGAACCATGAAAGCAATGAAAAGGTAGGTGGAGCATTATGGTAACCATAGCAACGTTTTTCTCCGTCTCTCTTGCCGGGCAAATACAAAATGACATTAGCAGCAAGCCATCATTGGGTTAGACCAGCAGATGGCATGCGATCACACAGCAAAGCAAGACAGCAGGGGGGAACATAATAGAGGAGGGCTGATAAAAGAAAGGCTTAGGAAATTTGCCCATAATTTGACATCCCAAAAGAGAAGACATGTACACTAATGTTACTAAAACAAATCAAAGTGTTTTTGGAAAAAAAAGATTGCAAGTGGGAAAATTTAAGAGTATAAGAAAGTACTAAATTAAATCCCTGGGATGCTGATCAAATTTCCTAATCCATAGTGCGTGGCAAAGAACTGTAAACAAAAGCCACCAAAAGTGCTTGAATGGTTGTCCTGTGCTTTGACTATCTGGACAGTCTAAAGAATCATTATCACTTTAACATAAAAATATATTACAAGTGATTTATAAAATCAGGAGTGTTCAATGATGCTGAGAAAAGCACGAAAATACACCACCATTACACAAATAAAAATTGATTTAAAGAAAAATATTCTCAAGCCATTTTAGGATATGTGCCACTAATGAATGTTCCTGAGAGTTGGACCCTGATTCAGAGTGGTGTTCATCCTAGTTGTGCTTGAATAACAAGAATATATTTTAAATCAACAGTAAGAATGTTCCACCCATGAACCTCCATTCATTACAAGACATACTGTACGAGAAAAAATAAGCAAGGGACCTACCAATGCTGGTAGCGGGAGTCATGCACAAGACTGACCCTGTATGATTATGCAGTGGAAAGTGGAAAACACAGGTTAGGTTGAGACTGCTTTCTAGCATGATTTATACATATCAGTGTAGTGAATGCAGGTGTGCGCCCCGATAGAGAAATCATAGACCTTTAGTTCAGTGAGCCATGAACATATACAAAAAAGCCCCATAGCGTAAGACAGTGTAGTGAGGTTCTCAGAGGGATATGCATGCTGAAGAAAGTACTATGTAATCACTGACTGGCAAAGGGTAGAAGTGCAAGGCAGGGAGACAAAGCACCATCTTACACAGTAAAAGCCAGGATAAGTTTGTTTTCAATTATTACTAGAAGCCACAGGAAGTGTTGACAGAAAGACTTAAGCTGGCAATTTAATAGATCACATCCATCTACAAGGAAAAAAATTCAGCACGCCAATTACCAAAAACTCTTTTTAGAGTTAGGATTAAGATTCATCTCAGTTTGAGACCCAAGCAGATGTGCTTCAATATATTAGGCCTCTCTATAGGCAGTGCCATTCTGCTGATAATACATGGACTGCTGCCAGACCATCAAGTTCTTAAATCATGCAGACTGCATTTACAGTGCATAACATTAACATAACATCAACCACACTGAATAAAACGCTGTATCATTTCATCTTTTTCTCTGTATGTGACTGTGAGCAATATGAAAAGACATCTAATCTCCCCCCAGAAAAAGGAGTCAGCTACAAAATTACCAAATCAAAAAAATGACAAGATGAATCATAATAGACAAAGAGTGTAAAATGACAAATTTGTCTTTGAAGCTCCCTTACCTGTAGGAAAGAATGCCGCTGTGGGCTGCTGGAGCTGTGTGTTGGCCAGAGCCTGTTGGTAGTGCAAAAAGCTGGGGTTGAAGATAGAGCTGGCCCCATTGCTCTTCTCAAGAGCTTGTCTCTTTGGTAGGGGTTGCAGGATGCTGTGGGGAAAGGCCTGAAAGTGACAAGAGGAGACACAACAGTCAAAATTCCTCCCAAACTCTCTTCTGTCTGTTCGGCTACGAGGTGCACACTCTTAATGCATAGTATTTATTTGAAAAATGATAGAACAGTACAGACATGACTACACAATAAAGGTTACTGCTACCACAGGATGAAGAAAAAAATATCAAGCAAGGTTTTATGATAAAAATGTGAATGCAATAATGCTTCAACCAAACGCATTTAAAAATATCACTCACATTAAGCACTTAATGATAAACTGATGGTGAATGATTCTGTACACAAATACAGTACATGAGACTTTAAGAGGTTGTAAACCAAAATGACAAAAATCAAATGTTATTATAGTATAATTAATAGCTACATGCAAAGCAAAAGGTGAAAATACCAGGTCTACAGTTGCCTCGAGGGGTCGCTTCATTGCTTTGGCAGTCGACTGAGTCTTTTAATAGCAGGCAGCGAGCACATGATGGCAGTGGGCCAATGGGATTCAAGCGTATTAACATACAGGTAACAGCAAGCAGAGGTGCGTCATGGGGGACAGCATTGCATTGTGGATAGGTGAGAAGGAAAAACAAAACAAAATAATCTGAATGTAGTATACCACATAAAAACAATATGCATGCACAGTAACCAAAATAACTGATTCAAGGACAAACAAACTAACTACAGTGTTCCTCCTGAATTAGTAGGTCAGCATATACAATTAATCAATAGCTTTCTCAAGTAAGATTTAGAACTCTACTGTACAATGTTGTATGTCATTTTCACTGTAGACTGATCACTTAACACAATGTTAGTTGATCAGTGGTTGTTAAGCATAATCAGAACACTACCGCTATCAGTCTGAGATCAATGCTACTGAACACACAATATAATTCAGGAATACATACATTGACAATACAGCTTTAAGAAGAGGATAACCATGTAATGCACACAAAGCACTGAAGAACTTTATGGTTATTTTGTAATTAAATTAAAGATTTTTGAGTTTTACATTATGACTTTGTTTTATGAGAGCTAGCCAAAAACAATGTCACACAATATGATCAGGGAACATTTATCCCATATCATAAAGCACAGAATGTGGAGCTCTGTTTACTATAAGAAAAACTAGTATAAGATCCACGCTATGCCTTTTGGGGGAATTCCTATCCTTAGCTATATATGTTTCTCTAAATATATTTGTTGTAATGTAGAAAAAATACTCCTACAGTATAATTAGGATGTCTCAACTACTTGTACTTCATAACATAAAACATAAAGCATTCCTTGCATTTGTTAAAATATAACCTAGAGGTCATGCAAAAAACATAAGAAACACAATGTAAATGAAGGAGTAACCATAAAAATATGAAATACATGAAAGGGCGATGTAAAGGTAGTCTATGGAGGGCATGCAAGGCATCCATAATAATCAAGAAAAAACATTTTACTGAAGCAACATTTCTTCAGTATCTAATCAGAGAAATGTTAAAATAGTTAAAATTTACAGTTTATGTAAGGTGACAGGTCTAAATAAGAACTTATTCATAGTTAATAACAAAATTTACATTCAACAAGCAGGCAAGAGAGCAAAACAAGAAAATATCTTGTTTTATTTTGCAAGAGTTGCAATCTATATAGATTTCAGAAAGCATGAAGAGCAGGGGAAGAAAGCCAAAGTAAACTTTTAAATAATCAAGTTAGTCTACAGTATAGCATTGATCAATACTGTGACATTATGCATTATTGCACTTTACCAGGCAGGCAGTTGTCACATAGGGGAAACTGAATAGCTACTACCATAAGTTTTCATACTGTAGCATGGCATAAAACTGCTTTACAAGCTATTTCTGAGTTGACTGCACTACAGTGCCAGTTCAGTCTATTAAGTGCCTGGTATACGTTTAACAACAGACCACAGTTACAAATGTCACTGTGCCTCTTAACTTACAGCTATAAATGAGCCTGATTCAGCTAGCCTTGGGCTTTTATGAGTTGAAGAATCTAACTGCTTAAGTAACATTTTATGTTTTATTATACATTTAGATGTCAGTTGAAAGTTAAGGGTATCGGCTATACCACAACAGTAGATGTTACTTTACAAATGATACTATGTCTGAAATACAACAAAGCAGTGCTCCACATTCTATGATGTCATGGCGAACACAGCACATTCCTTTTTAATAAATCTGAAGTTGATCTTAAGGGTAGCGTAATGTGCTTTTTGCAAGCTGAACTACTTTCCAGCAGTAGGGAAAGGGTTTGTCTTACCATGGCTGCAGCTGCTGCCTGGGCTGCCACGGCTGTCTGGTTGACCTGCTGTTGACTGGCTTTGATTTTGGCCTGTAAGTGTGCAGGTGGGTGGAAATACTTGCACTTCTCCCTGGAGCAGCGGCTCTTGATGTAGTCCATGCAAACAGTGACAGTGTTATCACTGGTGTCAATCATTGGGCTGTCGCTGGGGTGAGCAAAGCGGCAATCTGTCTCCCCTCTCGCACAGTTTCCTCGCTGAAATTCACGGCACACCTGAGAGAACCGGTTATAAGGACGTTGAGAGAAAGGCAGCTTTTAGGATGTAGCCAGAAGATATGCATTCTCATAAGCATTAATGTCATTTTTATGTCAAATGACTCCCTGTCGTGCTTTGATACCTCTAGTTTGTCTGTGCGCTGCAGCTTCTGTGAGGGGGAGGAAGAAGAAGAGGAGGAGCTCTGCATGGTGACGGGTGGGCTTCCGGGGACGATGACTGGGGTGCTGGGGAGCATCTCAGTGGGAACGAGACCCATTCCATGGCTCAAGGGTGTAATGTAAGGGGCATAACCAAGGCCGGTATTTGCGCCAAGTCCCTGGGTTACAGGAAATGTTGGCTATGAGGGGAGAGGTTATAGATTATAAGTCAAGTCAAGCACCACTATGCAAAGTGAATGATGGGATTCTTGATGTTAAAAGAGTATGAGCAACTTACCACAGGCTGCATGCTGGGTCCAGGGATCATGAACTGCATCTGTTGGGCCAGCATGGCTGCTGCCGTCTTCTGGTGGATGAGATTGTTGCGCCCATTTATCTCCAACTGGGTTTTTAAGTGCGAAGGTGGATGAAGATACTTACAGTTTTCTCTTGAGCATCGGCCCTGCATTCAGATAGAAAGAAAGCACAGGAACAGTCAGGTTGTAGGCTGGTGATTCTCATATTCATCCAAATGATCAAATTTTTCATCCAAACCCCAATATCACCACAGTTTAAATTTGAAACTGGGGAGACTTTTATACAATGTTTTTATGAGACAATTTTTTTAGGACTTAAAGAATTCACTTCATTTGCTCTTCTACTCAATATTCTACTCAATATTCAGACTATTTCATCAAAATTACTGGTAAATCACAAAGGATTGTAATGCATCTCATGTTGTGAGATATGCCATCCCCTCACTATGGAAAGGTCTTTGACAAATCCAATTGACTGCTTATTGTTGTCTATAGAGGCTCTGTCAGTTAAACAGAAAACATTATAGCATAGACTAAGCTTATATGGTATGGTGGGGTAACAACCATAGAACAAGAGACAATATAATGATGACATATCAAACATCATAGGTGGTTCATGTTAGTAATCCTGTGTCCTGATAAAGACTGGTAAGCTACTAGGATCACTACTTTCCTGACAGTTAAAAGTGACGATAACAAAAGCATTCCACCAAGAATCTTGTCTTATTTTGCATTTTTAGCACTATGAGTCTTTGTTTTACAGACAGAAAATATTACTATGAACACACAGAGGGACTTTAATTGTCCAAGTGTGCTTGGATGTCTGGTTAACAGAGGAAATACAATATCTAATGCGGTCCTATGTTCTATCAGGAGACTCAAAAAAATATATTGAACTTAGAAAAAAGTGACAGCAGTGAGAGCACGATGGGCTTGTTGAGCAGCATGATTGAGATGAAAGTCAGTCAGATGTCAATTCACAGCACTGTTTAAGACTAGCTATGACTTTAAAAGTAACAGCGGTGAGAGGCTTAAAGAAAAAGCTGACTGGTCAAAAAAAGTAGCCCTGAGCTTGCCTACAAAGAGAATCTCTTGACACCAACATCCTGTTTGTTCGGGACTAGTCCAAGCCTGTTCACAACAATCCAGATGTCTGTCTTGTACCAACGCTCTATCTCACCTGAGATAGGCCAGATAGTGGTGATTCGCTTGATATTTGAACAGCCTTGTTCTGATATGACAATAACAAGTTATTCAAAGTAACAGGCTATTATTGTCTCCTATCAGAGTTTAAAATGAGCCTAATGCTGTCATTTCTATCAATCAAGCGGTATTAGCCTAATCAGAGATTAGCCTCCTCTGTCCTACATATTCAAATAAGTAAATCCTTCAATCAAGTGAACAGAGAACTAATTTCACCTCATTTGCATTTCTCCCAAGAGATTTATATATTAATTATTTTCTGGGAATGTCCACATGGGTTTAACTGTCAACTATTTTCATTAAGGAATGACACTGCCTTTGACAAGTTAGCAGGTATCGGTATCAAATTAGAATTGGATACAAGCTATTGCGTAAGTCTTGGCCTGATCACATTATAACAATCTGGTCACAGAGGATCTAATTTTGAAGGGGGGAATATTTAGATAAGGTAGTCTGACTTAAATTAGTCCAGGGCAATTAAATGCTAGAGTTAAATACTGCTTCCAAAGTAAACAAAATAACCTTGTATACCTTTGTATAGCTTTGAGAAAGTATAGCTTTGAGAAAATCACCATGGGCTGATCTGTGTAAGTAAGTGCAATTTTACTGTGTGTCTAGTAGGTGGCAGTAATGCAATTTGGTAGCATTTGAGACTAGTCTGAGATTGTGTCAGAGCTTTAGTAGTCTGACATGGTAAGTGCTGCAGCCAGATCCCATGAGACAAAACTATGACATGCAACCTAATGCAACACTCATATGAACAGTGAATGGCTTCTCACAGCATTTCTTCTCTGCTGCTGACACGTTTCTTTCTAACCTGTGTTTAAGGATATTAAAGCACTGTCTTCTGGGATACTTGGGCTCGGTTGAAACCTTTAGATGTAAATGATCAATTTCCTTCATACTGCACATTAAGAATCATACAGTCTTTTATCTTACATTATGAGAGTAAATAGCAAACTTGAAAATTATTGAATGCTGATGGAGGAACTGTAATTTTTTTAACAGGACTTTCCCCCTGGATATAAGCCTTAATGCTGGAGATATAAACAGACAAACAATAGGCTACATCCTCATATAGTGCAACAGAAGCCCCAGTCTGGGTATCACTGGATTTGTTCAGAGCACTGTTCATAAATCTTAACGGGAGGAATTTCTACAGTTCTGGAGCAGATACATATACAAACCCTGGTATAACAGCATGCTGTGGTGGTCACCCCACCCACACACTGAATGTTAAACACCATTCCACAAAAATGGGACAGGCCTAAAGCTGGGGAGCATCCAGAGCACAAAGTACAAAATTCATACTGTATTTACTCTTTAATGCTCTGTATGCAGGTTAAATGGATTAAGTGTTTGAGGACAGTGCAAGTATTCTCTGTATCAAACAATAAGCCTTTTAGCTTTTGTTCAGTGTTCAGCACATTTTCTTTGCTTTAATTCAAGTGGCCATTCTTGCGTGTGTCACATTTGTTTGTCACTCTGAAAAATGAACACTCAAGTCAAATGTAACATGTGGGAATGAATGGATTCTTGCACAGAACACAAATATGAAAGCTAGTCAAGAGTCCTAGAATAATGTTCCATTATGATAATATTCCTGCTTTCAATGTCTCCAAGGATGTTTGGCTAGTACAGCATATGTTAAGAGGGTGCCTGAAACATAAAAACACCCACAGTATAATGTTGTCTAGAATTTACTTTAGGGCATAGCTTTGAATATTGGTATTGGCCTATTAGTGAGGATTTATATATCTAAAGGTGCTGCAGACCCTTTAGTCTAATTACACCGAGTAGTCTGTGGTAGACTCACATCACGCTACCTCACACTTTGGAAAAGGATCCAATGAGCCACTCACTGTTTGATAAAGGGTACTTACTTAATTACTGAGCCTTTTCACATAGGAGTGAGGAGGTACGTAATTATAATGGTGAATGAAAGCATATTTAATAGGTTTTGATTGAATCATGATATAGGGCCCAATCTACACTAGCAGTTGCAGTGTTTCCCATATCATATCAATATTTGGGTCGCCTGGCCAGGTAACTTAAGAGCCACCTGTATATGCCAGTCTTTTCTCTTTGTTTGCATAGACAGGCAACGATTGAAACGACTGAAACAGCATTTAGCTCAAATTGTCACTTTTTGTTGATGTAAAGTAAGCACTGACATGAAGGCAGCCTATCAGTGTGTGGACTGTTTTGTTTTTCAAATTCTGAAACATAATTGCCTCTATGCTGTACTTGCTTCATTAAAGTAGTGAAAATCAGATGGCAGTATAATAGTCAACTAATTTTGCAGTATCTAATTAGCTAATGCTAGCCTCATTAGTTTAAACTACAGTGAGAGACTTTAGTACCTGAAAAAAAAAGATACTGGGCCCTCTACTGCTATAGTTCACTGCAAATCTATGGGAAACACTGAGTTGACTAAAGGCACCAGCAGCACTGCTTGCTCCTCTGCTGTTTGAGAGGCTTCTTTTGAGTTCCAGTTAGACCTATCTGAAAAACAGTCTGTTAAAGAGTAAGAGGGAAGCAGATTACATCATTCACTCGTGTCTGCCCTTCTTAACCAATTTCTTAGAAGTCATGAGATACTAGTTACAATACCAAAGCATGTGCACAAAATCAAGTTGGCTTAACTATGTTAAGTGAGTAATTGGTGAATCAGCAGAGAGCTGTGACAGACATTCTGGTCATCTGCGCTAGCTGTTCACAAGCCTGAAACCAGCTATAATATGGCAATTAAATGCCATCCTTACACCAGGCAGAGCCACTGAATAGGACACTTGTAAAAACATAGCCTTCCTGTACTTGGCTTCATCATAACAAGAGACACTAAAGGGTGTTTTTAGTTGAGCTTAGAAAAGCATTGGGTTGAGTTGGGTAGCTAGGTCTATTTGGCATACAAGAAATAAAGGCTAAGGGTACGTAACCACTACCAAGTTAGTACCAGTTGACATTACGCCAGTAGCCATGTCGGTAACAGACAACATTCAATAACTCCTTAGACAAGAGGCTATTCATAAGGAAGAGCTGTGACATCATCACATGACTGCAACAATTGTAGATTTGCCAGTTGACCTCTTTTTTTTCCAGTCCTCACAACAGACTGTAATTCTAGGCCTAGGATTCATTCCTGGCATCATCAAAACAAGGGAAAACTTGGCTTTATATTTACTTTACTTTATAAACCTAGAAACTCCAGATGCTCTATTAAGAGACGAACACCCACATTTTCCACTGTTGAGAGGGGCTGGTCATCCAGTGCAATACACTTAATAATCCTCTCTGTTTTATTAATAATCCTCTCTCTTTTTTTATTTATTTTTTTGCTTTTTTAGCTGTCGCAGGGTAGTTTATCTAATTTTTTTAGTGCATCCTCTAATGTTTGCTGTTTGGGCGCAAACTTCTCCTGAGCTACTATCTGTGAGACCTCAAACTCGTACTCGTCTGAATTGTGTTTCTTCAAGTGCCTAGTAGTTAGGTCTGCTGCTTCCATGTCTCAAAACACTTGAATCATACAAACAGGCATGCAAACATTACAATTAGCTGTTTGACTGCTTTTGGTCTTCAGTTTAAAGTAATTCCAGACTGCAGACATCAGCGCTGCCTACAGCTGCTTTCAAACCATGTGTTGCACTGCCGTAAGTGGTGGACAACGCTTGTTTATGACAAATACTTTTTTTTACGTCAACTTGGGACAAATGGATTGGAGGGGGGAAATTAAATAAATAAATGGATCTGAGGTTGAAAGCACAGCCTGTAGCCATTATGATACATCGCCAGGATCAGATCCAATTCTGACACTGGATATCGGATCGGTGCATCCCTATTTCCAAATCTCAGAATAATACATATGTGTGCAGAAAATTATCTATAAAGAGAGTGATCAAATACTGCAATGCAGGTTTGATCACCTCAGTCTAAAAATTACAGGGGAACTGTGACATAACAATCCTGACAATATTGAGTGAATTTTACCATGTGTGGGTGGGTTGAGCCTGTGAGCATTTTAATCCTGTTTGCTGAGGGCATTAGTGTTGCTCACCACAATATTTGAAAAACAGAGAGAGGAGTTTCAGAGGTAAAATAGTGAATAGCCTCTAATAGATTGTTGTAATTTGCAAAAGCTTCATCCACTATACCTTCAACACTCGACTAAACAGAAATTCTAATATGTTCAGTCTGGAAAACTCTACCTTGTGTATAGGACGCTCCCCCCACAGACCTACCAGAAGTCTCTTGGTGGGATGACTTCAGTCACATTGGACACATGGGGGAGAGCAGCTCAATAACTGCACTGTTTAGCAAAACCTGTGGCAACTGCATGACACTTTCTAGGATTAATGAGCGGAGTGACCAGCTATTCAGCCATTAGCCTAATCTAATTGCTTTACTTGTCGACCTATTCGACAATATTAAAGATGAATCAATGGATAAATTCGGACGCACTACAAACGAAATAAGTTTTAGGTCGAATAATAATGTAGTTGTAGATTATTATTATGAGGTGATTCCTTTGTGTTGATGTTTTCTATAGCCCAGGCCCTTGACCACCCAGTCATAGAGGAGGCCCTTTGGCCAGGCAAGATGAGTATAAACTGGCTAGTGAGGAGATAAGATGATGATTCAACATGAGAATAATCCAGAGGGTAAGGCTGTATTGTGTTGTGATAGCAGTGACAGCCTGAGTGTGGATTAACCCAGCCCTGGCCTCATAAAGGGCCAGTGAGCTAACAAGAGAATAAATTGGCTGTAATCCAATTGGAAGCCAGCAGTCTTCTATAGCCTACATTAGATAAGTGATGGGTGTAAAACCTGAAGGGGATTTTTTTCACTGTTTTTGAAAAACTGTGGCATTACTTTATGATTCAATTATATACAAAACTGTCAAAATGAAAGTAAAAAGTCACAAAATTAAAATGATTTTATGCCAATCTAAACTTTAATAGTGCTAAAGGATATGGGTGGGGAATTTAAGTTTAAGTTCCCTGGTCATCTAGACAAAGGGTAATTTTTCTTGCATTGAGTAAAGGATCATTAAGCTGTCAGAGACAATATAATGTGCATGATATTCATTACCTTCAGCGAGTCGAAGCAGGCAATAACTCTCCCATTTTCAACCTGGCAGCTCTTTGGTGGATGGGCAAATTTGCATTCTTCATCACTACGTGAACAAGTTCCTCGCTGAAACTGCCGACAAACTTCCAGCGTTAGCCATTTTGTGTCTCTCATTGAGGAAATGTTCAAAGCCATGTCCAACGGTTTAAATTTTAAGTTACAATTTAAAACCTCAAGTCACTAGAGCCTCATATACCCCCAAAAACTTGAGTTGATCAAAACTTTTGGCTGTGCGTGAAAAGTCCTCTATTAAAACAGCCCGACGAGTCCTCCATCAGCCGGAGCAAAGAGATTAGATGGCTGGATGATCACCTAGAACTCGCCCATCAATCAGGAACAACAGCTAGCCCAGGAAAGAGTGAGGCGTTGGCTCTGTGACACATTCAAGTGTGTGCTCCTCTCCTCACTGCGCCCATAAATATCAGACAAATAAGGGAGTTTCATGCAGACCTGTCACTTGAGTCATAATCTCTCACACCATTATCCTTTGGCAGATCTTCCGTCTCCGCACTAAATCTCTATTTTAGTATATTTTAGGTGAAGTTGTGCAAAGTGAAATGGAGGCAGGAGACATGCAGCTGAGGTATCCTATGTTGGTGCTTGAGTCTGGCCTCAAAGGGAGTAGAGGCTTGCCATGTACACAGACCAGCTTCAAGTCGGGGATGTCTTCTCAAAGGCACTTTCTGTTGGTAATCTGAAAGATATAAAAACATGTTTATATTAGTTGCCCATTGGATTTCTTCAAATTGTAGAATATACAACATCCTTTTCAAAAGTATCATCTGCACTTGGCATATTTAAATTAGCAAGTTCAACGCTGGAAAACCCATGTAGGCCCTTGTACTACTGGAACCCACACACAACAATGTAAACAGCAATGCAAATAAAATAAAAAAATAAAAAAGTGAGTGGGCTATTTCAGCACCACCTGTGGCAATTTGCAATTCTATTGCAAACTAAAGATATGCCCCTCTAAAACATTAAATCATTTTTCAAATTCTGTAATAGCACATGATAATAGTGCTTATATCACTGGAACTACCAGAGGGTGAAGCAGGTAGGCTACACTTTCTCCAACAGCAAATCGGTGGTGTTGTTTGGTGTGGATTGCCAAGATTTGTAGTGCTACCAAAGATTATCTTTGCTGAACGGAAGATTCACCACTCTCAGAATGGCCAGAGAAAGAGCTCTGGAAGTGCAGTAAGCGCAAAATGAACGAAAATGAATTGAAAACCAGTGCATCGGTTTGAATCAGTGAATTGTTACATCCCTAGTATGCTGCAAAGAAGATATTTAGTAGAAGTGGTTGTAGCAGTCCAAAGGATCCAAAATTCACAGTTCAACTCATCTTAGGTGTTGGTACTCTATACCACACATAGTGACTAGGATAGTCTAGGATATGACAGTTACCATCACTGATCACGATAATCGCTATCCTCTAGCGGGATCTCATCTAATTTCTTCTATTCTCTAGAGACTGTCAGTCATCTGCTCTTTAGCAGTTTATGGCAGGAATTAGACAAGGCTATAACAAATGCGACCTTGTGTAATTAGTAAAATTATATTCAGTCATTTTCAGACTCTCATGGGATGAAACCAATCCCTACAGGAAAGCAAAAACTAACCACAATAAATGTCAGAATAGTTTATGAGACATGCCAATGTGTCCTTCAAATTGATGCCTCTAACATAGTAAGAGTAGTTAACTTTTGTCATATTAGGTAGACAAGAAGATCTGGCAAGTAAAACAGCAGTTAAATGAAAGTTAGCCTACATGCTAGCACTACGTTTCCTCTATTCTTTATTCTTTATTCGGATCCCCATTAGCTTCCACTACAGCGGTTGCTAATCTTCCTGGGGTCCCCATAAAATTATACAAACACTGACAGCATACAGACATACAAACATCGACTGACACCCCGTCAGTCTAGAAAAATTCACATAATTAAAGGTCAGCAAAATATCAGATAACCAATGCATGTACAGAGGTTATCAAACAAACTCATGAGTTGAAATCCCAAACAAAACATCATAGCAGGTGGCATCATTCCTGTTGTGTGGCCTCTCTCATTAGTTTCTGTTTAAGTGATTTTTTGAATAGGTATTTGCTTCTGATTTGTTTAATATGTGTAGGTAATGAGTTCCACTGGCTGGAGGCTCTATAAATGACTGAGTTTTTAAGTTGATTAGTTTTTGGCTTTGGAAGTTCAAGATGACCCATGCTGACCTGTCTAGTTTACTACTCTACAGTCGTTCGACAGTGGTGGGCCAACACAGCAATAAAACTAGGCTACTACCAGCTCTGCAGAAAATGTGAACTAAAAAACAAACAAAAAAAAAGAACAACAACTGAACCCATTTAAAACTAGAAGGGCACTCGGAGAGCGCAGACCTCCGCCAAGGTTCGTGCTATTATTGCTTGTTCGTGAGTTGGATCCGGATCCGCTCCAAAATTTAATGGGTTCTTCCTTGGCCCATGCTACACCCTTCCACGAAGTTTCATGAAAATCAGGCCAGTAGTTTTTCCGTAATGCTGCTAACAGACAAACAAACAAACGAACGGCACCGAAAACATAACCTCCTTGGCGGAGGTAACAAAGTATAGGGCTTATGTTTACAATAACAGCTACCACAACCTATACTAGAACCAAAATAAGGAAGGATGTGAAACAAAACCGACTCCCAGCCACCATTGCAACACAAACGCTATGCTATTAGGGAAAGGCGAGAAGGCTATTCAGGGTTATTCCTACATAGAAAATTCCAAGGTGATTTTCTAACTATAGTGGTTAAGTCAATGCATTAATTAAATATTTTGTTCAATGATTCAGACATGTATCTATTGTCTGCGTATGGGTTACACAGCAGGTCAGTGTAAAGGTAAAGAAAGATGTAGAAGGTGCGGAGGCAAGCATTCATAAAGAAAATGTAATTGAGCTAGTGAGGTACAGAAGTACAAAATTATGAATAGGTGTCATATGCTGAGGCTGTATAGTAAGTCAATGTAAGTCAATGAGACAAAAGATGAAGATTGTGAATGTGGATACTTCAGTTAGCAATAGGTATCTACAAATTAATAAAGAAAATAGGCCTACACCCTCTAGACAAGCCACTATACAGAAAACTGCCCTCATTAGGTGTGAGGTCAAGGAAGGTACTATCACAGTTAACACTGTTGTATTCATATGTGAGACTACATAAGACTACAGCAAAGTGACCAAAGTGAAAAAATAAAATCATTTGTGAGTGCAGCAAAGGAATATCTTGGAATCACAAGCATGGAAGGAGACATAATATACAAAATGATGAATCCATATAATCAAGGTCATCTTGTTAGTGATTTATTTCCTTATAGTGTTCCATATAGGCTACTCCATTGAAATGCTAGAAACTTAATAGCTAATGGAATTTAAAAAGTTTGTATCTGATTAAGAAAACTACACATATTTTGTCCTTCCAGGCTATAATTAAACTGGATATGACAGTGTAAACAGTGTGGTGGATAGGCCACACTTATTGAAGAAAATTTGGCATATAGAATCCCAAACAGATATGAATGTGTTGTGGTTTGCAGACTACAAAGCACAAATAAAATAGTCATTTTTTATAATCCAAGCCAGACTTAATACTATCAATGTTTGATGAAATAATAGGCGAGTTATGCTGTGGTGATTTTATTGCTCATAATAGTTTATGGGGAAGCATTCACATAGATATTAATGGCCACGTTGTATGGCACTTAACTGATGAAAGATCTCTTGTATGTTTAATGATGGAGAAGGTAAAAGAATAGATGTGGTCAGAAACATGACCTCATGCATAGATATCACACTGGTAAGTTTAAATCTAGCTAGCCTAATCTGTGTAATTGGAGCAGTTACAGGGCTCCACTACATAAAATGATCACTTTCCTATTTTTTGGACATTTAACATTGATTTACAGGTGTGTTCACATTAAAGTGCGCCAGATTGATGTATTTTGCTGTTTAAATTTTTTAACATTTTCTCCCGGAAAATGTTGAATAATCAGAGTATGAGCTTACCCACGTTATTCTAATTGTGTAATCGTTTAATAATTGTCTAAAATAATTGTCTAATAATAGTCTAATCTAGTTATGACGTTTACATGTCGACCCAAAACCAGGTTACTTGAGTAAGGACAAAATTCTCCATGCATGAGGTGAAGGCGTGACATGTTGCTGTGTTAAGATACAGCCACACTCACAGATATTGCCTATCTATTACCTTACCTGGTACATGGGCCCTACACTCAGTAGACAGTCTATGAAAAAATACAGTACGGGAGATACACGAGGGGAAAAAAAGGTAAGATGTCAATTTATAGGCCGCTAATTTACCGTCACAACAGCTCATTAACCTGGTATTTATCAGTAACCTGACATTATGGACACAGTAACCTCTAATAAATAAAGCTAAGGAAACAAATAGCCTACAATAGGCTATTAGCCTATTACTACAACGTTTTGGTATATTTGTCTATAAGGAAACAGCAGGGTGATACAAAGTACTGAATAATTTATGTTACATTAGTATTAATTTAGTAAATTTTTAAGATACATTTGCCAGTAATTAACATGTAAGTGGGTACAACTGTAACTGCAGGTCAACAATAATTAATTTAGGATGACACTGAAATTACACCACACTGAAGCTCTGGTGTAGCCTATTTACAGTGAAATTTGACGCTTATTAAACTGTAATTCATATGACCGCGAGGCCTTCTTTAACCCTAATCAGCAAGCAACCAATCTTATTATACATCAGATCTTATGAACCAAACAGCCTTACTTCACTTCAACATGAAGCTCAGACATGACAACTCAGCCACCCAATGTCACAGGATTCCACTAATTACAATGGCATATTTGACTGATTAATATCTCTGACCTTCAATCTGTTTCAGCCTATAGTTTATGAAAATTTAATTCATATGGGCAGCAGTGCTGGGCTATATTTATCTCCACACATCCTTTTGGGCAGACACGTCCATTAAGACAAAATCATAAATATTTGGGGGAGGTGGCTCAAGCTAGGGGTACACCAATATGCCTAAATAGTGTCCTGATCATATCTATTTTAGAAAGAGATAATAATGAGGCATCTATTTTAGGCTAAATATGATATATTAAACAGTAGCCTAGTTTAATCACTGAGCATTTAATGGCCTAGAATGGGCAATCCAGGGCTCTACAGGAAAAGGGTGGAAAAGTTGAAGCATCTGTGAAAATAATTGCAAATGGAAGCTGCATAAATGCGGCTCATTTAAAATTTTTTCAGGCACATGCACTACTAAAATAGCGTGGTAGAACCCTGCTAACACTAACAAACTCTACATTAATTCTATATAAGTCTTATGACATCAGTGTGTTCAATAGGCGATAGGTGATCAATAGGCCTAGGATGTGAAACAATTTACAAAACATACCTGCCTCAAGGGACTTCTGGCTTTGTATCATGAATTTTAACAGGTTTAAGATTAATAAAATAAAATTGGATACATTAAGGATAATTATGCCATGAGTTAGTTTATGTTTTAACCTATGGCCTAATGAGCACCTGATTTGGACTAGGGTTAGGGTTGTCCATTCTAAATAGTTAAATAAAATGCAGGGGTTTGAAAAATCATATATCATAGTACAGAGAATGACATACATTTGTCTTGGTGAAAATGGGCTGATACAGATTCTTGAATGTTATGGCCCTGAAATTTCAAAAACAACTTTTCTACACAATTATTACACCATAACTGATCTGAGGAGGCAGCTGGAGTTTATCTTGGATTGAACTCTGGCTTGTATTGTTAGGGATAAACGCCATCTTTCAAAAGTTGTTTACTATAATGACTGGACTAGTTTACTGCTGAAGAGATCACTGAGCATGCAGCAAGGCGGTCCCAAATTTACTGAGTCAGCTAGAATGTGCATTTAATATACTAATCGTTTTGAATGGAAAATCAACACTAAAAGAATTTACATGCAAATTGTATCCTGGACACTTCAATCAATATACAGTATATGAAAATTATTAAATTATATTAAAACCATAATTATGTGATGTCATCAAGGTAAACTTTCTGGAGCTGTTGTATTACTAATGCACAGGAGGATAACTTAGTAGAGTGTTTGAGCTCCATTTCAGGGTCTTAAATCCTCTTTGTGTTGCCAATGATGCAGTGCAAGACAATAAGCAGCACATTAGCCGTAAGTATAATAGTGGAAAATATTGATTTAGGCCTGGTTTTATGTGTTAAAATCAAATGACTGAAATGAATCAAATGACAAAAATATTCAAACATCTACTCTGCACTTGGCCATAGGACAGGTCTACGCAACCACATAAATACCAGTTGATGACAGATATGTGTTATGGTATATTTGTAACTCACATGTTGTTAGCCAATATCTACTAAAGTATATAAATTCACCAACATTAATTCATTGGATTTCCTAAATCAAAATAAAATCTTATTTTAATCTCATCTCTGTAATAATTTCTTACCTGTCCCTGCTTAGGTAACCTATTTTCCGTTACATTGTTTCTCTCTATTTGCTATAATGAGATGAAGTGAACACCTGGTGCCTCCCTCAAATTGTTGCAATGAGATATGCTGACTCTTGGCCCACCAAAGCACATAGAGAATACAAGGAAAGCAATACATAACTTATGCAAATACACACGGTGTGGGGAGTTAGACACAGGACAGACAGACTCGTACACTTAGTGTTGAAGCGCACAGGAAGTTGCTGAGCAGGCATAAAAGGAGGTTAACTCCCCAGGCTGAATAAATTTGCACAAGAGGTGAACACTTTATCAACCGAAAGCAGTCAGCAGTGGCTACCGCTGTACAATGACTCAGAAAGAATAGATTTAGAATCAACTGCACTGTTAACCCAATTCTTCTACTGTAACTCCCTCTCAGCCTTACCGCATGGTATTCCACAGCATAATGCAGCAAATTCCTTTAGGCGCAAGTCAGGAAACAGAGCAAGGAAACTTACCTCTCACTTCATGCAGTGCTGAGGAAGTTCTGTCTCTAACCTCAGCCACTGAGTCTAGGTTAGTGGTACAACTGAGTAGTTACCATCTGAAAATAATGACCACAAGAACTGCTATCATTCCCTTCTCTGTCCTGTAGACTCAGTGCCCATACAAAGATTTTCTTTCCCACGACAGTGTAGGAAAAAGACTGCCTAACTCTCTAGCTGAAACATTTTCAGCCACCCCCTTCCTGCCTGTCTGCCCGCCTCCAGGAAGGCCCTCCCAGTCAGGAATTGGCCAATAGAAAATCAGAAGCTGCTGTACTGTGCGAAATCTGGCTGCACAGCTTGGAGTAAGACACTGCTGGCAGTTTGTAGGTATACTCAAATTGTACCTTGACCAAGTTTTTTTTTCCTTTCTGTGACTCAAAATTTGAATACCTTGACAAGACATCGATTAAACCCTAGTCTAATACTAGATCCACACTTCCAGAATTAGGTACTGAAATGGTGTAGGTAGACCTAAGAACTTATGTATCTTCTATAACATTGTAGACACTTTCTCCCCTAAGAATGTGAATAAGGGGTCATCAATGTCATTGTTCTTTGCACAACTCCCTGAGAGAGTGACTATAAGTCATAAGTTCACCTCTACATTTTTTTTTTGTGGGTCAATCCTCCTTCCAAAAAGTTTCAGTATACTTCAAAGGGTTTCTATAACACGTTTCGTGCAAATTTAATTCCTTAAGAAGTCAAGTTTTCGACTTGAGACACTTGGACCCCCCATACACTAACACTGAGTATACTTAAGTGCTAGGCTACTTGATTTATCATCACAAAATTTCACTTACTTTTTTATGTAGTGGTTTACAAACCTTTTCAAGGGACTCAACATTTTTTTGCAGAAATGCATGCAGTGTTTCTTTATTTACCCCGCATGCTGCTTCTGATGTGTAACTTCTCATATCAAAAGGGAGAGTATGCCTACTGATGTTGTAGAGAGACTGCGACAGTCAACTATTTTTTACAAATTCACCATACCGAAACAGCCTACAAACATAGTGTGTTTCTAGGGCTGGGTCTGTCTGAGAGCTTACTGTATACTGTGTACAAACAATGTATAAAGGCATTTTGAGCATCCTAGCTGAAAAACATTTGAATTTATGAACATGAAAACCCTAGAGTAATGAACCAAAAACAACCGACGAGACTATAAATGTTGGTCTTCATGTTGTGTGTTTAGATTAACGTGTAAATACAGTTTAGGCCTACTTAATACGTAGGCTGTATCGTTCAGCAGGCAGCAGGATGAACATTCACATAGATGAACGGGTGCTAGGTTGCATGGTGTGGCGACAATTCGGACAAGATAAAAAATAAAACAGCATATGCATGGCTACATCTTTAAATAGTATAGACTGCCTGTGTATGGAGGGCTGTCACCCACATTCTGCGGGAAAAAGGAGTATTTCAGTCAGCGATGTGTTCGATAATGGACGTCTTGCCCCTAGCTGTCCGATAATGGACGCATGCACGTTAAGTTTCTCAACCTCAACGCGCAAATAGCTAACGCACAGAAAAACCGTAACAACACCTCCCAGAGGCCACTTTGGCTAACTATACCAACTTGACTAACGTAAATTAATAGCTAATCTAAAGAAGCCGAGAAACAAGGTGGCTAGGACTGCATATAGCTAAGTAAAAGTCATTCTTTGAACCAGGTTGCAGGAAACAAAATAAGATTGGTCGTATAACTGTCGGGGAAACTGTCAACTGTCAATCTAACCTAACGCTAGCTAGATACAGTAGCGTCATCACACTGCATCTCACTATCCTGCTTGCCTAGTTACTTCGAGGGTTTCCATGATTTAGTCTCTGGTTAGCATTCTTAGCTCGGCTACTTTAGCTAGTCAGAAATACTTAGCTAAAGACAGTTAAACCGTTGTCATGAGCTAACATTAAACGGAGCATGACATTAGCTAACGTTAGCGAGATTGCTAGCAGTGTAGAACACCTGCTTTGCTTACCTCATCATCACGGAGAACCGCTCCCCAGAGCAGGCTACGGCTACAGCAGTCACGCACCAGCCAGGACAAACGGCACGGCAGCACCATTGAACTAGGAAAACAAGATGTCAAGTGTAGTCCAGATGATTGTTCAACAGCCCATTTAATTCCTACTCTGTTCGCAGAATTATATCATGTTATTTATCTTTCAGATAACACGTCAGCGTGCCCGGTCTCAGTTCTTCATTACTTTGTACAGCAGTGCACAGATTTAAGCAACAAGCTTTTGACAGCTTACTGTACGACTGTCAGTTTAATGTGATGAAGGGGTTTCCCCGGCGCGCTCGGAAACCTAGACAATAACAATGTTTCAATTTACGATGTTTAAAATATAGCACAGAAAACAGTAGAAGGTATTGAAACATTAAATACATTAAATTGTGCTGAAGGTATCATTGCTTGGTAAACTGAGGGCATTCTATACTGCATATCTCCCAACATCCCCCTACGAGCACAATGTGGTACGATCCACACGAATGCCAGGAGGCTCTAGAAGGGCAAGGGTTTGCTTGTTACCAAGGGAACAGCAGTGAAACCGTGAGGGGGTTTCTCTATGTTAGCTTAATGAGCAGATGTTTTGATAGTCATAAATATGAGCATCTAAATCAAATTTATATGAAATGTAAAATTTATAAAGTTAGAATGAAGTAATTTTCTATAATAATTTAGACTATCGAATATGAATTGTTTTGTAGTATAATATAGCCTTTGTCAGATACAGTGTTGCAGCCTATATCAGGAATATTTGCATAAGAATATATTTTTATATTTAGTAAGGATCACAGATCAAGTATCCCACTGGAGGACTTACTAAGAGTCCTAGCCAATTCAACCTCTCAGTAATTTTTTTCTGATTCCCTCCACAGCTGTTTTTTTTTTCTTTTTTTCTATCAACTGTTGGCCTAATGATGTTCAACATGCTGATGGATGCTAATAGCCTATTTTCCTTGTGTGATCAGAATGAATAAAACATATTTGTAGCTACTCATAGGTCTTCTCAAGGTCATATAAGATGGATGCTAACCTAGATAAGCTGAGGAAGAGAGAGGGAGAAAGAGAGAGAGAGAGATGAGGGAGTGAGATTTTGCTAATATTGCTTAGCAACATCATTCAGGAAGTTTGAGATTGATGACAAATCTATCTTCCAGACTTGTTAATGACGCAGCTCGTTTAAATTGGTAGCTCTGATTCTGGATTCACTTTTTTATCAGTTCCTCTCACATGCTGAAACATGTCTTTTCTGCTTTGTCCTAGACTATAAAGAGTACAGTAGCCTACCTTAATATGGAGCATGCATGTACAGCTAACTTTAGGGTTATTCCCTGTCACTTACTGGGGGCCAGATTTGGGATTAGGCAGGTATTTATGGAGACAACATATTGTTTCCAGTAGATTGAATGTGGTATGTGCGGAATGATGAAGCGTATGGCCGAACACATCAGAAAACAGATCAGCAGCAGACTGGAATTTCAGTCTGCTGGTTGGCAAGCCTGCTGGTCATGCTCCACCCAAGTGGCCACGTCATGGCACAGCAGCTTCTGTGTGTGCGGAAGGTGGTGTGATGCAAGAGTGCAATTTACTGCCAAATGCCTGTGCCTCATGACTGTTTATCAGCGGACAGTAAAAACATCACATGAAAAAATTACAGTTCCAAATGGGTATTTAGTTACTTGCTGTCATTCTGACTAGAATTCTTTGTCTAAAAAACCCTATTTGGAAAACAGGGACTTTAGTAATTTAGTGATTAATAAAAGTATTCTGACCTTAGATACTGCTGTCTCGGCAACTAGCTCATAATCATAATTGTACAAAAATGTACTTTTATCCATCAAAAGCAGCAGAGAATTTTATTTTATTCCATCACCAGTCATGGAGTTATTTATCCCACACACACGCATACATATACACATACATAAATGCACACATACAGACAAACCAGTTATGACTAATTCATTAATTTTCCCATTCATGTTACTGCAGGCTTCTTGAGACAGAGTTAGAGCAGATGAGATTTATCTGATGTGTCACGCTGACAACCCCCTTCAAAAGAATAGAGCTTTGGCGTCAAGCCACATCAAAAGGTCACCATATTGCTCCCTTTGAGGGAAATGTCACTGTCAAACTGAGTCAGATATAAGAACAGAGAGAGTCCAGCAATCCATGATTTCTCTCCTCTGACCTTACAGGAGAGTACCTGTCTTTTCTACTTTTTTAAGTCTTTTTTGTTATTACACCTCCATTTAGCATTATTCATTAACACTTGCTTAAATCTGGCATAAGGTTCTTTTAATGAAAGTTCACATAATGCTCATGTAACAGAGTTGTTATTACATGTATAATTACACTACACCTGTTATTTTAATTTGTAGCTATACCTGACAGTTTTCTTCTACCTCCACTTCCCACCTCCTGCACCCGCCTGCACCCCTCCTTCTCCTAGCCCCCATAAACTTCCTGTCCCCCCTTCACCTCTCCCCTTTTGCTGTGTTCCCCTATGGGAGAGGTGGGTGTCATTTTTCCTCCCGTATTATCACAATCCATCTTATAGTTTCTTATCATTCACATTTCTATTTTTGTTATCCCTACTGTCATAAAGTCTGGATGCACCTGTTAGTTTATAGATTGTCATTTATTGGCCCTTATATAAAGTTATATTTAACAACAAAATCTGCTAGCTAAAAACTGTATGAGTTAAGCTAACGTTCCCCCTTTTTTTCTTCATTAATTTCATTTGTGTAGGAGCTGGAGTGACATATTCACTTGGAGGATTTGTTTTGTTTTATTTCATGTCAGGTATGTTTACTGTGTTTTATTGTATATACCGTATATATTTTTAAGTTTTGCAGTACCACTGGAGTAGCGTCATACCGTAGTTTAAGCCACAATCCTGTGGTGACGATAGCTTCCCGCGTTTGCTGTGTTCCCCTATGGGAGAGGAGCTGGAGTGACATATTCACTTGGAGGATTTGTTTTGTTTTATTTCATGTCAGGTCAGAATAAACGGACGTCAGGTCTAAAGACATCCTGGTTTTGGATCCTTCCTTCACCTACCACACAACGCAGAATTTCACCGGTTACACTCAGGCACATTAACTTTCCTTAACCTTGTGGTATTCACTTAAATTGAAATGTGGAAAATCGCAATTGACAGCAATCACTTCCAACATTAACAAAACATCATTCCATTAGCCTGATTTAATTCAAATGTTGTTGACCTGGGAACCCGCTGCTAGTCATTAAAACTATTGCCTAAAAAGAACAAGGAGGTTGTTTTCTGTGGGAACTGATGAATTAAGATTTTGACCAGGACAAGCTTATTGGTATGCCTCCCAATACAGCCTTACTATAGAACTACATTATGTGCTCCACCTTCTTTTGGTTTTTTTACTTTTTGTCATTACACTCTTGCATACCCAGCAAAAAAGCCCCCTTTATCCAATTAAGTACCCTTTCACCAAATAGAAAAGGTAATCATATTTGCCTCAAAGGTGTCCATAATTGTGAAGTTTGTCTATTTTCAATTAACACTAATCACAGTTGTGAAATTAACCTTTCTACAGCCGCTTGCTTTTAAATTAAATTTTCTCAATTTCAATTATCACAACATTGAATACAACTCTTAGTAGAGTTGGGTTTAGGGCTCATCTATACCTGGAGTGCCAATAATTATAGAGGACAGTGCTTGTTACCCCACCTAGTGGTAATGAATTTTGAATGAAACAAAGCAGATCTGATTTAAGGTTGTTTGGGAGGAAAAACAAGCTCATTAAAGATAGAAATAGAGGTTGATTTCTCATGTAATTTTACTGTTATATAAAGGTCATAAGAAAAATGATGGCAGTGTGTACATAGGAAATAACAGCCCTTTGTACAAATGCAGGAGATTAAAAAAAAAGGAGCAATTCTATTTTATAGCCAATAGATGTCAGTCTCCCCCATATTTTCATGGATCTCAGAAACCCAGTGACTCCACAAATGGGGGGAGATGGTAATAACTGAGGAAACCCCAAACTGGGGTGTTTGTCTTGTGCTGCAAACTGTATCACACCCTGTGTTCACTGAGGCTGTACAGTGGGGAGAAATAGGTGCTTTGCATGCTATTATGTGAATCAATATCCTTATATTCTCTCCAGAGGTTGTACCATTCTTTGATTTGACTCTCCCTATACTGGCAAGAGACAAGTTTCCACCAGGCCCACCTGAGCTTGAATGGTGCAGGAGGACCAGATGAAAGTCTGAACTTCAATAGAACCAACTGTGCTAGAATATCCTATCATGCTGCACACCAAGGACTTTTATTTTGGTTGAAAATAATTTCTTTTTTATTTTCACATCCAGCCTACTGTTTGCCCTCGAGCTCTTTTGCCTTATCAGAGATATTTCTAGTGAGAGCACACCAGCATTGCTCATACTATCAAAGTGTTGTTTTTTTTTCTTTTGGCATTTCTACTTTAGGATAGTGGAGAGAGACAGGAAAGAGAGAGGGGATGACATACAGCACAGGCCAGATTCAAACCTGAACCGCTACGACAAAGACTTAGCCTTAACACATGCTCTAGCAGTTGAACCATCCCGGGCCGCCCCATCAAAGTGTTTTTATAGGTAAATTTAGTGTGAACTTCACTCAAACATAAATCATTGAATGCAACAATTTTGTTAACCTTTGTTAGATTGGATTTAGTTGGGATTTTTTTTTGCCTTTTTCTTGTTTTATTTCATTTTCTTATTTTTGTTGGCTAAATTGAACAGTACACTTCCAGGAGAACTGTTTTTTTTCCCCATCTGAATGAACAGTTTGAGCACTGAATTTCATCTAGGTTGATAATGACAGTCAAGCAATTAAAAAAAAAAAAGTTATCTGTTTGTTCCCTCTACGTTGTGATATTATTGTTCAATTAAAACAGTTAACATCTCAAAAACATTGCTATTCATCAAACTCCACACTGCTGATGACATTCAGAATCACTTCATGAAGTTTTCAAGTAATTTCTCCAGGTTTTGGTAGTTGGCACATGGGGTAACAGGCACCAGGGTGGGTAGCAGGCACCAGGGTGGGGTAGCAGGCACCAGGGTGGGGTAGTAGACATCAGGGTGGGGTAGCAGGCATCAGGGTTGGGTAGCAGCAGGCATCAGGGTGGGGTAGCAGGCACCAGGATGGGGCAGCAGGCATCAGGGTGGGGTAGCAGGCACCAGGATGGGGTAGCAGGCACCAGGGTGGGGTACCAGGCACCAGGATGAGGTAGTAGACAGGGTGGGGTAGCAGCAGGCATCAGGGTGTGGTAGCAGGCATCGGGGTGGGGTACCAGGCACCAGGATGAGGTAGCAGGCATCGGGGTGGGGTAGCAGGCATCGGGGTGTGGTAGCAGGCATCGGGGTGTGGTAGCAGGCATCGGGGTGTGGTAGCAGGCATCGGGGTGGGGTAGCAGGCATCGGGGTGGGGTAGCAGGCATCGGGGTGGGGTAGCAGGCATCGGGGTGTGGTAGCAGGCATCGGGGTGGGGTAGCAGGCATCGGGGTGGGGTAGCAGGCATCGGGGTGGGGTGGCAGGCATTGGGGTGCCGGTAGCAGGCATCAAGGTGGGTAGCAGGCATCAGGGTGTGGTAGCAGGCATCAGGGTGGGGAGCAGGCATCAGGGTGAGGTAGCAGGCATCAGGGTGGGGTAGCAGGCATCAGGGTGAGGTAGCAGGCATCAGGGTGGGGTAGCAGGCATCAGGGTGAGGTAGCAGGCATCAGGGTGGGGTAGCAGGCATCAGGGTGAGGTAGCAGGCATCAGGGTGGGGTAGCAGGCATCAGGGTGGGGTAGCAGGTACCAGTGTATGCTCTGACTATAAAAAATTCAGAAAGTAGAAAACTGTCTCGCAGAGTCGTGTCATTACACACTTCCTGCTGTTAAACATTTAAAATAAAACAACCATACCATCTGGGTGGAAATGATTTGCAGTAGTCATAGGCTGAAAGACTGAGCTCGCCATCCATACTGCTGAACCTGAGGGGAAAGGGAAGGCATGTCAATAGATACATCCAGCTGTAATGTGAATGGGGAATGTGTGTCACATTAGGAGATTGGTGTATACCAGTGAATTCTGTCCAACTCCATTGGGGTACGTTGTTGTCCAAACGTAGACCTTAGGTCAATGGGGAAATCAATGTAATTTTTGGTAATATTGTTTTTTCACAGTCAATCAGTGATCTGGGAGAACAATATGAATGTAATTCATACATTTCATTCATTCATTCATTCATTCATTCATCCATTCATTCAATGGCTCACTCTGCTCTACTCTAAATATGAGTATAACACAACATGGATGTATCTCCATATATTGTTTTTACCTATTAAATGGTATTCAGAACTTGTATCCCCGCAGTGTCCAAGGTCGCTCAGTGATATTACAATCAAAAAATGAATGAATTCCAGGCTATGATGAGTAAATGGTGGGTAATTGATGGTGCATGGTACATTGATGTAAGTTGAAATAAGTTGAGATGAGAGATAAGTTGAAATATCAAGACAATTTCCTACCATAAACACTGGATATGCCTCTCTTTGAAATGGCCACATTGACATTATAAAAGCAGCAGACACCTCCTTACCTTGTTACTTATGAATACCAGTGAATGGGAAGAGACAAGTGATTACAGCCTCTGAGACTGTACAGCCGGCTATTTCTGGGACTGAACATTCTGCATTATTCTTTCTTGACCTTTAGCAAGATGGAAAAATGTCTGAAAAACATTCTCTCGATTTGTTCTCTACTGCAAGTCCACACAAGAAGACCATGTTCCACATTTTCTCCTTACATGAGCGTATTCTTATCGAAACGACTGAATTACACTCAACATTAAAAATAATTGCCGATTAAATCAGTGTATGCGTCATCCATGGGCTAAAAATATTATATTATGTATATGTATATCACCCTTTTCATCAAGTTGATAGTCAAGTATATCTTGTGGTTAGAGCTAAAATAGTTGATTTGCTTTTTGAGCACATAATTGCATTTCAAAATGCAAATATTTTCCTAAAACATATCAAACATCCCTTTGAAACATTTTTGAATATTCATTAATGAATATGAATTAATATTTTTTTTGTTAAAATGTAGTTTAAACTATATTTACCCTGGAACCAGAATGTCTAATGACCATATGTTCATGGTTCATGGGGAGAATAGGTAAATCAGATTTAAGGGGAAGGACTAGTTTAGCTGTAATTACCTTACCACCACATCTTTACTTTATAATGAGTATATAGGAGTTCATACCTAAACTGTCTCAAAATATTTTGGTGTTACTTACATTAATATATAGCTGGTTATTCGATATATATTTCAAAAAGTGTAATATTATTAATTTTCAATGTTTACCAAACATTTTGAGCACATGCATGGGTGTATTTACTCACATCCTCATATTTCTGTGGAATTTACTGTCTATACAGTAAATGCATCCTAAGTCCTGCCTCTGTAATAATCAACAACACACATCATGATATCATGGCCATTCAATGCATTTATTTCTGATATCTTAAGTAGAATTCACTCATTTTTGCAGATCTGGCAAGAAAATGGCAGATTAAATATTACACGCCAAAAGGCTTGGAGACTTTTCATTTCATCACAATACTTTTAACAGGAACATACAAATTCTGACACTAAGAAAGCTCTCTTTCACCATCACTGGGGTGTCGATTATACTATTTTCCATCAGGCAAAGCCATTCTTTTGCAACAATTAAAAATATATAAATAAACAAATACAGGTTAATCAGCTCCTCAGAGATGTGCACTTTTATTGAGTGGCAGTTCAAGTTTATTAAAATTATTCTTTCACAAAGTGGCATGTCACACATTTCTGGGAATGGCAGTACAATTTAGAGTGACAATTCCATTTTGGCCTCTGCTTCATCACTTAATTTACACCATGGTCTGATAGTTTTCAGTTTTCTAACTTCAAAAGTTTGTGGAAGTCGTTTTAGCACATTGTTTGGTACAGCAGATAATGACAAAGTCACAGGAATAATAAAGCTCATTTTTTCTGCAGTATACTCCTTTTATTTATCCTTTTTCAGCAGAACAGGCAGTTCAACCTCCTTGTGTATTTATTCTATTCAGACAGGGAGTAAGCACAGAGGGCTGACATAGATGGATCATAGTACAGAAAGTGCCATCGCAATTGGGAAATGAACCCTGGCCTCCGTAACAGATTCCTACACGAGTCTCAGAATCCATATCTCATCCTTAAAGGTGAGCGTTCTGCCTACAGTGTTGATGATGCTGGGGCAATGGATCTACTGGAAATTATTTGGTTAATTTATCAAAGCTGCAAGCAAGTTGTGCTAAATTTACTCACACACACACACACACACACGCACACAGGTAACACTTAAGATAAACTCCAGTTTATAACACATTCATAACACTTGAAGGAGCGCTTCATTAATCGCTATATGGCACATCCTTGAATGCTCATGCAATCCTTATTTTATCTGTCACTGGGGGTCCATGTACTACTTACATAGTTTGTGACAGTAGCAGCATAGCAGTGGAACAGTGTGTCAATTTATGTAATGAAATTTCCCAAATAAAAGCTCTTCAATTGCCATTTTTAACAGAAAATCATGCCGTGGGGTTTGCCAGGGAAATCAGTGTTGTGAAAATATTCTTAGCTAGTAATTGACAGCTAATCAACCAATAGCTATGGAACTAGCAGTAGCTAATTGGTTGAACTTACAGTAATATGCAAATGTCCAGAGGAGAGGATGAGAAGCACATTGAATGGCGGGTAACACAAAGGGCTTCGCACAACATTGTCACAAAAGCTTGCTTCAAATTTCCTCCCTATAAATCAACAAGCCCTTCCACTGCTAGGGCACGAGTGGCACAAGTATTACATGAACACTTTGTTAAAAATGATAAATTGGTTGAATCAGTATTCAGAAATGTAGGTGGTAGCTGTTTTGAAACTCTTGATCACGTGTTATCAATGTGCTCTAAAGCTCGAGTCTCCCTCCTACCGCCATACACACGCACACAATCAACCCCCCACCCACACACCCACACACAGACATAAGTGCATCCATACAACTTAGTGCACACATACAGTCGCTAAAAACCTCAAACAATTTAACCTGCAGTAATTAACGACCGCATTTATCAGTTGGATAAATCATTCAAACAAGACAAAACATAGATGCTTGTTTTTAATGAAACAACATTGTGCCATTAGAGGTATTTTATCTGTAACTGCAATCATAAGTACAAACATAAGAAATTACTGTTAAAATAGCAGCAGCAGTATGACTTCAATGTTGACATTTACTGAGCATTTAATTTGATAAGCAGACATTTTGAATGAGCAAAAGATAAGAGGCATCAGAGCATCACGGTCATTGAAGCCTATTTAACCAAATGAAAAAAAGAAGCCCTCATTCATCTTTTCATATATTGCCAAACAGATTGGATTTGAGGGAATGGAAACTATCGGGCAGAGGAGATGACGGACATGTTTTATTTCTCGACTGTTTGATTTGAGGCTGGTCTTTGTAGACTGGCAGTCTGCTGGCATTAGAGCTCCCTCACTGCCCACGGTGCCGTTGCCGTGGGCTCGACAAACATGTAAAAGCAGCCAGTGTGACGGGGAGGGGCGCGAGAGCCGCATGCTGATCACCTCATTCACAGTCAGGCCGCACACCAGACACACTGACATATTTCATCACCTGTAGTATTTACCAACTTTTCATCTCTGCAACCCACTACTTCAAAAATGAATCAGTCTTTATCACTTTAATAAAAGCATGTTTTTTCTTGTCATGGAGTACTTGAGCACTTCTTTCTATTTGTTATGTAAAAACTTAATGCCTTAGCAAAGGTTCAGGGCAAGACAGAAATGAAAGACGGGTGATTTTCTTCAGTAGGTAATCCCTTCTTTGTGACTCTATGATTGACTTTCTATACCAGTGTGTACACAGATAGCAGCTGAACAGGAACTGCAGAATTTCAGAATTTACTGTAAGTTGAAGTCTGAGAGTTGTCTGGAGAATATGTTGTCTTTGGGAGAGGTGTTACAATCTGCAAAGTTGCACTCAAGAGAAGAATGTATTGCACTGTAAGCAAAATATCAGCATCAGAGATATACTATAATTTGGACAAAAAAATAACAAGAACAGGTACTGCACTTACACGCATAAGAAGTGATCTTCAGAGAGGGTTTCATTGGCAAAAAAACATTTTCTTGTTTATTTACTTTGGCTTTTATCTTTTGGAAGTCACTCTCCATTCCCCAATTGTAAGTATAATGTGGACATGTGACATGCAACAATAAGTTCTTTCATATATTTTTCAAGTGGAATAATTTTTCTGCCAGTTGCAACAAAAACAATGACTGACATTCACCCCTTTGCAGTGAATGTGAAAACAAAACAAAACCACTGCAGTCTATAAGCAGCTTCTTCTGATTGTTTCTTCTTTCAGCTTAATTGACTGTCTTTAAATAGTTATCACAATCCGCGTGATGATGAATAAGCAAGGCAAAGAAATACATGAGGAAAAAAAGATTAATAACCATTACAAAAGAATCAATAAAACCATACATTTAAAGATTTAAGACACCAAAGGGCACTCCAAGGCAGAGCTGCTGTGAGACTCACAGACTTGGCAGTTTCATGACCATAAAGAAACTAGCAGAGCACTTGGATCACATTGAAGCTGAGAAACAGATAGATGCAGTAGATAGATTAAAAGTGAGACAAAAAGAGAGAGATAGAATATGAGAGAGTCAAAGTACACACTGAAACTGTTCTGTGGGGAATCTCCAGTAGCTCCTCTCTCTCTTGCTCTCTCTCTCTTTGTGGGAGCACGCCTCACCAGCGGGCCACTTGGCTTGTGTAGTCCTCAGTGGTGGTGGGGAACTCACCGTCGCCCCCTTTACCAAACCCTCCCCCTTTCCCGCCTCTGTTTCCATCCCCCCTGCGTTTGGGAAACCAGGACCTGCCCTGCTCTCGTTGCTCCCGGAGCCAGCGCCTCTCCTCGCGCCTCTTCGAGCGCACCTCCTGGTGCTCCCGCTGGCGGGTGAACTGGAAACGCTGGAGGAACAGGTCCTTCGCATATTCGTACAACTGCACGTCCAGAAAGTTGAGCTCCTCGATGCGTCTGCGCACGGGCTCGCTCAGGTCCACGTTGGCGGCGCGCGTGCTGTTAATCTGCGTGAAAGCGGCGATGAAGCGCAGGCTGAACGTCCGCTCAAACAGGTACTGCGTCTTGCGCTGGAACTCGGTCAGGCCGTAGAAGGCCATGTTCTTCAAGTTGCTCATGGCGCTGCTCAGCAGGATGTGGTTGCGCTCGCTCTCGTTCATAGAGGACAGGTTGTAGCAGCCTACCAGGCTGAGATCAGCCAGCATGCGGACTTGCCGGTTGTTGGCCAGGTTGGACGGGCAGTTCATGAACTCTGTCAGGGTGACACCGGACCAGTCGTCCCCGCTGTAGCAGGTGGGCAGCTCGTCCTGGGTGGGCGAGCGCCCATCGCACATATGGAGGGAGGTCTTCCACGTGGCTCCGCGCTGCACATGCTTCCACTCGCTCAGGTAGCGGGAGACTGGGTCGCGCAGCATGGTGATGTAGTAGAAGTTCCTGCAGCCAAAACAAACACAGTCAGAGAGCTGTGAGCACATCAACATCACAGAGGGCTGCCCTGCATTGTGCTGACAGATGGTGACTTCTCTGACTATGTATCAAACTTCAAGGTTGAATGCTAATTGGCAAACTGAAAGTTTCCCTAATGAGATTATCAGAGAGTTCTCTCTCTGTTGCCCTTGAATATTAAGCCTTTGCATCAGAGAGATATAAGTGATCAAACAAAGTGCAGCTAGAAGTCACTTTTTCATCCCACTGTTTTTTCATCCCTGCCAGCATTGAGAATAATTGAGAATGAAGACATAATGATTATCCCATGTATATAACAGAAATCAAGCAAAACTGACCTACCAAGTCCTGAACCTCTCAGTGTTTAAGAATAATGAGGTTTCAGTTTTGTGTGGCTCAAATCTTTTGCGGTTTTAACTGGGTATTCTAGCCATCATTTGTCTACCAATCACAGCAAGGCTTTTTAGAGGAGAAAATGTATTCCACTGGCATTTTGGTGGTGAGGAGCTGGTAAATGAGTGCTATTCCTTTTTATACACACCACTGCCTCTCCTCCAGAGAGTGACTATCTCCTCAATCCTTGTAAGCCTAAGGACAGCCACTGAACATGGAAGACAAACGAGGAAGCTTTACTTCGATTCATCAGTTTTCTGCAGTGCCAACATAAGGACATTCAAAGGAGAGAATGCTGCCGAGGCTCATTGGGTGAGGAAGGAAAGCAGCCAGCCTCTGCCCCGAAACACATAACAGTGTTTTTGTTAACCAGTGTGAAAACAAAACACCTTTGTAGCGGCTGAGCTGAACAGTCATGATTTACTTATCACTCAGCAGAAACTGACAACTAGCTCTATGGGCACACTTAAGTTTGTCAGTCAATATTTTGGTGAGTGAATTTCACATGGACTGACATTTACAAAGAAACATGTAGAAAGTTACATCTGCCCTTCATCCCAAGGTTGAGGACCTCCAAGGAGATCTATCAGTCTGCTGAACCACAGGTATGTCAAAACGTGCTCAGATGGAGAGCAGAGATGGGACAGGTGTTGGCCAGGCGAACCTCTCCTAAGGTGATGTCCTCTGAGTGCCATGTGAATATTTAATGAGGCGACCCCCAGAGAACAGTCTGGGCGGATAAAGTGGAGTGCGCCGCTGAGATTTCACACTGACTCCAAAGCTGCTCCACGCTTCAGTTCTTTCCACACAACAAACATCCACACAGTCTCACACCCAGGAGTGGAAATAGGAGGGCTACACATACAGTGTGTGCACAAACAATCTCGCAGTCTCGGGTGCTTATTTGTCTGTGTTTGCTAGTCCTTCAGGGTCGGATCTAAAGAGGATGATAAGCTGAAAACTGTATTTTGAAATTGTCCACACAATAGAATATTCTGCAGAAACTTCGCTCTAGTTATTTTTGTTTCAGTCTGGGGCGAACACACTGAGTTCTGTTCGTTGTCTTGTCCTCTAACAACTACTTGTTCTGTTTTTGTCCTTACCCGTCCTGTTAAATCAGCCCTAAGTTCTTCAAAGATAAAAGCAGTGAGATTACATCATGGTCATGGTCAGAGCACGAGTCTGCTACAACTCACCGCCCATGATGAGTCTGAAAATATTATTCAGTGTGGTTTGAAGGGGACTGTCTACGAGTGTCCGCTACAATACCACCAGGAAATGGAAAAAATCAACCCAAATAGCAGAAAGGTCCTACAATGTTTCAAACTTAAAACTATATAATTACAATATAATATAATTATTTTAAAAAACTGAGTAAAGATGATGAAAATAATCTGGTTTTAGTTATATATTTGCATTTTAGCGGTGCCAAGCCAGGTGATGTCAGCCTCATTACAGGCTGTCAAATATCATGAATCACATTTCCTCATTTCTCTGCCACTGGAAGCACGCAAAGCAGATGTGATGCTTTTATGGAAACTGTAGGTGGGATCAATTTGCAGAGACTGAGCCTGTTCTCATTTCAAATTCATACTTGTAGTTACGGAAAGGAATGCGGCGTAAGTTTTGTATGATATTCTATGAATTGAGTGAAACAGGAGATGGAGTTCAGGTGATAGTAGTGAATGATAGTTTCACATTGAAATAGCGCAGTGGGAAGTAAGAGTGTGGAGGTCAGGATGTTGGATAGGTGTAATACTTGTCTTCAACTCAGGTGACACAGGTTCTATTTCCAACTCATGAAGTTTTCTTTTGTAAGTTCATTTTCAGCTGAGGTTTTTTTATTTAGCCATGACCAAAGCCTTACCCTTAGCTTAACCAAAGTTTAACCTTAACCTAAGTTGTTTTAGTGATAGATAGGTAGGCATAATATAGTACAAATCAAATGCGTAGGTGTAGTATGAATCAAGGGTGTCAATACAACAACCATAGGAATGTTGTATGAGAACACGTTGAAAGACTCCATTATTGTATCAGAGATAATTTTTTGGCTTTCTAAACCTCAGAAAATGTCACAGTGCACAAATAGAAATATTCTCTGACTCAACAAACTACAAGATGACCAAAATATATGTCTTGAGTTTATTTGGGGATGATTTGTCCTTAAAGTGCCATAGGAATACCCCGTCCGACTAGGCAACCCAATATGAGTCAGGCAAGAAGTTGTGATTAGAGCCCCAGTGGCAGCAGCTGCATCCTGGCACTTACTCCTGGAGTGGGCTGGCTGCAGACACATCCTCATTAGACTGTCTCTGGGACATAAACACATGCAGCAAGTGTTGTCTGAGCGCACTCAACAGCCCAAAGGTCAGCTGTGTGCACCATCAGTGTCACAACGCATCAGCGTCAACCGGTCTGCAGAGCTGTCTCAGGGAGCCTTTCCCTGAGTGATACAGATGGACTTCTAACGGGGGGGGGGGGGGGTGGGCAAGCTAACAAGCTAACCTTACCTCTGGCCTATTTTATAATCAATATCATACCCATAGTCTTATGATACCCATCATACAGGATTAGAAGCCAACAGTTGTTATTTTTTGCTAGAAAAACTCTACACCATGAGGATGCTTTCCAGTAGATGCTTGTTACTGTAGAAGCACAGCGATTACTGTAGTAAGCAGCTTTAATAAGACATCATTTTAATAATGTAGACGCTCGTGTAGCGACACAGTGACAGAGCCAAGAGTTCCCAACCCATTCTAAGTGTTTAAGTCCAGAACCCTGCTGAACTCTAGTTAATCATCGATCAATAATGGATGGGAGGCATATTGCAACTCACTCAGCCCCTGAATACTCATCTCTAAAGCAGCAGCACCAGCAGCATGACTCCACTGGAGCATAGCCTAAATAGGGGTCATTAAAAGGAGATGGAAGAGGAATGGAAAAGTATGGATCAAAATGGAGACTAAAGCGAGGAATGATAAGTGGATAGAGCAAAGTGCCAAAGCTGACAGGAATACTGAAGCTTGGTGTCAGTTTTCACGGATGTGGTTAATGGACATGGATAAAGTTTGATAAACACTCTTGAAATACAGAATGCATCTAAACTACGGTGATGTTTGACCAACACGTGAAAAAAACTACCATGTCTAACAGCAATCTGAGAAAATTATATGATTTGATATTAAGACATCGTAAACCATTTGATTCTCAGTTAAACTGAGAATCTTGTTTTGTTGAGTTTCAACCTCAGTGCTCTGACAGAATATTGGCTACCTGGAGTATGAAGGACAAAATAGGTCAGCTTCCCATTAGGATTGACACTAGACTAGCCCCTTAACTCACAATTTCCCCATACAGCAGAGACACAGCAGAGCAGACGGTACCACTGTTCCCCCTCGCCCAATGTCAGCACAACAGCCAACTGGCTTTTAATTGCCCATAATTAGCCTCAATGACATGATTTCAGCCTGCTGCCCCTCCATGATTGCACGCTGCTAAAAAGGACATTGTACTTAAAGCCTCAGCACATTGTCTTTGAAAGTGGAGGAGCTGAATTCACTTGTCAAGATGTTCCAGTGTGGGAGTTGGATATTGTTGCAGGTGCTTGAGGGTGGGCCAGACAACAGGGAAAAGCAAAACAATAACTATCTCTCTGAGTTGAGCAGAACTTTGTTCAGAGTAAAGGCTAACACAGTGAGCAGTAAATAAGTAAAGACAGACCATGCCCCAGTACAGCAGTGAGACTGACTGATATTGTTGGGATGTGGGGTGCTGGTGTAGGGGGGGGGGGGGGGGGGGGGGTATATCTCCCAATTGAAGCAACTGCTTCTGATTTCTTCCCCAAGAGGTATCACACAATCTGCTCAGTTACTGTCCAGCAACTTCTCTGATTTATCCTCCCTTTAGAACAATAGCCTTCATCTCTCTGTTCATTAGATCACTGCAGTCCAGAAGAACTGAAAAGAAATAGTGACTTTTTCTTTTTTAACATTATTCTTTGGGCATTTTTGTCTTTATTGGACAGTCACAGTAGAGAGAGACGGTAAGGATTGCAGGATGACATGTGACAAAGGTCTTAGTCAACTGAGCCACCAGGACGCCTCTGGACTGTAATTTTAATCATAATCTATCTTCATGTTGTGCAGCTGATTAAACCCACTCAACACCTGTTTTTGCCTTTCATCTTTGACCTGGCGGATGCTCAAATTCAGTGCCTTATCTGAGACGTGCCCTGTGGCCATCTCTTCAGAGCCTCACAATTTCACTCCCATTGCAAGGGTCAGACGTATGTGTTAAAGGAAAAATCCTCCTTAAAACACTAACCCTGTTAAAAACAGCTATTGGTGATTTAGCTTACATTTCTAGGCCCATTTTAGGGTTTAGTGGTGTATTTTTCTTATTTTTCTTGTCAGATAACTGGCCAAACTTAGACTTAGATATTTCCAGCACTGCTACAATGGAGTTAGATGGCAGACATTTTTTCATCTATCTAAAACATTAACAGTAAAACTCATGTTTAGTTGTCAGTCCCTCAGAATCGAAAGAGCAAGAGCTTCTTTCTAGACTCACCATTTTGCACAGAAGTTCAACAATCATACAGGGAGAAATCCATCGTAGAAAAACCAATAGATACCAATTTTTCCACTGACAGTAGCCTCAATAGACTATAATGCAATACAGCCACAAGCCATGTTGCATTTTGAGTAAAGGACGGCTTTTTTTCGACTGGAAAAACTCTTACCCTCTTGCTCTTATTATCGCTATTGCTCTCTCCGCCTGCAAGTAAAACCCACAGTTGAAAGCAGCGAGTTCATACCTGTTCTCTGGGGCTTGTCAAAAAGTCATTCTGGGAAATGAAGGAAATCACAGAAGTAGATGTAGAAGATGAGGCAGGTTGAGGGAAAGTGGGTTCACCAAAAAAAGTAAATTACACGCGTCATCACAAAATAACTCCTGGAACACACTGAACATCATAAATTGATGATGTATAACGGCTGGATTTTTTCCTTTAATACTTTTAATGCAAGCTGATTCTTTGTGCAGCATTTCACTGCAGCTAAGGGGACATGAAGTGACAGAATCAACCTTTAACTTGCCAGATCATCAAAAAGGGTAGATATTTTGAGATTTCCTTTAATACTTCTAGCCAGAGAATATTCCTGATCCTTTAAGAAATAGCTGCACACAGAATGGGATGCCTCATTGGCAAAGGCATATTTTCACTCTCAATGTTATTCAAATTAATGATACTGGAACAGGACAGTGGGTAAAAACAATCTGTCTCTGATTGCCTGTTATTTATTGAGCACAATAGAACAATCGTACTGTCCTCTAATGATTCCAGCTATCTAACTCAATTCTAACACTCGTTGACGTTACCCCAAGAGGCAAATACAACACACGTAGAGATGAATGTTTCTTGTCTTGAATGTCTTGTGATGCTAGAGTGCAGTGGGGACCCGATGAGTACTGTTATACCTGGGGAAAAGCTATTCTTGTAATTTTGCACCTCACTTGACTTCTGCCCTTTTCTCCACTCTGCTTCTCCTCCACGTCCTACTGACATCAGCGTTCCCCCAGGACCCACAACCTTTTCTTAAAGGTTGTCGGATTAATCACGCTGCTGATTTCACTCGTCAATCTTCCTCTATGTCTCTCATGTTTATCTCTCCCTATGTCGTGCATCGCTTCTCTCCGTTGCCTTCCATTTGAGGCAGACCGTGGTTCTCCTTCTTCATTCTTTGTTTTGTGTTTGGCTGTTTCCAAGAGACCACTGATGCAGGAAAATCTCAGTAATGATAAAGGTTGATGAAAGAGAAATGCAACACAGGTTGACAGTCTGATTCTGTCAGGACAAATATAGTCTAATATATGTTTTTCTTCCTCAAGATCTGAAATAAAAGAAGGGGGAACATGAGAACCACTGTAGGCAAGCTGCTGCTGAGGAAATCAGTTGTTAATAAAAACACTGTGCGACCATATGAGACAGTGTATTATAAAATAAGTGCAGAGAGACAGCTTGTGTAACTATTTATGTAGTTCATGTTCTCTTCTTTTATTGCATTACATCCATCCGTTCATCCAGTCATGGCCATGGCTGCAGAATCCCAACAGGCAGCATCTAGTTGTTCTCCTACAACCCTCAGACATGATGTGGAGCAGCACATCTGACTAGAGATCATGTCAGGCCTCAGCAGTCAACAGCAGGACATTATGGGGATATGGGTATGCCGGTGGTGCTGCCCTCGGCTAAACTGCCACAGCTCTCTGAGAGACGGCCTCAGCAGTCCTGCTCAGCCCACAAACAACACTGCATTCACATTCTAAGCACTCTGTATACACCAAAATACACAGGTCCCATAATAGAACTGTACAAGTATAGGTGGCAAGCATTGCTCATGCACTTCACCGTGTCTCCAGTGCAATGAGAACTGCATTTCTCAATTTCATGGTATAATTTAACAAAGGACCTGTTAATGTAAGCAACCCAAATTATTATTACTGTCAGCATTGTGGAAATTTGACTAACACACAAAAACCCTCCCTCTGGTTGTCAAACAGATTTAGAATTCCAATCTACTTCCTGGTGTAAATGATGTCACCTACACCACGTTTTAAAGGGATGGTGGACTTTGGTAGTACCTTGGGTTGTGTAGCTTCCTGGACATGATATAACCCCAAAATCACTGATTCTCTGTTATCTGTTGCTTCGGGGCAGATTGGAGAATTGCGTTTTTTTCTCTTTCCATTCACTGCCATTATATGGCGAAACAGGTCTGAAAATCACACTTTTAGCACATAAACGAGCGCGAACAAAGCAGATTCTGACAATATATAAAAAAACTAGTAATCCTGCTGAAATGTTTTTAAATGAATCGCTTTCTTCATTATTAAACCAACAAGTGTAACACAGAAATCTGGTCGTATGTTATACTTGTTCAAACTGAAAGGTTTAATAACATAAAGAAAGCGATTTTGGGGGTATATCATGTCCAGGAAGCTACACAACCCAAGTTCACCATCCCTTTAATGAATGCTCTGATTGGTCAACAGTATGCATAGTTAATCAAGTGCCCCATAGTCTGCCAGACAAGAGCCAGCCAGCCAAACTAGACCATCTAACCATCAAAAATTGAAAAAAATATGCTCACTGTGTTAGAAACAACATCAAACTTGGAATCATTGCACTTGATGTTTAGTGTTATTGTAGTGGCACTGTAATTAAGCTGTTGTGAAAAGTCTGGCAATGAGCAGGGGGCTCCAAACTTGTCAAAGATGGTGTAGAGGACAAATTGTCTTGGCTTCATGTCTCAATCTCATTAACACGTGAGATGAGTCCTGAGGGAGGAATCTGTTCCCCAGCAGGTACGACAGCACTATAATATGAGTCACAACGTGAGTCCACCTGTAGAACCGCATGATACAAGAACACAATATGCAGCTCGACTTTCTCTATAAGCAAAGGCTGAGAAGTGCGCTACAGTGCTTTTCACCCTGCCAGGATCGTCTCCCTGAAGATTGCCTGGCAGGGTTCCAAGGTATAATTTTACTATCAATGTGGCCCTGTAGCCTGGGGCGAGGCACTATAAATACTACCCTCCTGCTCCTATACCAGCAATACAGTAGGCCCCACTTCTAATTAAGTGAGTATGTCCTATTCTGAATGCAGGCACATTGCTTTCTGAAACACTAGGACGTTATGCTTGAGTGTCAACATCATGCATTGAATGCGAAGTAGAGTGGGAGGAACGATCGCATGGTACTTGCATTCACGTTCATCCGAATCAATGCATTCTATATTTTTTTAACGAATGCTCATTCAAAGTTAAATGAAGTAACCCTGAAATACTTTTCCAAATGGTGTATGCCCACATTTGATCTAGTCTTTACAGATCTAATGACCCATAGTATTGTGTCCGCCATCCCATAGGGAAAAGCACTGAGTGGCAGGAACAGCACAAAGAAGAGCAATTGCATCACAGCTTTTGGAAGAGGTTTCAATTTACAATCTCCTGAGAAAGAAAGAAATAACCTTCAAAGAAATGTGTTACCCACCAGAAGCTGCAATCCTTTATTGTTTTTTATCAGTTTGAGCCTACAGTATTGCCAAGGACAAATGTTGTCAGACTTTGCTGCTTGTTATCTTCTGTAAGTGGGTGAATGTCTAACAGATAATACCGCTTGGGGATCACCTTTTGTAAACTTTTTGTAAACACTTGTTTGTGTCCTGTCTTTGTCAAAAAGCATTGTCTTGTTTTGTGTGACAAGATAAAACAGTAACTGTGTGTAGTATAAAATCAATCCTTGATTGAATACATTTAAAACATGTATTCCAATATACAGCCTCTTCATCTTGTTTAGTCTCTACAAGTCTCTGTAACTGATAAGATGCAGAAACTAAATGCACAACAGGTACATTTAGTTCCTCCTGTCATTATGAACATAAACTGTAAACGGTGCCATAGAGCTTGGTTATTTAGCGTTTGATTTATTTTGAGGTTCTCTTGTTGCGCATGGCAGATTTTTCCACTTAACAGCAAGACCCATTTCCCACGGCTTCCCTTTTCTATCATAAACAATGGACTAGAAGGACTCGGTAGAGCACAAACCTCTGCAAACCTCCGAACACTGAAAAATTATCCAACTTGCAAAGCTGCAACCTCCGTAACAGTTCATGTTTGTTTATTGTTTGTCTTATGGGTTTGATTTTCTGAGAAAGTAGCATGTGAATGCTATTGGAATTGAATTGAATGCTGTTGGATTTCTCACCAGCACATGAACACAGCACATAACACATAACACAACAGTTATGACTAAAAAATGTTGGAAATCCCAGATCCGGATCATCACCAAAATCGAATCAACTGATCTTTGAGCCAAGTACTATCTGTCCACCAAATTTCATCCAAATCTACTATTATCTACTATCCAAATGTTTCCATTTTTGAGGTATCTTGCTAACCAACAGACAGGGTGAAAACACAACCTTGTTCCAACTTTCTGGGTAGAGCTAATAAAATAATGAATAATAAATAATAAAACCAGACTGCCTGAAACAACCAGTTACCACAAAGTGAGAAAGGTTTTAGATGAAGGAATATGATCATTTATAGCTTAAAACTGCAGGAGTGGCCAGTCAGATCAATAGATGTTTCTTGTCTCAGTACTGAGGCAGCTGATTGTTCAAACATGCTCCAGGGGAGAGAGGTGATTTGAGGATATTCAGTCTCAGAAAATCTATTGCAAATATGTCTGAAGATGTTTCAGATGTTACTTGCACCAAAGGAATCATCAGGCATGTTTGGCAGGACACTGGTGTATAAGTCATTCTCTATCACAAGGGTAAAGTAGTGTAAATGTTTGGCGCAGTTTGACTGTTACACTGAAGCACATTTTTGTTTTAAGGATCTGTGATACACATCATGTCTTGCATGTCACTGATGTTCTCAGCATAAATCTGCATTTCCGCCATTACATTTCCAATATTTTTCCTGGAGAAAACGCTGCTTGGTTCTGTCACATGGTCATCAGGGAGAATCCTAATGCTATAGCCCATGGCCCACACTGTGCCAAGGAACATTTAGCTGTCTACTTGACATTCATAGTCTGCAAGGCTTTCATTTGCACAAAAATCACTGCGTATGAAGGCAATTTAGCTCTCTCATTAAAAAGACATAAATGCCTCAGAACTTAATGGCATCTCACAGTAAAAGAGTGAGCCTTCAGAGTTTTGAGATTACATCTTAAGATTTTCACGCTTATAAAACAGGAAGGGCTGTTATCAGCTCAGTGTTGCCTTTTCATCACAATTTGGAAGGAAATGGCCAACAATAAAAGTGTGCAGTCATCCAGCTATTCACCTGTGAAGTTCTGCAACACCCAGACAGATGTCCGATGTTTGGCAAAAGCTCATATTTTGCAACAATTACTTTTAATGGTTTCACGTCTATATTGGCTGTCAGAGCATGCATACTATTAATGTGTTGTAGTCAAATGATTTCCACCACTATTGTCTCTGCCAAGATTTGAAGGACAGGCAATACCAGGATAAAAGAGAGAGCTTGTAACAGAGAGTGTGAGCTTAATCTACCATAAGCCATTTCGTTATATGTACCTCCCACAAGAAAAACCTTCACAGGGAAATACTGTAGTGTAGTGCAGGCTTTGTGGAAAGCAAAATAGGATAAAACATCCTGAGCAGGCTTCATTTCTCACAGTGTACAAGAATCATTAATACAGTATCTTTTGTATTATGTTTCATCTTGATTGGTGCATCTTCTCCCACTTCAGAGACGTTACAATCGTGCTATGTGCTTAACCTTGTGAAAAAAAGCCTGACGGCGCTGTACCATACACCATGTGCAAAGATGCTTAAAGAGAAATGACTTCTCTAAGTAATGACTTCCTCCATCCCTGCGGTCTTTAATTTCAGCAGCCATGAAAAGTGACATTGATATTACCAGCGGTAAGGTTATTGAGACTGATGAGAACTCTCTTTTATCAGTCCACTTTATGAACTGTAACATTACGTATCCTCCGTTCCCAAAGCAGAGCAATAAAGACAATCACAATATGCTGTGATAAAAGAAGGACACAAATGCGGTGTGCTTTGAACATCAATACTGTAAACTCATTTTCGTTGTTCATAGAGTAGTTCAGTAGCTTTAGAGTGGAATTATATGGCAAGCTCTAGGCTGACTCCTCTCCTCAGCAGCTCTCTGGTGGGGAGATGCCCTTGGTCTGCGAGAGTGAGGACGTTATTCAGCATGCAAGGTCTCAGCGGTGCATCTGTACATCTCAGTGCTGTCCCTCCTCTCTCAGACAAGATGAGAATGAGTCTGGAGACATGCATTATTTGTAACCGATATCATTCCTTAATGGTGTCTGCGCTCCCCCCGGCAGCCCATAATGGACCATTTTTGAGGTTCTCGGCATCTTGCTCGGCTTTTTGATGGTGACGGAATGGGGATAGTGGGTGTCACCTGGGAAGAAACAAGAAGAACGATGGGACCTTTCATTTACTTGTCAGGAAGCTGGCATCGCCGGCACTTGACATGGTGTGCATACAGAAAGTGCTTGTTCTAGCAGTGGCAGATAACAACAAGGAGAAAAACTGCCCTTCAGAGGAGAGATGCTTCACTCTTCCCTCCCTGCTGTGGAGACTAAGATTGAAGGGAAAGTGCCATGTGTCTGAATGGGGAGGAATTAATATATTGATTAATGTAGAAAATAAGTGTGAGCATTACTGACACCGATAATCGTGTACAATCTTTCTGTCCTTATTTCACCTCCTATTCCTACTACTTTGGGTCTCTACTTTGAGGCAGGGAGAACTACACAGAACAGTCTACCTGGGCTGAGACACAAGAAACCACTTAATGGACGGAGGCAACGGTAAGCAGAGCCGTGTACCAGCTGAACACACTGTGAGTGTCTAGTGATGTCTCAGCTAGCTGTGTTCTCGAACAGAATAAAATGTCTTTAGAGTGAAATCAGCACATATTTTCCAGATATGAAATACACCGACTGCGAGCCAGGTTAGAGGCCTCTGTGTCTCTCTGCGCTCCGCGACACTCGTGCCCCCTACGGCCCGACACAAAGGGGCCTGATTCACCAGCACAAAATGCAACCTCGCCGCAGCATATAAGAAGAGTAGGGGACAAAAAGTCTTTACCAGAGGCAAGACCTAAATTACAAGCTGTGTACTTAGGGAAGGATGAATGCACCTCTAGAGGAATCAACTAAGGATGCGGCTCAGGGAGGGAGCCATCTGCAGTCAAATCTGAATGGCTGTGTATCTTTAATGAGATCTGTCTTCTCATTTCAGCTCCTGGGACGGCACCTGCTTGACCTCCTCTGTTTGTCAAGCAGCAGAGAACAAAGCTTTAAGTGGAAGCTAGGCAGCGTTGACATAAGTGAGCAGCAATTAAGATTTGATATCTCACTGAAAAATGAAATAATAAAGTTTGAGTGCACAAATGCAACTCTATTTATTCATATGTTAATAAGGATATCTAGATTAGATGCAAGTGTGTACAGAGGAAATTAATAGACAGATATAAATACCTTCATTTGGACAGGTTATGCACAGACGAACAGTGTAGGTAGGACAGGAAATCTGAATGTCACTTTACAAGCAACACCCCGCTGTTCTGACTGATCTCCTGTAATTTGAGACCAATTAGGTATTCTAATGTGACAGCACAACTTCAATTACCATATAGTGAAAATTCCTCCCGTCTAATTACGCTCTCCTTTTCTTTCCTGCCTCTCAAAGATCCTTCTCGGAGAGACAGGGGAGGAGGAGGAACAGACATGCGCTCGTGTGGTCTCTGAATTAATAATAATGCCAAGGAGAGACGCGAGTACACAGGCGGGCAGGGGAAACCACAGTGCACGTCACATCACATAACGCGGAGTCGGGGACGTTGAGAGCTTTACATGCCGCCGTGAGAGAGAGAGAGAGCCTCACATCTCCCCATAACTTTCACCAACGGAACTTCATCACTCCATTCTCCCTTCCTAACTCTGCTCCTTCGGTGTCGTCATTATTATAAATAGCAAAATCCGCACACTGCAGCTGTTTTTAGCCGTCATCAGAATTTCATCATCACCATGACCACCACCACCACCATCATCATCATCATTATGGTTATTGATGTACAATGAATGCAGAGGTAGCAATCTCACTCTGGGTGTTGAGTGAAGAAGGAGAGGGATAAGGAATTATTGATGATATCCGGAGCCATACACAGGCATTGACTTACAAATACTATCCAGTGATACTATTTCTTAGTAGGTTACTGTTACTGTACCACTACTAGCCTCTAGCCACTACTACCCTGGTATATTGCTGTAGCTGACTATAGCTGCGTTGTAAATTTAAACGAAACCCTGCGAGGCTGCAGACATTGCGCCTCTGGATTTGTACATATGTATTTATTTCAGTTGATTGAAGACATTTCTCGCCTCAAATTTATGGACTAATGCACCTGGAAGACAGAAAACACAAACATATAATATGAAATATGAGCTTATTCTACCGTTGCACGCATTGTAAGAAAAGTACGTAAAGTAACAAGATTTTAACACAAGCTGACTGTAAAACAGATTTCAAATGTGTTTTGAGGCTGTAAAATGTTTGGATCGTCGTAAACACTGACTCAAAAGATCCATCGATTCATCCATTCATCCATCACCTACTCCTACAATTCAAGTGTATATACCAACTGCTGATATTCTTCAAATCCAGAAATGGGGCTTTAAAAAGGTTATTAAATACAGCCTATATCTAATTTATTCCCTAGATTAGGAAATATTGAGTGAGCACTCAAAAAAACATCAGACATATTGACGAGCTAGTATTCATCAGGCAGAGGTCTCCGTCTCCTTCCACCGAGATAAAATCTCCCACACCCAAATGATTTATCACACATCTCTCTGGGAGAAAGGCGGAGCGAGGCTGATCGAAGCCTTTGTTGCCATCTAAACATGCGCATTACCTGAAGGAGCTGACGGGGAAGGTCTGCTGATCACTCATAAAACTCACATTGCCTCTGCACTTCCACATTGTCTATTAGATATGATGATGACTTCCACAATCTAAAGTGCTTTGATTACTGTACCTGCCCATTAAGCTGCGCCAAGTGATAATGAATGCATTCAATCCAGATCAATGCAGCTGACACTGATCTTATGATCGCTTCATTTTACAGTAAGATACTGTAATATTACTAATAAATGTTTTTATGTCATTCTCAATAAATAACATAATGCATATAATTATAATCAATAAAACCTATACTTTCAATAATTACTTTTATGTAGTTCTTACAAATTATATAGTGTGCGTAATTATAATACATAAAACTTGTAATTTCCTTTAATGCACATTTCTAATGGACTGACTTCTCTGCCAATTTAGCTGTGGGCAAAGTTGAGCTCATTGAAGGAAAATTGATGTGGCACATTTCCCAGCACCGAGAGGCCTAACACTGACTTGGCTCTACTTTTGCTTGACTCTCCATGTTATCCCACAATGAACATTTGCATATCCTAAGAGTTATTAAATTGGACCTTTACATGAATGCTGTCTTTCAATGTCGATATAAGGTTTCCCCCCCAAAAAAAACACTGTTATCCAAGTTTTATAATGAATTGAGTGTCTCCTAAATATTAGCGAAGCAGACAGAGTCATGTACTATATAAGACGACCGATTCTCAAACTTTCTGCTGCTCATTTTTAGTCTTTGGCTGGCACAGAAGATCAAGCCAGCACTGGAAGGGTTTTAACCATGGCTAATCCCTGCCCTGCTGAGAGTCTGCGGAATTGGAGGGGTGTGTGTGTGTGTATGTGTGTGTGTGTGGGTGTGTTTATGCAAGAGTAAGAAAAGGGTGTATGTGTGTGTGTGTGTTTATGCAAGAGTGAGAAACAGGGAGGGCCAGAGAGGGAGGGGATGGTGAGGGGATAAGAGAGAACAAGAAATCCATAATGAGGAGATAGAGAGCGAGCATTTATTGGAACTATTGCAATTACTGAAATACACTGAAACACTGTTTCTATCGCTCATTCAAAATACAAAATATGCTTTGCCAAATAACTCTCCATTCAAAAAAAACTGCACAGTCTAATTTGCAGTTAATTCCTGTTATACACAAATGTGGAATGAAATGTGGTGTATTTTGGGCATTGTTGCACACCTTGATTTTTATGCTTATTGGTCAGTTCAGATATTCAAAGTTCTTGAAAGCTTGTGCATATGAGTATGTGTATATGAGATAGATACATAGATGGAAAGACAGAGAGAGCGAGAGCGAGAGAGAGGCAGAATACAAGAAGATGAAATTGCTCAGAGTAGAAAGCTCACAATACAGACTGCAAAGGATGACAATGCTGTCTCTCACTCGCTCATTCTCTCTCTTCGTAATCACTGTTGTAGGCCGCTGACCTCTCTGCCGGGGAGAGACAGTGCACAAGCCCTTATATAAAGCCCTTACAGATTAAATAAACGGTGCTTTCTCTGTCCACGGTGCAATAGCAAATAAAAAGAGAAGTTCTAATAAGATCATTCTCAGATTCAAATATCATTGTATTTGTCTGAATAGAAAATAGGTTTTAAGGTTATCGTAGCCTATAGCTGTAACTCACCCTGCATCTCTCCCTCTCTCCAGTCCTTTCCAACTCACTCCTCTGTCAGAGCTAAGTGGAGCAACAGACCCCCATTGCCCGCTTCCTCTGGTGCATGTCGATACGGCCACTTATTAGTCTAATGAGCATTGACTTAAAAGAGATAGTGGGGTTATTCCAACCACCACCTCCTCAGCCGTATACCCACCTCCTAAATCACCGCTATACCTCCGCTGTTCGATCACAGACTTGCAGGCTTTTGCCTCATGGCTCAAGCCTTGGGATGCTTTTGCCACTAATATGATAACTGCAGAGTAAATTATTCATGAGTGATCGTTGCTCTCGTGTTAAAGGAAATACAGGCGATCAAAGAATGCCTGTTTCTGCCAGACATCTTTGCAAATGCCCACCTATGAGCCCACCTATGATCAAAGCCCACTTGATGTGAACACAGTTGCTGCATACAATATCAGCCAGCATCTAACAGCCTAGCCTCTTCAAAACATGAAAACTGTGAAATAGTCACAAACAGGGGCGTAGATATAGGAATTATGGGCCCTAATTGCAGGAGGCGAGTCTGGGCCCCCCGTCACCTTCCTCTAGTTCCCACACCACCATTACTCCATCCATGACAAACATCTACTGTATGTCAACCCATCCACTCAAACACACCTGCACACATTTTATTTACTGCGCAATTATCGGACACATCTGTATTGAAATTATGGGTTTTATGGGTTTTTACCCAGATAGTGCTAATCAAAATTCACAAAATTCAAAACCTGTCTTTTGTTTTAGTCTACACAGGAAAAACCTAGCCATCTTTTCATAATTAAATCCCACAGGTTTCAGAAAACAGTTGAAATTGCATGGTAATAATAATTCCCTAAGTCTAAGAAAGCAAAGGCTTAGTAGAAAAAAACCCTGGCATTTGAAAAAGCCTGGTTAGTAAGAAGGGCATCATGCCCAGCTGCCCTCTGAGTTCTTTCTGGCATTGGGTGAGCAGGGTGTGCAAGCTGAGACTCCCATGCTGTGCCAAGCAGCAGCCTAAGGCTTGTATTTACAGGCACCGGGGCAGAGAATTCCTCCTCAGCCCGTCAGATCAGTAGGTTAATCAAACAACAGTCAGATATTTGGACCTGGAATAGAGCGGAATGAATTATTCACAACAGTGACAGACTTCCTGGGGAACAGTTGGCAGTGAAGGGGATCAAGGTGGTGGCAGTGTGTGTGTGTGTGTGTGTGTGTGTGTGTGTGTGTGTGTGTGTGTCTGCATGTGTGTGCCTGCGTGTTGGTGGGTGTCACTTGAATAGGAAAGGGAGGTAAAATATGCTCAATTTGGTACCCGTCTGAGAATTTTTTTGTATTTAAGTGATTTTAATCTTGATTCTCAATTTACTCAAGCAGCCCCTTGAGTTATCAGTAGATTGGGTTCTAGTAGGTCCTGGTGTGACTGCCTAGAATAGATATGAGGAGCACTTGCAAACGCATGGAACATTTTGTGAGCTTGAAATTATAAGGCTCTATCTGTGTAGAGTGCAATTCTGACATATTGAGCATCAAGGATTTGACATACTATCTGGCAAAACTGTGCTTCCTTACCTCATACTGAGCGATGCTCACTTGTCTGGTGTCTGATGCTCACTAGTCTCGCTAAGCAACTGCAATGGCTGTTCTATCTGGAGAAAAAAAAGCCAGCAAATATAACTTGATTGAACTAGCAGAGCAGTTTTGTGTAACAAGTGTGGAATCTATTAAGTTTGCTCAGTGCTAATGAAACGCCGCTCTCTAACATTGTATTGAGTGATACTCGCTTGCCCTGTGTTACAGTCAAGGCAAGTCAAGTTTGTTTATTTATATAGCCCTTTATCACATGCATGTCTCAAAGGACTTTACAGAGAATGAACCGAACTAGATCTAACTGATCAACAATCAACCATAGAACAGAATGATATAAGGCAAACATCAGGAAAAACACACAAAAGGAGATTAGTCTTACAATGTTTGTGTTTGAAGCTGCAGTGGCTAATCTACTTACAACTACATTGAGCTGGCAAAGCAATTTTGTGGGACAGGTGTGGAATTTCTTAAGCTTTAGGCAATGGCAAAATTATTTTGAGAATGATACAGGCCTATTGAGGTGCATATTCTACATGTAGGGGCTTTGAACATTTAACCCCAAAACGATCTTTTTTTAAAAATTAAATAACACAATTATAAGCTAATTCCAAGACCACGATTTCTTGAAGCACAGAAATTCCTGAGGGCCGATGTGTCTTTTAAATAATGAAACTAGTCAAATTACTTTCATCAGCATCTCAGAGAGCAGTAAACGAACAGGAGCAGAACCAGGGAACAGCAAGCCCCGTAGCGGACAGTCCTCAGTGTGATCACAATACTCTTAGGCTATCCGATCATGGCAATATGCAGAGAGCTGAATAAAATGAAAGAGCAAAAGGATCCCAAGTGGAAACAACTGTCTGTTATCTAATGAAATATTCAATAGGTTTATTTCACAAATTGAGCACAGTGAGGTCCGGGCAGAATAAGAGTTCCTCAACACACTTGGCCTCTCGCTATCGGTGGAATAATCATCACGTCAGCATTATTCACAGAGCAAAACAACACTTAAGTGATGCAAAGAAAATACTGTATTGACCAACGGGAATATTCCTATGGCAGAGGATTTGTTAATTATAAAGCAGTGCAAGTTACGGCAGTGAATGCTGATCTTGTCTGGAAGACACTGTTTGTCAGGAGGACAGTTCTGCCACATTAGGCAATTATTCATACAGGCTTTGGTGTGTGGTGTCAGACTGATGGCTGGGCAGACTCAAAGCTACTGTTTGCTCCACTGCCTCCATCAGCCTAAACCCACTCTGCTTCACTGGGCCATAACTCAGTCCACAGCAGCCCACCTTACTGTCAATCCCCTACAAGTGACAGGCAACAGACTGTTCCAATTATTAATCCCTAATGCTCCATTTATTTCCCCTAGCCATCTGGGTAACATGGAATACGGGAATAGCTTTTCTTTCTAAGAAATTAATGTATGTGAATCATTCTTAAATGTTTGAGAACACTGATTAATGATTGATCCGCTTTCACGCATGCATCGCAAGCACACACACGCACACCTATACACTTGTAGCTTCCAACACGAGATGAACTTTCAGAGTCCAGATTAGGTGGCCAGCTTTGGCAGAGTAAAAAGTGCATCATTATACAAATACCAAGATAGAAGTATTCGTCATGGATGCTTTGTTGGTCGTTCCAGTAATTTCACAATGGGTTTACAGATAGAGTATTATATCTTGTGGGTGTCTAAAACCTCAGTGGAAGTGAAAAATAGGCCTACAGACATTTCTGCATGTTTGTTTGTTAGGTCATGGCAGGAACAGTGCATCAGTAGAAATGAACAGAACATTTGAATAAGTGTATCAGTTTCCCATTAACAGTAACCTGAAGATGCACATTGCCTTTGTACCACACATTGTTTCAGCATAGTTTGACTGCATTCTATTTGTTTTCTGTCTACTATTTATGCTGATAATTCATATATATGCACAGTTACGCAAGTTAACCATGTACAAAGTTATCAATGTTACTAACTGCTGTGCATATGTGACTTTTTTACCCAGCAAGATTTTTGAATGTTGAGGAATATGAGAGATGGAGAATTCTTGGGCACATATGCAATCTTGTGTGCAAACTTCAGGTATTCTTTTTGCGGCTATCATAAACACTGTTGTACTCCATTGTTTTTGTCATGTAGGCTGACAACTCAAGATGGTATTTTCATGGTCAAATTAACTGAGCTACCTCTTTCTGTTTTGTAAATGGAATTCTATTGATTTTCAGAAAATGTTGCAGGACCTTAAATGGCCTCTCTCAGTCTGTTCCTTTTACCTTGTAGTTTTTTCAAGACTCTGCGATCGAGAAATGAAGACCCTGAAATCAATACGTGCCCAAGACAATTTTCATTCATTATCATCAAGATCCCAGGTGTTATTAAGAGTCAATTCCTGGAAAATGCCTTCATCAACAAATACAAGCCAAGCATCGTGTAGCCATGCTCACCCAAATGCCCATAATTAACACATGAAATCTGCTCAAATAAGAGCGTCCATGGTCAAATGAGAGTAAATGAGCGTAATTATTGGCTTGGAGCAATTAAGCCCAGTCTGTACTATAAATGTTGGCACAGATAAAATGGATTCCAGCAACTTTGTATCACCCCATAACTCATAGATAGATTTAAAATGCAAATATGTAATTTCTATTACAATAAATTTATGTGAATCATAAACATGTAAGGAGAACGAATTCAAACTTTTGCATTTGCATGATTAAATGCAGATGAGATGATGAGATCTAGAGGTGTGTGCATGTCCGTGCGTGCATGTGGGTGTGTGTGTGTGTGTGTGTGGTGTGTATAAAAGCGATATATAATCTAAAGCCTTCTGTTTAGGCTTTGACAACCAAGACAGGTTTTAATGATCATCATTCGTCTTGAAACTACAGTCAGTCATTTTTAAGGAAGAGGAAAGTTATTCTGCAACGCATCTCTTCTCTTCTCTTTTCCACACAGTGGGTAGTCTCACAGTCTCAGGGCCAGGCGCTACTTTTGCAGATTTGTGAGGCTTAATTGGAAATCTTGTGCCGGTTATCCAAATCCCAGGCCGTTTGTTTGGTCTCGTATTATTATCAACTGCTACCCTTTGAGGATAAGGATAAGAAGGATAAGGACAAATGTTTGGCTTGCAGTGTTTCTGTTAGGTCAGTTTACCTCAGTTATTAAACTATGATGACAGACAGTGGTCAGAATGTGTATTTACATGTGCAACTATCTATGCCATCAAAAATCATTACAGATTAAGCAGTGGCAGAGACTTTTTAATTTTTTGATATCCAAAATCTCTTTTAGTGATGTTGTGAATTATTGGGTGAGTTTTTGAATTGGCACTGGTTACACAAACAGCCCCTGATGACGGGAATGACATAGTGTTAATCTGTTATGATTTTTCTAACTTTGACTCTGCCAAAATTAGCACAATAAGCACAGGTAGCTTGGTGTTAAAGGATTTGATGGGATTTCCGATGCTGCACGCCAAAAGTGGGGACTCGAGTCACATGACTTGGACCTGAGTCAGACTCCAGTCACAATTTTAATTGCTTGACACCTGACTTGATGCATGAAGAGAAGACTTGAGACTTGACTTGGGTTCTGGTGACATGGGACTTGACTTTGACTTGTACTTTGATGACTTGAAAAGGTTTCAGAGAAGTTTAAAGTCTTGACGAAAGAGTTTGTGTAAATTACTTAGCTTGAAAGTGATGAGATTTGTTCCATCAGACGACTGAATTTAAATTCTGTTTTGTTCTATAAAAAAATAAAATTCTGTATTTGTATGGAATGACTGAATTGATTTAACTTTAAACTGATTATAGAAATCAAATTCATGATGCACATGATGTTTTTATAATATTAAAATGATTGCATTGAAAAGTCTTTGAAATGTAGGTTACTTTAAGCCATTCAATTGATACTGGACTCTTGATTTGTTCTGACTTGACTTGGTGTTCTACATTTAGACTTGAGACTTGACTTGAGACTCAAGACTTGAGACTGACTTGGGACTTGAGGTGATACCTCTGCTGTACACTCTTGAAAGAGGCATTATGACACAACGTCTTATGAAACATAGATAGCTAACTAATGAAATCATGGTTTCAGTTTTAGGTCAGTTGATGGTAGTTTTGTTGAAGGTTTGATGTGACTTCCAATGTTCTTTCTTTCTCGCTTGCTTTCCTTCTTTGTTTCTCTCTCTCTCTCTCTCTCTCTCTCTCTCTCTCTCTTTCTTTACCATCTCTCTCTCCATCCACTCACTCAGATCAGTCCTGTACTCACAAATTTCTTATTCTGCCATTCTTTTCCCCCATGATGTTCTGCAGAATGTGTGTCGCCTGGGTTGTTATTTTCTGTTATAATTATCTGATTTGTTATTACTGTCATTTCTTTTTTAGGGTATAAAGCTTGAATGTTTTGAGTCGGCACATGCGACACATGTGGCGCTACTTTATTCAACAAAAATAAGGAACATGGGGCGTCCCAGTGGCTCACCGAGTAGAGCTCTCTCTCCCATACCTTCCTGTCTCTCTCTCACTGTATCTGCCTAATAAAGCATAAAATGCCAAAAATAAATCTTTTAAAAAAACAAGGCACACTAAGGCATTGCAGTCTATCTTTGTGTTCAATTGGTTTAGAAACATTTACTAAAGTTACAGCACACAAGAATCGCTTCTGTCTTCAACACCTTTACAATTCTTACCTTCTAACCCTTAGTCTCTCTCTCATTGACTTTCAAAAAATCTCTGCTGTTTCTATCTCAGAGATCAATAGCAATACCACAAACTCCAACATCTCTAACAACACTACCAAAACAAAAACAAACAATATACACCAAGAAACACATTAACAAAAATAACCAGACTTAACATAAACCAGCTGCAGTCTGTGTACTGAATTCAGAACTTGTTATCCATCTTCAGCTGCCACTGCAGGAGTTACAGTAAGTAAGCACTACATCTGCATTTGGAGCAAGGTTACTTAATCTAGCTAATGATCAATACTGGGAGCACTTCATTGTGTAGAAAATGGATATGGATCGATGACGTTTATCTCCTCTTCTTTGCGTCGACTCTCTGCTGTCTCAAAAGCAAAGGCAAGGTCTACTAAATGAGCTCTGGGCCGGTGGTTTAGTTTAGCCTGTCAGTGCAGGTGGGGTGCAGGGGCCAAGGCCACAACATGGTCCCACGCCTGGGAGCTCGACACATGTCCGACTCCTCTGTCTTGGAGATTTTCAACAGAATATCGACACAGTGGACTGGCAAGGCTGGGGCGCGCTTGGACATAACGTTACAGTGAAAACACTAACAGAAGCTATTAGTGGTGCTGCATGTAGGGGGTGGGTGAGAAGAGCTATTCATGACATCGGGTGAATATAGGCTAGGCCTACTACTACTATATATTGGTTCCATGTCATGAGTGCAAAAAGGCATTCTAAAAGCGGGTTGAAAGGGAAGAATCACAGATTAGAGTTTTAGTTGCGCAAACATTTTAGACAAATTCAGATGAGGGAACAGTGAAGGCAGAAATAATCTCAGTGTTTGAGTTACTGTAAACCTCAATGGACAGAGCCAAAAAACTAGTCTTTCTGGTTAACATTAGACTGAAGCCCAGCAAAAATGGCAAGGAGTAAGAGAGGAGGAAGCTACTATTATGAAGCCTAGCAGTTTTGCTACTAACTACTGAATGCAATCTAGCCATTCTCATTCTCTCCAAGTCATCTAGGTTAGCTAGTTAGCCTAGTTTACATTCCAAGTTCAAAATAGCCACACTAGCTGACCTTCCAAGATAATGATTGCCACGGTCATGAGTGAATGAATAGAAGAGGCAATTGCCATTTATATTTTTTATTTGTTTTGTCCGGAGTTCCTTTTTTTGCCAGTTAACTGCCTCCAGAGCAGCTCTGCCTCCAAGAAATGTTGGTATAGCTATAACTCCAATCTGCGGAAAAATCATTAGAGGCACTTTAGCATACGTGTATGTTGTGCTGTAACTTTGGTACAACTTCCAAGCGTGTCATCCAAATATAATATGCCAACATGCCATTATCAAATTTATATACTGTACACTCTACAGCAAAACCCGTCTCTGTCACTTCTGATGACTTTACAGCAGGTATGGCAAATGAGAATGAAAGAGTGACCTTGGAACAAGATTTTTCATTACAGCACCATGTCACAGGTAATGAGTCCAATACGCCTTTAAAGACCTGTTTGTAGCTGTGTTATTGATGTTGCAGATATAGCTGTGGCTTGCTGTCAGTTAACAAGATATGTGATTTATCTGTCTCAGCACATCTCCCTAACAGAGCTAAATTTAAAAGCAGGATGTCACAACTCCAGTTCGATCCAAGAGAGGGTGCCAAACTGGACTTCCAGCTACCAGCCTGATCTCCACCTGCACACCTGATTCCATTCTTCTCATCAGTCTACACACCTGATCCTCATCACTCCCCTACATATATATATACCTGTCACCCCAGTTACTCAGTGCTTGCAATTCAAGTCTGTCTTGTGTACTTAGCTGTTATCTGTTGTTGCCAGTGTAGTAAGTTTATCTGCCTCTCTGTATCCTGTACCTGTCTGCCTGCCTGCCTGCTTGCTGGAATAAATCAGCATTGTTCACTCTTACTACCTGTCTCCGCTTCTGCTCTTGGGTCCTGGTTGCTTGCCTGACACGGGAGGCAGAGGCCTGAACCAAGACTGAAACAAATAACTACTGTTTCAAATATTTAGACTCATCATGGCGAAATGAAGATCGTTCTCTCGTCCAAGTGCACTGCAATGAGACTGACGAGCTAGGGCGAATGACAGAATTCATATTTGATAGCTCCGTAAATAAAGTTTTCACTTCCTGCTTTACCTTAAATCGCTCTCAAGGATATTTTCCCCTGTGCTCTGTGTGACACAGTCCCTCCAATACATAACACCAGAACAAACAACCTCATTATAGGTGGATCCTTTACCCAGCAGTTTGCTTTTCAGGATACTTCGGGGCATTCCTTTTTTACTTCTTATGCATATAGAGGCTAGTTTAATTAAGTCCCTCTAGATTGGCCTAGAGGTAGAGAGGCAGACAACTGACGCAGCGGCTGGTTCAGTCCTCGGCTTCAGCAGAGGGACTGTTCTAGCTGTGAGCTTGTTGACTGGACAGTGGCTAGTATTACATCTATGGAGGCCACTGTCAATGCCAAGTGCTCCAGGGGCATTGCACTGCGGGTGACCCTGCTATGACCTGTCTGTTGAAATGCAGATGTGGTTTTGTGAAGGCTGTGTGACTGCATCAAGGAGGGGAATGCAAAAATACACATTTCAGTTACATTGTGTAGTTGTCCAAAGAATTCTTGAAGATAAAAATGTGGATTTTTGTTTTGACAAAATTATTCAAGCAACACAAGAACAACGCAAGGCCTAGAATTCAATGCATAATGAGCAAAGCTATGATAAATGACAACTGATGCAATGCGCCTCTGGCAATTGTGGTCAGCTCCAGTCAAGATCAGACCTATTATTCAACATTACAAATGAGAGGTTGACATATTCAGTTTGCCTCTTTGTACAAGTTGACTCCACGGGACTAGAGTTAAGGGAATGATGAGACCCCAGTAATAGCTTTGACTTATTACTGTGTTCATCTCTCTTTTCACCTCAGCCCGCCCTGCCATCCAGCATCTGGGCTCCTCAGCCATTTATTACTGGTGCTGTGTACCGCTGCAATCTCGGGGAGCACTCGAGGTCCCTGCCAGCCATGGCTCAGTGCGAGGATGACAAGGCTTCCTCGTGTAGCTGAGCATCCAGCTAATCCATCTCCTCGTGCCTCATCTTCTCCTCAGACTGTGTGCAGCTCAAGAGCCAAATGTTCAGTCGTATTAGAGCGGTCCTCCGAGGACCTGATGCAAAGTGAGACAAATTCAGATGAATCCTTTTTTGATCTATGTGCTGCCCACTGTATCTCACCCTATCTTTGCTGGAGAGAGCCGTTGTCACATGATTCATGTGAATGCGTGAAATTATTTATTTTAACATTATATCTCCCTCGGTTCTTTGTGTTTTCTCTTCTCAGCCCCAAAAGCCATTTCAGCATGTGATTTGAATATATAGAAGCAAGCAGAATGGGACCCAAAGAGGGTTGTAGTGAAGGATGAAATGATCTACTGTAATGTATCACTGATTTCCTCTGTGCTGCAGTGCGTGCATGGAGACAGATCCAATATGGAATGATGTAGCGTTCAGATAAAAAGTCAAAGAATGAACAGCCCCATTTCACAATGATGTTCCCCGGGCAATATTCAGGGAGAGCAATGGAGGCTTTTGCAATGGCAGAGAAAAGAGCCAGTTGCTCTGTGAGAGCTGTGTCCTTGAGTTGAGGCAGGGTCACAGCCCTCCATCCCTAATTACCACGGTGAGGCCATGCTGCTCACTTTGGCACTTCTCTCTGGAAAATGCTGAGATCTCAACAGAGACAGTGACACATTCGCACGGCAAAAAATACCACTATTATCAGAACAGACTGGGAAACAAACAGTCTGGGAAGCAAATCCCGACAGTATATATCGTTCGCTTATACATTCTACATGCACTATATGTTAATTACATCTTTGCAGTAGGCCTAATTCCTTTTGTAGGGTTTTCTATGTAACTTAAAGCCAAACTAATTTCAATTCAACTGTAATGTGCACTGTTTCCGATGGCCAACTCCTGGCCCATTGCTCCATAATGAGGTAAGAAAGCACAGGCAAGTTTGTCCTACTAGAAGAATAGTATGTCAGAATGTACTCTGGTCTGATGTGCAGCCAGCAGATTTAAGCCACAGACTACAATGGGATGAGTGGCACAGTATGCTGGATATCTCTGATCCAGTCTCTTCCTATATCTGTCCCCAGTCTGGCCAAGTTGAACCCCACTGCTCTCCCAAAGCTCCACTTTGCCACGTATTAAGCTTTAATGCGACTCTTGTGTCTATTGATTTGTTAGCCATGAATTTCCAGCCCTGCTTTGATGTCATTGTGGTGTCACTGTATGGAAGATTCCAGATAAAATTATAGAGGGTTTTAGCTTATAAGCTTGTTATTTCAGGGGATTATTCGGCCGCAGTTGAATTATCATTTTTATTCCTTTTTTGGCCACAAACTGGATTATGTGTCTCTGTTCTACAGCGGCGATATCAAATACCCATCGCTGATATGCTATTACAGCCATGAACCCCCTCCACCGCTGAGGAGACCGGTGCTGATTGGGTCTGGGGAGAGCTCTGTGTAGAGGATTTCACCGGCTTGGCCTGCAAGCTCTGCAGCACAGCACACTAAAGACTGGGCCTTAGAGCCAGGGATCTAGGCAAAATAAAACAAAATCACCAAATGTAATACAAAGAGATCATTATGTATTATAGCTTTGACGAGTGCTTTTTGCCCAAATAACTGTGGAATATTCACTGATGCAGATTCTGCTGCTGTGTGGGTTCGATGTGTCCGAGCTCCAGCATGACTATTCTTCTTATTGTCCGAGGTAACCCAAACGTCCTGTTGTTTTTGCCTCTCTGTTTATTATAGTGGAAAAAATGTGTTTTAGTTTCTGTTGACCCGCAGGGACCCTATTACAGCTAGCTAGGAGGCAGCTCAACTCCACCAGGAAAATGACCCTCGCCTGTGCTCAACAGACCTGGATACAGTCCACTGGTCCCTCCGCTCCAGAGCTCAATACGCTCTGCTGGGGAACACAGCAAGCCATAGTGCAATGCACAAAAATACAATACAAACAAAAAGCAGATTAATGACCAAGATAATCACAAACTGGAGATTTTTTCGCCATTGGATCTATCTATCATGGTATTATTTTGGACAGCAAAAGTGTTTTCTAACTCGACAATTTCTACCCAACTTTGAACCTGAGCAGATCAGAATCTGGAGGAGCTGCATGCTTTGAACTCTCCTCCAAACCTCAGCCACGGCTGCGAGCAGCATCTGGGCCTCAGCTATTCATCCCTGGCCTTATCTGATGTAGGAGCTGCAATTCACCTTGACATTAAAACTCCTCTGAGCTGGAAAAATAAGATTAAATATCAACCACCGTCCATAGAAAATTGTTGGATTATTTTATGGCAGAACAGATTTCATGTGTAAGAGGCAATCATGTCAAAGAAGGCAAATCTTGTTACTTGTATTTTATAATTTTGATAATATAGGATAGGATGTTTTTATTGGCAACTTGTAAATAATTGATTTGCAAATTAATTACATAGTCAGCATTCACCAGGTGCTTCCAGGTTTCTTTATGGGCTCTGGGGTTTCCAATTAAAACCTTTGAGGCTGAAGACACTTTCATTTAAATGGAGAATGTATGGAAGGAACAGTGTTTAAAGGGTGTTAGTGTTTTGGTGCTCAGCAATGTGTGAAAATGCTGCGAGTGCCTAATAGGAGCTGGAACCTCCTGGAGTTGTTGTTAGTATGCAGGTCTTCTAAACAAGTGGCACTGGGTTGAAATCCCACTTTGAACTGGTGCTTATGTGGATCCTCTGTTTTTCTGTATTCATATCTATGCAAATAAAATCTATTTAACCATGACCTGAATGAATAAAAGCTTAATAAGAAATAAAAGTAGGAGCAAGAAGGAATGTAATAGAATAAGGCAATTGAAAAACGTTGATGAATAGAAAAATAATTTCCTTGGGGCCAGTGGTTAGTTAATTTTAAATAAGTGGATAGATTTACTGCTGTCACCTATAAAAATACCGTTCAGAGGCTATGTGTTTAACATTATCAGCAAAGTGGCAGACACTGGGACTGTGCGATTCATTTTTTTACAAATCCAACTGAAAACTGGCCATAGGTGACAGCTTTAGTAAGTCTACAATCACATACCAGTGTGATAAGCCTGCTTTCAAGGCATTTCAGGAAAGTAAACTCTATTTAGATATTTCTTTTAACTCTACAGTTTAAAAAAAAAGAAAAGAAAAATGATGGCTGCAATGATTCCACGGGAATTCTTTACAGAGTAAAAACCTTTCATACAAATGGAGGGTTGTTGAGGTGAAAGCAAAGATTCAGAGGAGGATAAAATGATTCCTGTCTCTTTCAGTCCTCTTGTGCAGTGGTGCACCATTTTCTAAAGATTGTACTAAAAACTAATTGAAATGCAACCATAATTGCTTGCTAACCAAGAGTAATGTACAATAGAAAAGCTACCATGCTATGTTGTTCACTGTCTGTTTTGCTGGAAAGCTATATAATACAGCTTACAGACTATAATTTGCAGCAACATCCAGGTATATAGGTATATATACATGTCTCAAATGTCATATACATGTCTTTGTCACCTTTGTATCTAGAGCTATCACAAAACAAGTTATAGGACAGGACAGGTGAAATAGTGAAATATGAACCTTATGAAACGCAAGCATGCATATGAACCAATATAGTCTGCATGGTGCAGCTAAATGGAGTGTGGCTGTGGAACTGGCAGCTGCAGGGCATTGAAGAGTTCTGATTCCTGCCAGCTTCACCCTCTCCTCTCCTCTCCACATCCCAGTCATAGATACTGTACCCCCCCCGCCCCCCCCGCCCCCCATGCACAGGCACGTACACACACACACACACACACAAGCTCATATAGAACCAACATGATATAAAGCCGAGGGTGTTCATTTCCCTGTACAAAAAAAGTGTGATTCGTCACATAACTGCTTCTTGGGCATCTGCTGTCGTGTTTCGCTCCATCTCCATCTGCACAGTTCTGCAGCTGAAGGTAAGTAAGACTAGTGGCTGTGCATGTGAGAGGTAGAGGAACTCACTGTTACACTGTTCATTTTGCTCATGCTCTTCGTCACCTCATCGCGCAAATATAACCTGCTGATTAACAGCCCGCGCTGGTTGACACTGACGATCGCGACGTCATCGGCTCCTGCCATCGGACTGAGCTCAAATTTCATTATCCTTCACCCTTGCTGTGACAAAATTTGGTCTCCGGCTCGTGCCCCAGACTGCGTGAGGGACATTCAGTGAAAATATGAGACTGTTGAAATGACCTTTCTCCAGGCCTCACAGGAATGGCTCTAATTGGCAGCTTTTATTGTTATCGACTGTGGCAAACAAAAATGTTCTCCTGTGCGCTACACTGTGCTCCCCATTTCAGATGGAAAAGGTATTCTGAAAACATCCTGGTTAAAGATGAAATGTAATACTGTATGTTGCTTCTTTATTGATCCAGGTAACAGCTCATAGATAAAAATCCTCATGCTGCTTTATTTCACTACTTTGCCTCAAAACGATACAAGATCAATACCAAAGGGGGGAAAATAAACCCTGTGCTTCATGGACATAATGTGTATGGTTATAATCGATCTCATCATGCAACACTATAAGAAAGGTCATACCTCACAAACTGCTGGGCTTCTCCTCAACCGTTCAATCAATAGTGACATTTCACCCAAAGAAATAGAGTCGGGAGATGTTGGGCTTCTGTGCTGTAGCTAATTAGCCAAGCATTTAGCCTTTGGCTGGACACCACAACAAAACACCCAATGCAAAGCACCTGCCCACGCACATAAACACACACGTACACACACACACACAGACAGACATACACACATACACACACCCTCCCACCCACACACAAATTCAAAGCACGCATAATCACAAACACAGACTTAGACTCCCCTTCTGTTTTTCTGAGCCACACACTCAGTTTACTTCAAAGAGAGACTGAGAAACCAACTCCATGCCAGGGAGTGTTTTCCTCTCAACGAATACCTGAACCTATTTCTGTTCCAACCTAATACACCCTGGTGAGCTGTTCTATTGTATGCTTTGCTGCATCATCTCATGTCAGGTCATGTTGTGTGCATAATCTTGATCATGGGTGGTGCGTCCTCCACTAGACAGCTGCTGTTATCTCTCTTTTTCCCGCCCATCGCACCAGATGGACCCACAGATGGACACAGCGACATTCTATTAGTCCATCGGCTCAGTCGGCAGCCAGCGCGTCATGCTGCAGTCTATCATATCTCCCGGTCCAAATCCCTGAATTAGACTTTTTATTTGCCTGTAACTCACAGATTCATCGTCATCTCACATATGACAAACAATAAAAAGTGGAAGAGGCAGGGCGCGGCGCGGTGCGGCGCTCAGCAGACGTCTGATACCTCCAGCACAGCGCACAGCGGCAGCAAATGGATCCTGTGTTGTTTTGAGGGCTATGCTTCAGATGCTTGTTAGTGTAGTGGAGCTGAGGAGGATGTCGGCAGCTCTGACAGGGTCAGGCGAATCTCTCTCACAGTTCTCAAGTGTTTTGCGTGATGCCCGTGTCAGATCATCCCGCTGCCTCCCGCTCTGCTCTGGACGGTGTTTGTCTACCGAGAACAGCTGGCTGGAGAGATAGGAGTCAGGTTCTCTGACCGTCATTATCAGACAAACGTAGCCACGGCGCAGTCTCGCGTTGCCGCTCTTGGGCGTTTAGCTATCGGCCCAGGGCATCTCCGAGGAGCAGGGCCGGGCAGCTTCCCTGATCCGCTAAGGAGTTTGAGTGAAGGAGCACGAGTGTGGCCCCAGATCTTCACCCGATAACAGCCGTGATTCATCTACTCCATGTTATCCCGCTGTAATAGAGCCCATCTCCTGTAGCGGCCTAGACAGCAGCCAGGCCTGGTGCTGACAGCCCCACAGCTCCTTTGGCTTTAGTTGCAGCCGGATCAGCTCACATTACAGGATGAGCTTCACAGAGCATCTCAGACATGTAACCTAAACTACTCCACTGGCAAACAGGGGATAATTTGGATCGCCATAAGTTGGTGCAGTTGCCATTCTAGCACTCATGCATGGTGCTGGTGCTGTTCATGTGTAGTTTGTGTAAGGAAAAGAGACATGTACTGTAAGTAAATCTTAGTTGTTTTCCATTTGAGCCCTCAGTCTGTGTAAGAATAAAAAAAATAGCAATAATTCTTCACTGCCTATATTAGCAAGTCAGAGTCAGACATCAAATATTTCAGAATGAATTTCTCCTGAATAGTTGAAAAGACAACTGCTGCTGAAAATCCCCCACAGCCTTGCTATTATCAGAGGCCATAGAGTAACAGCTCTGTCTGACAGATGAGTGGAGCTTTGACTGCTTTAGCTGGCATGCAGACACAAAGTTTCATTGACAATCTGCGACGACTTGCTCAGTGAACAAAGCGATCGGCAGTGCTGACAAGCTGATCACAGGGCCGCAGGGAGAAGAAAAAGAGAGCAAGAGACTGAGAAAGAGAGAGGGAAGGGAGAAAGAGAGAGAGAGAATGACATGTCTGTGTAACGTCTGTGGTGCTCACTTGTTTCTGTTGCTCTGCAGATGATGAAACTTCATCAGTGTCCTCATCAGAGCTAATGCGGGACTTGCCATCTTCGGAGCGACAGGGGAAACACTGACGCTCTCGGTTTCATCCGTCTCCCCTGAGGAAAGCCCTCCTCTCTGTCACACTGCTGTCTCGATGACATCGCACATGTCACCGCTTCAGAAGCCTCCTGTTCATCCTGTTCATGAGAAGCACAAACTACTCGAGTCTGAAGTGCGGGGAGTCACAAAAATCCAAGACTGCTGAATAAACAGACTGATATAATATGGTGGAAGAGCACATAATAATCTTTGTTGCTGGTCTCGTGACACCGCGCATGAGAAAATACAAGTCGTAGCCGGCTTTGTAGTCGACTCGCTCTCAGACACCATAAGCCAAGATTGAGGGCCTACCGCTCTAATCATCTTCCTCCTCCATATTCCTCCCTTGTTCATCTCTCCTATGACTGATGGAGACAGGGCTTTTTTTTTCTGAGGTCGCCTTAACCTCAGCCTCCAGCCCAAGTGAAGCTATGAAATACACTCACACTTCATTTACTCTACTGTGGCTGCGCTTTTACCGTTCCCAAGGGATAGTGAAAAGTTGTTTTTTGCAGTTCAGCAGAAACTTCCCCCCCTTTTTACTACTCCATATGCCTTTAATCTATAGGTACCAGGGCCATATCAGCAATTGTCACAGTACTTTATTCACCACAGATCTGTCACCACCAAAGTCTTTTTTTTAATTCATCAAATCCTCTTAAGAATACTCGAAAATGCAAAGGCAACCTCAGGTCTAGAATATGTTAAGGTGACCAGTGATTATTAGTGATTAGTGATTATTAGTGGCAGTCAAATTGTCTGGTCCTTAGCATTACAGAACCAATACATGGGTTGAAAGCTACACTGAAACTTCAAACGTTTTCACACAGCCCCCTCCTCCATTATAATTTCACAACTCACAATATAAAAAAAACACACAGCCCCATGCAGCTGATACAAACAGCTGTGTTTCCATGTACTGTATGTTCTCATTGTCTCAACTGTATAATAGTGAGACAAAATGAACTAATGTTGTCCATGTCCTACATCACTGTTGAAACACAGCTGGCTTGGACGCATACTGCGGCTATCAACCTATTCTAATCACGGGTATTTATATGCTAAACCAATCTGTGACAGAGAATGAAAAGAAAATGAAAGGCTGTGATATCTCTATAGTGATTCTGCAACGGCTCTGAAACCAGCTTGCAACCCTCTGCCAAAATACCCCAGCCATGCTGCAGGCGCAATATGCCACGAAGAAGCAGAGCCAAATTGTTTGTCTAAAGTGTTTTCAGTGAGAAAAATTGAGGTTAACAGTAAAAAGGCTGTTATATTTTGACCCCCATTCAATAGAGGACCATGGTTTTGCCAATTAAGTGGCCTTGGCATATGAGGATTTGAAGACAATATCCTCACACTTTCTCCCCTTTGGCATTTCACACTAAACTAATGTTTCAAAACACATTGATCTTGCCTAACAGGGGAAGCTTTACAGTACCTGCTTCCCAATTACTCGCATAGGCTTATTCCTCTGACACAGTCTCACGGAAAACACACCGGATTGGCCGCTAGTCATGACAGAAAATCTTAGTGGAGGTAAATTTGCGGGCAGGACGGGAGGGCTGCCAGCTCCCAGCCAGCATAGCTGCACTGCACTGAGAGAAGCAGATTTACCGCCTGCTCCCTTCTGCAGGCCTCTCTCTGTTTGTCTTGTCTCCAGTGGCTGACTGAAGACCTTGCTCACCCAACAAAAACACTGTCAGAGATAGCTCAGCCAGGCATGAAATTGATTTTGTATTAACAAACAAGGGGATCTGTTTCTCCCATACTGTTAATCAAATCATTTCGAGGAATGAGGGGAAGATGAGAGTAAAATCATTAACTTCCAACGGTAAATCACGTTCACTGCCAACCTGTTGTCCCATTAACCCTGAAACCTGTTCAATAGCTAATTAAGGCAATTACTTCAGGCATGACACGCCAGTTAATCATGAATGACTGGCCCATTTATAGTGGTGGCTTCATTACCATTGGCAGCCCTCACTGACGGCCCCCCCCTCATTCTCCACACATACACACACACGCATGTGCAGACACACAGCAAATACTAAGGGTAAACTTGATTGCTGCCTACCATGCTCTCCCTATTTACAAGGCTATCATTTGAGTGAATGCAGGTAACAAAGAAAAGTGCACACAGCAAGCGTGCGGTAACGCTAATTGTAAAAAGCATGCTGGAAGTAAACTACTTTGGCGTGTGCCCTCGCAGAACAGATGACTCTTTTAAATTTACCATTAATGGAAAGCATACAGAAAGGATGCCCTTGTCAATCTAAAAAAAAAAAAGAAAAAAAAAAAGACCCGCTATACATCGACACTAGTTTCACACTCCCATGCATTAAATGTGACCGTGTGTTAACACTGTGAAGAGAAAGGGCGGACAAGCTTGGGAGCGGCATTTTGCCTGCTTGGTCCACTCTCTCTCTCTCTCTCTCTCTCTCTCTTCGGAGCTGTCCATGGTGCTGAACACGGCTCCGGTCTCCCTCTAACAGTGTGCTCAGTACGCTCTGACACCTACCTTGTCAGCAGTTCCCGTCTCATCCTGCTTGAGGGACTGACTCTGACAGACAGTGGTGCTGAGGGAGGCCCTTGTAGTGAACTGTCCTGAGTGGGAGTATTGATTTTCCTGTTTGTCTCCTCTGACTGCGGCAAGGCGGAGGCCAGCAGAGACGGCTCCCTCGGCTCCGTGGCCCGTCCCTCTCCGCTCCCCTCCGTCCTCCCTTGCTCCTATAATGACCAGCTATAGCCTGCTCCTATATGTGCCGGGGCCCTATGCCGCTCGGCACAGCTGCGGAGCACTCAAGCTGGGCAGAGGCCGCTCATCCTCACACAGTTAAATGTCACTCTCTTCCCTCCGCTGCACATCAATAACTGGAGCTGGCGCTGCAGGACACCTCTCTCAGTCATTCCATTTCCATTTGCACCCATGAATACAAATTTCTGGATGACCTGCCACTCTGTCAAGATGAGGGGAATTTCATCCTGCCACTGTCCCACTGAACTGAAGCCTCCAAATATGGGGTGACATTAAAAAGCTGCAATGTATATTTCCCTGCAGCTCACAGGCATCCACTGAAAGGCTGCGGAGAAACAAAAAGCCTCACCTCAATGCAGACTGCTGGGACAGCTTTGACTTTGATCTACTTTCATTAGACAACAGTGGCAGACAGGTTTATTGCTGTGATTGTGAGTGCGGTGCGTTAATTAAAAACAGCAATGGTTACCCTCCCTTAGACGTTGTTTGTCTTCTTAACATGAAAAAGCACAGCCATTCATCAAAGCTGTGTATAAACAGGCGTCTGTTTGCGTTAGCTTATCAAGCATCAGTGCAAAAGGTCCGGGGGGAGCCTGTTTCTGTGCCTATGCTTTTAAACAATTAGACCAGATCTGTTGAGGTATGTGGAGAGGGGAAGGGAATCAGGCATATCACCTTACTTTGTCACACTGTGCATTTCAATGTAAATGTCAGACTGATTTATCCTGGGCTATGACTCCCTATGGACAAAACGTGTTTTGCATTAAGAGACAGCAGAGGCAGCTGGATTATACACAGGACCCCCACACATGACCATACAGCAGGCATCTTCTGAAATATTCTGTAGAGCAGCATTATACGTCCCATCTATAGCACGTGTAACTATGGCAATAAATGACAGTCGTACTGTCTACAAATAGACATGGAGAGATGGCAAGCAACAGGTTATGCAGTAAATACAGCAAAATCCTCTTTGAGAAGCCAGCTGTTTGGGGAAACTAAAGAGCAATTTAGCAAATAGCTGGCACCATGAATTAAGAACAACAGAGAAAATGCCTTTTTATGGGTCCATTCAAGAGGAACCAACAGCCCCAGCACTGATACTATCACCGCCCTGCACAACCATCTGGTCAGGGATGAAGCTCCACTCCGACACGAAACTCTTCACTCTTCAGAACAAATACAACATTGTGCTGCTTGTTTCTGCGGCTGTATCTTTTTGTCAAAATGGTCAAACTGCAAAAGCTACCATAAAGTTTTATACCTTTTTCGAGAGTACACGTAAACAAGCACCTAATATAAGATGAAATTAAACTAAAATTATTCCTGTGGAGAAACTGGGTTGATTATGAACATGCTTCCCAATTAAAAGCGTAGCATCTCTCCAATAACTGGCTGAGCAGCATTAAGTAGCTTTTAACTCAGCTTTCACTGCAGGACAAAGGAAGAGCCCTACTGTGTGGAGGCACATTATTTCACAGCCTCAAAACACCACCCCCCGCTGGGAAAACCATTACCATGGTTCATGTCTGATGTTAGAGGGTGTGGAGTACAGCCTGTACATGAGGCTCCTGGGGGCCAATGCTGAAGAAGAATGTGATGTGGAACGACGGGGACCATTTGAAAACCCTGGGTAGGAAAATGTCTACATCCTGGTAAAACAGCCCTTTGGTTAATTAATTCGTACCTGTTAGAGAGCCATGAACATGAGTAAGAAGGAATATAGGAGGAAGAAATCAATGAGACAGCCAGAGAAGTGTAACATCCCACATGCCTGCGAAAGTATAAGCCCTTCCAGGTCACTGTCATGGATTCATATTTGTCCCACAGCCTCACTAAGCCTTCTGATTTTTGTTTCATGGTTTCATGGCTTCAAAATATACACACACACTTGTGGGCACACACACACACAAAAAGACTGACGACAAATGCAATACATCAGCGTGTCCGTGAGATGTGATCAAAACCTTGTCATGAATCTGGCCCTGTTATGGATGTGAATAAATTACAGTCCAGTACAATTTCCTGTGGCATATGTAAGGACTAGTTTGAGACATTTGAAGATAATAAAAAAGTAAAAAAAAACAAAGTGGTGAGAATAAAGAGGCATAAATACCACTAAGATTTTTCTAGAACTTGTCCCAAAGTCTCTCCAAACCCCTCGTCTCCAGTCCGTTCTCTGCCTCTCCTCATACTGTAGTTTTTCTTTGGAGCATTCCCTTCTTATAGAATAAATGGATGTGGTAAGACTCAACAATGCTGCTTTTTGTGGACCTGGATGGATTGTATGTAAGCTGGGAGATTGGGTTCAGTGTTCCCTGTGGACTGAGGCCTTTGGTGTTCGGTGATAAATGCCTCCTGTGTGGTAATACAGCGTGATTAACGGACACAGCCCAAAGCCTGATCCCTCCTTTCCCTCCTCACTGCACCTGAATCAATCATCTACATGGAAAGGCCACAGTCTAGCGCTGGAACAGCCGCTTAGAGCTCAGCTCTCCTTTCTCAGTTTAGGAGAGCAGAGCTGGCTGTAGGACTGACTTTGAAACACAGTAAATACAGTACAAGTAGATCAAGCACACATAAGCGTTTGCTGTAGTTGGTGCATTTTCACTCACTCCTACATTGTGCAATAGGCCCACATGCACAAACACATGTTCAGACATAATATATGTAGCCCACACAATCACAAATACAAAACACATAGGTTAATAAGCTGGATGTTAGATCTGCTATGTTGAGGTAAAGTAGTGTCTAGTGTATTAAGTAACAGAGCCTGCCTGGCACAGCCAAATTAAATTTAGATCTAATATAATTTAACTGGATAACACTTGTTAATTTCACTCCAGGCTGTAAGTGCTGAGGAAGTCACATGAAAAACTGAAGAAATTAGACTAGCGATCCTCAAGAGAAAAGAACAAAACATTATCACACATCACTACAAGACACCCCAGCGGAGATTTGACCACTTGGAAAACTGCATGCATATCTCTTCTTTAGTTTTACTGTTTCCCTCTGTCTTCATATGCAGTATTTTGGAATGCAAGGTTTTTCTCATTAAGAATGTTAATCACAAAGAGCTGAGACCTTAAAAAACAAATAATGTTTTATTCTCAGTAATATTTTCCATGCATATTTTGAGACTTGTTATTTGAGTAAAAAATGAAAAATAAACAAACGCAAAAAACTTCTTCATTACTGATGCACCACATATATTGGGACAATTGCACCCTCTAATCCACCCCACTGCCCCCCCCCCCCAAAAAAAAAGAAAGAAAAAGAAAGAAACCAAAAAAACATCACACTAAAACAGCACATACATTCTCGTAACGCAGAGGTGTCAAAGTAAGGTCAAATTCAAAAGAGTTAAGTTGCAGCGTTGCTCCTCATTGAGCAGCTTACATGATCAGATTTGATATTAGGGCCGACATCAATAAAAGGCTGCAGCAGCAGTTTTACAAATAGCCATGAAACCATATCATTGGAGGGGAGATTATGGCGGTGGCATAAGCAGTCAAATCAATCCCTTAGTATTTCTGTGCAAGTCGATAGTGGACCCAGGTGAGGCCCATTAGTCATGTTGGCACCCTACATTGCGCTCCGGGGCCTGAAACAACCCTACCAACTTCCCCGCACACTGGCGCTCAAAGCTCTCAACACACCCAATTTGGCCTCATAGAGCCCAGTATACTGGCTTCCATCGGTATGTGACTGTACACTGATGCTGTCCTGCTGCTTGCTGAAAAAACCTTTTGGTGATAATTCATATGTATTGTTAAAAGGCAGCACTCTAAGATACTTAATAAAATTCCTTTGTTACTTATTATGGCTCAGAGTCGTGCCTGGCATCACAAGAAAAGCAAATGCATCCAGTGTTAGGACAATTTCCTTCCACCACCCTCAAAGAGAAAGTAAACAAATCACACCTGAAATCCCAAACATGAGAGGGGGAACCTGCGTAGAATGATGAATGAAGCGAAGTCCGCGATCCGTTGCGGAACGTGGCCTGATGAGAACTAACTGATCCCTGGATTTGTGAGTGGGATTTGAAGCTCTATTTCGCAGCCCCTCGTCTGGTGCCTCGGGACGACCGGCTTACATTGAGGGACATTGGATTCCTATGATGAGGTTGATGTGCTGTATCACAACACGTGCTGGGACATAATGCTATTTGTTCCACACCAGCACTCTGTGATGCCGCAAGATGTTACTCTACTCTCCAGTGCCATACTGTTGTTAGGACAGATTTTCAATCCATACTTATTATACTGTGAACTGGGACCCAATTTATAGTGCAATATAGGTGGGTGTGCAGAGAAATTGATCTACAGGGGAGCATCCTTTCCCAATGGGAAATAAAACAGTGTTTAGTCAGCATAACGTGGGACACACCACATCATATCAAATATTCTCTGCTTTCCCTCATCAACAATATGCTGGGAGATAAAGAGATGCATAGCAGTAGTTTCAAGAGAGGAATAGTCTGCTAGAGATGAGGATTCTTGAATTCTGAATGGTTATGTTTTGTTATGTATTGCATATAGGCTATGTTGTGCTGTACTGTTGTGTTATGTTAAATGTTATATTTTCTATGTTATATATTAATACAAACATGTGCCTATCCTTTGATTCTGGGCACTGCTTATCAAATATCTGAAAAGATCTTGCAAATGAAACCAGGAACAAGCACCTATTTATAAATGCAGGAGTTTAAGAAGCAATCTGGGCTGCAATCTGTTCAGTGAGATCATTCAAACCTCTCGCACAGCAAGTCCTGTTGATGTTGCAGCATGGGGAATATGCTGGAGACACCCGCAATAATGATCGCATTGATTGATCGTATCTTATTGATTACGATTTCACTGCAGGAGTGTATGCAGGGATTGATATGGGCAAGCTGATCTCAGAAGCTCCTTCTCCCTGTAGTGGGCCAATATCAAGTGCGGCGCTCAATCTTTCCTCATTTCAGCATGGCACAGGCCGGCATGACCCACAGCCACATCAAAAGGTTGAGAGCCCTCTCCTGGCAGAGGGAGCTGGGGTGGCACCGTCTTGCAGGGGAAGATTAGGCTGTGTGAAGGTGACTCTACCTGTGCTTACATTTAAAGTGTGCCAGGTGCTCAGTCAACCCCTGCATCCAAATTGGAGAGTGGTGTGAGGCAGGCAGCCCCGGCCGGCCTCCCCATAGCATAACTTACCTGTCACCGGCTCGCCCCAGATAAGGACAGATGACCTTTCTCCAGGTTGTTATAATAAATCAACTCCAGCGGCGGTTATTCCTGGCACAGACCTTTCGTCAGGCCTTACAGGTATCAATTGAGAAATAACATAGCCAAGCATCTGCGCTGGCATTTTCCCTGTCACTGTTTGATATGTCAATCTGTCAAGCAAGTAGGCAAGCAGGAGCAACACACATGCACATGCGCAACGCGCAACACACAAGCACACACACACACACACACACACCCAGGCAAGGTAATTCCCCCATGCAGCAACGGGGAGGCCGGCCACGTCTGCCTTGTCTTTACAAGCGTTAAATATTTTTTCCTTTTCTCTCCCATCTATCTTTCCTTGCAATGATTCCTTGAATTGATGGTCATATCAATATCAACAGTATCTGGTCTCCATCAAAATTATGAGCAGTGGCGACGACAGATTATTATTTCCAGAGAGCTGACACATTATATAATGTTATTCTTGTAGTCTCCATTTTGAACACTTCAACAAGATTCATATTTACAATACATGCGAAAAGGAGATGGCATCTATATAACGAGCCTTAGTTTTTACTATTCCATTCTGCTTTTGTGCACCATTTACTACAAGAAAGCATAGAGTGAGCTCTAATGAAAGTGTAAGGAACAAATGTTATTGGGTTATATTGAGTGCTGCATTTATAAATTGGTGACACTTTAAGTTAAACTGGGTAAAAAAAAGCCTATCTAAAGCCAAATAGTTAGTTTTGCAAGGCAGCACAAAAAGCTGGGCTGCAGCATACCAGCTGTGTAAAGCCGACAAGCCAGTATCTTCAAAGCAATATTTGTGAACTTGCTGATCAGGCAACTCCTCATTAGCACACACTAAAGAATTTATGGTAAAAATCTTCTAGTTTTACACAATCACTTTTTTTTATGGACCGTTTATAGCACGAAAGTATAATGTTCTTTTCTCAATTAGAGGGAAAACAGTGCCAAAGTTAATTGCCCCTCTGATAATAGGAGTATTTGAACAGCTCAGCCACCAAGCAGGCCTCTTGGGGACGTTCAACACAGAATCTCTGACTCACTGCACTAGCTGACTCATTCCCATCACACTGATGACTACATTTAACTAGATCAGTATGAGCTGCTTTGTTCCCCTTCTCTTACTTGAGTCTAGGGAGTGATCTCACTCTGATCAAAAGCTGACTGGGATGTAGGAGTTCAGCTTCATGACAGCATGTCTGGGATCTAAGAGTTCATGATGACATGCAATTCAAAATAGAACTAAGGGGAACATCATATGTGATGACATGGATCAAATTAAGCACGGAAAAACATCCTCTGCCTCTAGCTGAATGGTTTTTAGAAGCAAAATCTAATGTTGCTGCTTTCAGTGAGGAAATGAATTGCAAAGTTGCCTCTTGTTTGATTATTGCACACAAGAGATGACATGAAAATAAAACAATAATTACAGTACCTAATACAATAAAGTCTGTCTGACCATGGGAGCATCTATCCAAGTCTTACAAAATGAGTTCCAGTCAACTGTTAGTGGAGCATGAGGGCTGTCCTGGCCAGCCACTTGACCAAATGCCACCCTTTAATCTCGCTATAAGAGCTGAATCAGACGATTGGAGATTCATATTTGCCGGACCAGCAAGTATTTGACAGCAGTGTCAGCCGCTTGACTGTTCTGGCAAGCTGTGTGGCTTTCATTACCTAGAGTGGCTTTTAGACAAAGACTATGAGTGCCACACTGTATCTTAAAAGTTCCCAAGCAAATAGAACAATGCCAAATAGATATAACGAGCCATACACATGCACACCTTTTCATTTTCCCCAAATGCTGATATCAGTGCTCAGCTATTCAATCAATGTCCACTGAACAGTAACGCATGGAGGCAACTCAGGCCGCCCTATTTGGTGCATCATGTATCAAGCAGCAGATTTCCACACAGAACTGGGACACTAATCCCCTTTCCAATAGAAAAGACATCACATGGCAAAAAAATAATAATCTTCCTCAAAGTGATTAGATTAAAAACTTCTGAAAACCGGGTACACACTCGCATGAAGTACTACACATCTTTGCTAAGATAAGCATTGCATGATAAAATAAGCATTATAGAAAAGAGATTCTAGTCAACGGAAAAACTTGCTTTAACTCATGGCAAGTCTTAGAGTTTGTTATCAACACCACATACTGTTGGAAAAAAATTGAAATTATATCATATGGTATAATCAGAATATAATGCCTGCCATCTTTTTTTTTGAAGCTGTTCTCAACTTATTTTATTGCTGAGTCTCACTTGAATCACATGTAATTACCTCCTCGACTCGCTTTATTTTCTTTGTCAAGACAGTGAATGAGTGCTTTACTTATGCTGTTGCACCCTCTCTCTAGGTAACACTTAATTATCAACCCAACTGGATTACTGCTCAGTCCTGCCAGCAATGACGACTTGGATTAATGACACATGAAAAGCAATCTCCACGCCCTGAAAGTCCAAGGGCTGCAAGGGCACACTCAGCTCCACACATAATAAACATCCCATAATCGTGATGAGCACTTGCCTCCCATGCCTGCTGATGCGACCAGAACTGTAAATCTGTACAAATTTCCTCCTCCAGGTTCATCTGTGTCCGTAGGACGCCCATTACCCTGCTGCTTCCCTGCACTGGATTGCACTCACTGTGGTGCGCCTGCCATCTTGCTGTTTTGACTGAGCAGGAGGGTCTGTGAAAAGTTTTAGTCCATAAAGTGCAACAAAAGAATTTATCCATTTACTGGTAGTGTATTTAAATAAGGTTTGCAATGTGTGCATTCTCTCTAGCTGTATTTCCTAAAGTATTCATTGAAAACCTACAGTATGTATCAATAGATTGGAAACAACAATAGTTTGGGGTTTAAAAAAGCAATATTAAATCGACAATGTGCCCTGCTAATGTACTGTTATGAAAGGAAAACTCTAGAAGAGTCTTGGCAAAATGTAAAATACAAACACTATCTGCATTCAAGTTCATTTGGGTCAGGTTGGTAATGCCTACCTCCCACATGCCCGTCCCGGCAGACACCTAACAATGGCATATAGAGGTCAGGCACAGGTAGTGGATACAGTGAGACATGCATGGCTCAGTGATCGCAGCTGTAAGTGGCAACGGCCACACAGTAATTGCAGCCCTCTCTGCATCAGTTATAATGAATAAAATATGATGTGGGTTATTATTCAGCCAGGAGTAGGGCATGTCATCTGCGTGCCATGTAAGTAATAATGGGCTATTACTGCTGTTGCAGGTTGCTCATTACTCTGATTGTTCTAGAAATGAAGGGGGATGTGAATCTATTCTTTTCAGTACTGCCGGAAAAAAAACTGTAACAGTGTTGCAGTGCCGCAGAATCACTAGAGAGAGACACACACAGCTTAACCTGTTTATACAGTTGGGTAGCTTCAGCCAAGCAATCTGATTGGTCAAAGATGCATCTCAATGGTGAAGATAATTCCCATAAAGCATTGCTAGCCATCCTTTATAGGTTGCTATTCCAACTCTGAGCTAGTTAGTGATCTTTCTTGTTCTCTTCCGTCTTTTGTTCTAATGCATGTGCACTACTTTGAAGGAAACTTTTCAGACAGTCCACATGCCATGGTAACCATTGTATAAAAGCCATAATACCCTCGAGGATATTGTCAGCTAAGCCTCGTACCTAGTCGTAACATGTTGTACCCATAATCACAGCAGACAACACACTCTTGAGTGTTATTGCTAAATGAGCACCATCTCTCTCCGTCTCTCTCTGTTTCATCAAAGAAAAGCATAGGAGAGCGACCATACTGTACTCATGTTGTGGCTGGTCTCTTTGTACTTCTGAACTAAGCATTCATTATGCATAGGCAACAAGAAAGCTGCTAATGAAGATTTTATAATTGATCAAAATTGCGACATCAGCATATGCATAATATTACCACATCAGGCCACAATTAAAAAAGGGGGAAGAACAGTTTTCTAATAAAAAACGAAATAAAATAAAAAACTGCAGAGACTATCCAAAAAGTGCTAATACTTTTAAGAACTGATTGTTACCCAAAAATCAGAGTCCAGCTTTTTTTTTGTTTTCACTGGACTGAAGATATTGCTCACATCTCAATTTGGATGACTGAGGTCTTGATACAAGGAACGACTTCATGTGACGGCTAAATATGGTTCTTAAATATGCTTTGAAGCTGTAAACCATTTATAGCAAAGGGAGGTGGAGAGAAAAAAAATTGGGCTTTCTAAGCAAACTCCCCAATATTGCTTGCCTTAAGTATTTGTATTGATGTCACTTGTTTTCCATTTTGAAAACCTATTTATATTTCTAACAACATGTATGAGTTCTGGCAAGGTGTGTTTTTGAATAGGGCCATAGGCACAGAAAGAAAAAAGTTTTGCCTTTTTGCAATTATTAATAAGAAGACTTTGAAGAAGAAGGAAAAAAAAGTCTGAATACCCATAATGAATACAAATTCTTGAGGAAGGTAGCTAAGGCTGACTGTGGACTGTTCATGAACTCATCAAAGATATGCATACTAAATGTTCTACCAAAGTGATATACTGCTCTAAGTAGAGATTAGTGTGAGGACAAAGAGAGATATGGACAAAGGCCAAGTCAATTCACTCCTAATTCCATGGCTGGCCGTTAAATGTCACCAAAAATACCACATGTAGAGGTTTTTATAGGCAAGACAAATAATTGGTTCAGGCTGACAAATCTTGCCTTGTCAAACCTCTATGGACACAGAGATGCTGACAGTATCAATAACCGAATCACATTATCCAACAAGAAGGATGACCATGATTAACACTCTCATTTGTATATCAACGACACATCCAATTCACCTCGGTGCTCCGCTGCATGACAGAATCATCTGTGAAAGCTAGGGCTTTGATTTGTTGTTTCACTAAGTTTGCAGAAGAACCGTGAATAATTAAAGCCATGTCAGGACAAGTTGGAATAAATCAGAAGCTCAGGTAGAATCAGCGGTTACTTGTCTCTCTCTTCCCCTCCAGCTATTAACTTTAAAACACACCGCGCTCAAACACTCTGGCTTCTCCGGGATGATGTGTGAAGAATCCTCACCCCAGCTGAAGAAACAGTTTCTCACTCTTTCTTGCTCTATCTTTCATAATGTGCATGTAAGGATGTTATCATGTCAGGGTTGAATGACCGTGTGCTTACATGGAGGCTGCTGCTTCTCAGTTTCCCTGGGGTGCGACAAAGGCTTCAATTGGGTCTCCCTCTATTCCTGAAAAGTGTAGGATTATGGCTAAAATGGTAATTCTGATTGTTTTGCTACATACAAATACATACACATTAATCCTAATTATTAGACGTGATGGTTTGAGGAACAAAATTGTTTTAGTGTACTTTTGATATCTTGTATCAACATCTTCACTATTTTCAACTGCAGCAGACATTTGCAGCAATATTCTGTGATTATAAATTGTGCAAACTAAAATCATGATATACAATTATACATACATGATTTGTTGGCACCACTGCCTCATTCAAGCAGCATACTGTATGTTTCACTATAAGGACTTCAGGCTGTATGTTTGATAGTTAAATCTCCTCACCTCAGACCTGCAGCCTTGGCAATAATGACTGAGTGAAGCAGAAAGTGCATTTTTTCTCTCAATGACAGAAGCCCTGACTCCACCAAGATGGAATCAGATGATAAAAGACAGCAGTGGAAAAACTGAAAAAGCCTACACTGATTTCTGTGGAAGGTAAAAGATTTCTATGATAATGAATTGAAACCTTTTACAACACTTCTAAAAATATGACTTGGTCAGCCATTACCTTGTGCAGGGTTAAAAAAAAAAAAAAAAACACGTTTTGAGATTCACCTCTTTATTCTGTGACCCTATGTCACAAAATATACCTACAAGAGAAATGTAACCAGCTTCTAGACAGCAAACACTTGGCTAATATACAATCAGCAATATTTCTAGCAGCTCTCTGCAGTATGCCTCTGAAAGCACCTGAAAGGAAAACACTTCTCTCAAGAAACCACATTCATTCAACAGAAACCTAACAATACCATACAGAAATAGAGAGATGACTACAGACATAAATCAAGGCCCATTATCTCCTTGCGTGACTGGAGCTGGTATGTTGCTCTGAAAATTGCGCCTCAGCACTGGTAAATCATCCATCCTCTAACCACTCTCATATTAACATGCTGCTCTCCACGCAACAACTTAAGAGGACAGCGCTGAGAGGCATGTTTCTCCCAAAAGCCCCTGAAGACAGCAGGTCTGCCTGCTCCACTTCTCCCCTGACTGGCAGCACACTCCAGAGGAGCCGCGCCGCAGGACACACACACTGATCCAGTCTGACACGCCTGACCTTTCCCGGGCCGCACGGCTGGCTCAACGTGTGCCGTGCCCTGCCCGGCTGAAAAGGCCATGCGACGCCATGCAGGCAGTGGCTCCGCCGCCCCACCTCAGCCCCCCTGCTGCCATCTCAAGAGCTGGCAGGGTGAACGCCCCGGGACGGTGGACAGACAGCCGCTCAGTCTGAGGGGCTCTCAACCGCAAAACAAGGCCATGCCATCTGAATTTGGCAGTGATATACAATCCATTGCACCCTTTAGTGAGGCAAAGATTCACCAGTTGATACACCAGTAGGATATCGTAACGTTTTTTTTTTTAAACAAGTGAGTTATTGCATTGCGATATCGCATATTACACGCATTACTGTGAATTCATTCTTTTATTACCTTTTTTTACTTTTAAAAGGTGCATGTCATTCTTACCATTAAGGCGATTTTAATTAAGGCACTGCTCACAGACAAAATGATTCTCAAGATGTAATTTGCATAATACTATCAGTCATCCCATTTAGTAAATGTGCAGTGTGCAGTGGTGGCTGGTTAGTGAGGGGTCTACAATGACGTGTTTGCCTAACAGTCTTGGTAGAGGCAGCGGCAGAATAATCTCAGAATAGATGCCAGGGCCCACTTAAGAACAAGTGACGAGAGGACTGTAAGTGCAGAATAGATGCCGCAGCTGTGAAATGAAGAGCTGTCGCATCCAGTGAGCACTTTCCTGTGTAAAGGAAACACTTGGCACTGCAGAAATAAATCATGTGCTCATGTCCTTGTAGTTTAGTGTACAATTGTATTTCTCAGAGCAGAGAAGGAAATTCGCTGCAAAAAACACTGCAATTCAAAAATACACCGTGTGCTATGAAGACCTCATTTAGTGCCTTTGCTTAACTGTCTCACCCATAAGATGTGTACATGTGCATATTTATTTGGCATGTATACGTCAGTCTGACAGAGAAATGTGTATGGTGTTTTTAATGTGTCATTTTAATCAACAACCTAAATTGTCGTGAATTCTAAAGAGCAAATTACTCCAGCAACTCTGACTGCACTGAATAAAACACACATCCATTCTGCTGAGTGAAAGCACACACTGATGCTCATGCAGTTATTAGCTCATTACAATGGCCACCTTTAGCAGTTGCACTGTATCCCTAGTATATTGTTAAGAGCACTTACAAATGCATTTTCTCCTGCATCAAGTATGACAGAAAAAATGAGAGAGCTAATGCATTTTAAATTAATTTATAGTGCTTTACATTTTTACCTCAGATAACTTTTGTGTATCCACCAAACATCTTGGGAATAATTTTAACCAAATTAATATGAAATGTCCTGGGATAAGATGACTTGAAATGTGAGGATTTAGTTATAATAATAATAATAATATCATCATGATAATAGTGTAAAGTGAAGACTGAGTTGTTTGAACTGTACATGCCACTATGACCATGAAAACCACCCTTTATATTGCCAATGATAATAAAGCATTTGAACCTACTGTATAACACAAATGAACACAGGGAGCCGCCTCATAGAGACAAAGCCACATCACACCAGTAATCAGCACCACAACACAAAGGATACAGGGAGATGTGTGTGTGTATTAGTGTGTGTGTGCCTGTGTGTGTGTGTGTAGGAGGGGGGTCGAGCAGGATACAGCCCAACTTTGAACATCTTAGTGGACAGAGATGGATGCCCTCATCCATAGGGATGAAAAGCCACTGAGGAAAATCAATCAGTACTGCTAGCCCTTTACCCTATCCTTATGGATTTGGAAGGCATTTGGCTTGTGCTTTGATTAAATTCTCTTCCAATTTTGAATAAGAGCATTTGGAGCTTTTGTCCAGCAACAATGAAATTACCACAGGGCACCAGAACATTTGGACGGTTGGTCACAAACAACATTATTTGTGCTGTGAAAAGGGAGTGCTGTAAATGGGTTCAGTACAATTGGTTAAATGGCACAGATAGGGGGAATAGCAGCACCAGCACAGCTGGGCAGCTGCAGGTTCGTTTTGGAGGGTTGATGTGTGGACAAAAAGACAAGAACAGACAATTTATAGGTCTGAATGTTCAGCAAAGTGAAAGATACTGTTGAAATACATATATATAATGCGAATGGCAGGTGCTGTAGATGAACAGTATGTGAAATTGGGGCCGAACCAAGTGAATTTGCAATTTACAATTCACTAGATATATTTGTTTTAGTTATAATTGGTCATAATGTTTTTTTTCCCATACCATGTCATAGTAAGCTACAGCAGTCTAGTGAGCAGCTCATATAGTACCCCCTTCACAATCCCACACACACACACACACACACACACACACACACACACACACACACACACACACACACATCCTACGGATTTCTAGGTGACTGATTGCTAGGTGATTGATTGCAGGCAGTTGCCTTTTTACAATCAGCATGTCTGTAGTTCGGTTTTACATCTTGGACACCTGCTCTAATGGTCTAATCTGTGACTACACAGTCAGTCATATTGATGAGTGAAACTCTGGCTCTAGAGGACTCTACAGTACCAGGATACACACACACACACACACACACACACACAGCACGCACGCGCGCGCACACACACACATACACACACACACACACACACACACACACACACACACACACACACCTAGTGTAGTGGTGACATGCCAGTGTCGCTATTTGGCCCTGTATTGTGCGTCTGCCCTCAAGGCAAGTGCCCAACCCATCATAAAACAATCAAACTGCTCATTGTACTAGCCTACTAACAGTATGCAAATGTTATAATTAAATTATAAATATATCTACTGGGGCCTTTCATGGTCAGGGGCCAGAGGGCATGTGTCCTGCATGCACTGTTGGTAATCCATACTTGTACACAGGACACACACACACACAGAGAGAGAGAGAGAGAGAGAGAGAGAGAGAGAGAGAGAGAGAGAGAGAGAGAGAGAGAGAGAGAGAGATACCCAGACGTGTACCTTCTGTTCTTCTGAGCCTCCTTCTTGTCCATAATGACAGGTACACAGTTCGTTAGCTCGGTCCAGTCCGCGTGCAGCCCGCAGCTCCAGCCGGTAGAGAACCGGGAGAAGAGCCAGGACTCCTCTTTCCCCGGCCGGTGACATGTGCATTTCTTCTGTCCTGGCTTGCAGTCACACGGTTGCTCCAAGCGAATATTCCTCACCAAGTGCCTCCCGAAAGTGGTTCCTCCAGTCTTCTGGATGTGCAAAAACACGATCACGTCGTCTCCCTTGATGTTGAACTCCACGTGTCTCTCAAGGTCTCTTTCGGTGAAGTTGAATTTGGACGGTAGTTTAGGAGGGCTGTCTTCCTCCAGGTCCTGGTCTCGGTAAAAATCGTCGCTGTCCTGATACGGGGTGGAAAGTAGACTTACCCCCCTTAATTTCTCCCCAGTTTTAAAGTGGCATGAATTGCTGCCAGCGGGACATATGTACTGGTAACCTATCATAACAAAAAGGACAGCTAAAATAGGAACCAAGATGAGCTTACTGGATCTATCATCCATCATATCAAGATAGTGTCTTCATTCCATTACTGTGAATAACAATGATGACCCACGGGTTCTTCGGGAGTCATTTCCTCATGCTTCAGACAGGCGTCGGTGGATTTTCAAAGTGCCACATGTTGATCAAGATGATGTGCAGCTTTGCCCTCCAAAGAAACATAATCTGGGATAAACGGGTAGCCTACCTTTCGGTCTCTGAAACACTGCGCGCCGTCTGTACTGTGCTTGAAGTCTTGTCCAAAATCAAGAGTCATGGCATAGACTGTAATATTATGGCTGTCCAACTTCTAAAGCGGCTGCAGAGCTGCATCCGTGCCGACGTCTCCCATGCTCGGATGTCAAGTTGAAAATTAGCCAGCAGAGTTTTTTTTAATTATTATTATTTATTTATTTTTTTGTTCTGATCCCAATCTAAATCGCAGTCTGGTTCATTTCGGTGACATACTTCTCTCAGTAGAAATGTTCAGAACTCGCATGGCTCGGGCTGTTGGGCTGGATCCTCCTGAAGCATCCTACAGCATCGCGGTTTGAGACACTGACTGTGCTGAAGCAGTGTATTTGAGAGGATGCTGCATCCGAGCCGGCAAAGACGTTATGCTCTCGTCGTTGTTGGGCTGGGAAAGCTCTACATCCCATTTCCTCCATCCCATAATCGTGCTTCACATAGTGCAAAGCCAGAAGTCCACACAGACGGTGAACTGAGACAACTGAGCATGGCTAATCACACATAAATACCAAACGCACAATAACTTTCAAGTGCATTCGGAACACGTGCACGCGCGCGTTGGTGCGCGTGTGTGCATGAGCATATGTGTGACCTTTTTGATGAGTTAAGCGATAGCACTATCCATCTGCTTAAAGCCCATAGTTGTCAGTATAAGGCTATAGGCGTCCGATAGACACATTAGAAGCATAATGTGGAGCTGATGTTGGAAGATACAGTTAGGAGAGGACAGTAAGTGACACAGCTTCAGCATGGGCAGATCTAACTGTAGTAGCCTAACGAGTCAGTGGTTAAAGTCACACATCGGCCAGTGGGCGTCAACTATATGAAATGCATGAAATATTGGCGTGACTGACTTGCAAAGGGCGAGACTATAGAATCTTGCCTTTTAATAAGTGTATGCGTGTGTGTTTGCGGGCGCGACTCGGTGTGTGTGGGGAGAAAGAGAGAAAATGATTTATGTAAAATGTATTGTTTGATGATATGATAGAAGTAATAAATTCCAATTTTAAGTTTATTTCAACTTTAACCAACATTTAGCCTACATACTTTAACTCGGTTAATGAAATTATGAAATTATTATAATTTTTATTAAGTGTTTACATAATATATATTCTATTTCTTGTCCTACTACTACTACTAATAATAATAATAACAATAATGATGATGATGAGAATAATAGTACTGCGATATTTTCGTTAGTTATCTGTTTGTAAATAGTCTCTAGCCTATCTGCGTGACCTCATAGCACAGATTCTTGGGTTACACCTAAGCATTATCTTATAATGACCATGTATGATATTTTATCCATAAAGTATTTTAGTCAGATTATCTCTGTTGCCATTTCTCTACATCTCTCCCTCTATAGCAGTCTCCCATAGCACAGTGTCTCATACTGCCTTCCTCAGTACAAGCTCCAGTGTTTGGTGGTGGGAAAAATCTTTGAGCGTGCGGTTCAGGCTCTTAGCTGTCTGCGGCGGTGCCAGACGAAATTTCCATTTTAAAATCAGGTTTTATTATCATTCACAACCGTCTCCCCCCGTGTGTACGCAATATAATGCTATAGCACGTATGTAAAAACAAATAAAAATGCCAAGCAATATTTCTTATCTCGCGTTTGTGTCACACACGAAGTAATGCCAGCGTTAGCCAGCACAATACACGGCAATTTGATAGCTCAACAGTTGTACAAAAAAAGATCTGAAGCCCTTTGTATGGAAGCGGTCAGCACTAACTGGGTGAGGGATATATAGCCTAATTGACAACATTATAACCAATGGCAATGTACTCCTAGTGTACGTTTATGTTTCTAGCAAGCCTGTCTTTCATACTTTGTTGAGAAAGTCATGCTACTGTCCCGGTTTCATTCACAATAACGCCGTTTACTTTGTCTTACTAACTTCAGTCTGTTCTGACTGTAGTTACAGTGCGTTAGCTAAACCCAATAAAGTCTAACAAATCGACATCAGTTTCTTATACAGTATATTCCGCAACGCTGCAGCTTCTCTGTTCTCTAGTAGTTGTGGGGGATCCAGACTGCTGTAATCGCCAGTGTTTTGGGCTACAGGATAACTACGTGGCACTAGCACCTCTTCTTAAAAGGCACGAGTACTAAACCGTTGGTGTTTGCTTCACGCTAGGTTTATGCTACGCTGCGGTTGACTGTAGATGATGAGGACCGTTGTTCTGCTGTCACTGTTGCTGTTGAACGTCCACCACGTCCTCTCCGCACCCAAAGGCGTCTCTGCCAGTCTAAAGGCCAAGTGGACCATGACGCCTTTCCTCCTAGAGACAAGGTACCCTATATACTCTCACTGCTGCCTCTGCCTGTGTGTAACAGTACAAGCGTTAATTGGCACCCACAACTGTATCATTCTGATTGTTTCAACCAGATGGATCATGTCTCTTGTTAGTCCTCAGTCCCTCGCATAGTAGACGCTGAGAACAAATGGAGGTCCAGAAAAGATGGACATCCAGTTGTGCTGTCACTATCATTTGCCATTTACTGTGTGGCTGGAAATAACAGTAATTTGTGTCATGACGATATGTTTTTCTGTTGGAAATATGGTATCTTTTTGTAATCCTCACCTATGTGCCTGTAAGCTGTGTGGTACTCAAACACCTATCCCAGAGAAGTGCCTGCATGCAGGTTCAGATTAGGAATATGCTGTCCTGTGCAGCTAATAGGCAGTTTAAAAAATCCTCTGGTGCCCATTATCTATCCATGCCCAGTAACTACATGAAGTTCTACTTTATCCGTTACAAGCAGCCGAACATACCCTGTATGGATTGCCAAGTTTTTGTTTTCTATTTTTTTGTCCTGACCAATTAATACTGTTTTAATGTGTTAAATCATGTGATATTCCTGTGCTGCACATATCATCTACCACCAAGAAGTCCATAAGATAAGGTCCACAGCTGAAATTATGGAATCCAGTAGAAAATTGTACAAAATTATTATCAGAATAAATCAATGCTGTCAGTAGTTTTAAAGGTTAGGCAGTCCACTGAGTCAGAATAGAGTTACTAATACAGTGATCACTGACTAGTACATATAATACTGTGATTTGATTTTTACAGCGTCCTTATCTTCCATCTTTTATTCACCTTTGTTATTTAAATTTATCCCGTGCAGTGAATTTATTGGAGAGGACGGGAATGAGAAGTTCTGGCAGTTTGTTGACACTGTGAAAGAGCTCACTGTATATAAGAGTGGAGGTACGTTGGTTTGTAAATAAGACATTTATTTAAATTATGGAGGTGTAATTGCTATGCAATAGTAGATTTTAAATCAGTTTACACAACGAAAAGTGTGTTTCACTTCTACAATGCCTAAATATTACAAAATGTGGATGTATCTCACAGAGTCTGTGCGCTCCTACTACAACTTGATCCTCAAGAAGGCGGGACAGTTCCTCACAGATCTTCAGGTCAATCTCCTCAGATTTGCTCTGTCCTTGCGGTCCTACTCACCAGCTGTCTTTGCATCCCAGCAGGTATGTATGAAGTTCCCCATTATGACCCCTTCACACACCTGGGAATATTACGGTACGCAGATCTAGGTCCATCCCTTGTCGGAAGCCATTGACACTGACACAACCATTGAACCTGTTTCTGAACCAGGAACTGTCACTTTATAACGTCACTAAAAGCAGATGCGTTTACATCCTGTGTTCAATATGGTGGACGACACAATGCTTCAGACAGAGCGACACAGTGTTTGACCCGGCTCTCCATCCTGATCTTGATCCAGGGTGTTTTGCAGGGTCCACTTACCTGGGTGGATCTTTCCACACTGACAGTCGACAGGCATATTTCGCAGATTACTTGTCCAATGTGAAAGGAGTATTAGTGTGTGGTAAACAGAGACAAACACACTCTGAGTATTGAGAAGAAACCAATGACAAATCTGACAGTAGGTTCATGTTAAAGAGTTAAAGGATTATGCTATATACTAACCCTTCGTAAGTTTACCATATGCCATTTTGTGGATGCTTTTATCCGAATTTCCTCACATTGCTTTGATCACGTACATTTCAGTCTTGGCAGCCCTAGTGGAAACAAAAGCACCTGACCCTGGCGGTGTTAGTGCCACGCTCCAGCCAGTGTGCTACAGAACATTCTTTTCCCTCCTGCTCTTAACAGATAGCCAGCGATGAACCACCGCCTGAGGCTTGCCCTGCCTTTGTCTCTGTCCATGGTCAACATAGCTGCAGCACCAAGGACATCAAGAAACTCCTGAAGGCAGCTGCAGGCAGGTAACCCAAAATGGCACTGCCATCTCTTCTGAGGATAAACTGATTCACTAGAGCAAAACCAGATGAAAGTATACAAACTAATTCTGTTGCTGTTACCATTTAATTGATTGACTATATTGACAACCCTTATTGACTATCTTTTGCCCGAGGTGGACATAGAAATGTTGTTGATACAAATACGTTTGTTTTTCAAATTCCTTTAACAGCCTTTCCAAATGTTTGCAGGCCAAAACCGTACTTATACAAGAACGATCACAGATACCCGGGGCTGAATAAAACAGATGTGCCAGTTGTGATCCTCTATGCTGAGATTGGAACCAAAAAGTTCACCTCCTTTCACAAGGTGCTGTCAGAGAAGGCTGCTGAGGGCACGCTTGTCTATGTGCTGCGTCATTTCGTGGCGGTGAGTAGCGATGCTTTTGTGAAGTGATATTCCACTGACAAAATGCTCTTTTGTGTAAGATATGGTTTGTCTGCCTCTCAATAAATTGGGTCTCTCCTACTGTTCATATCTTTTGTTTTTCACACAGAAGCGCTCTGTTCAGATTTAAGTACTACTGCCTTCATATTGGAGCTTAGCAATTGACACATTTTTGTCAGGGCTTTTCCTTTCCTCCTTCCTCCTTTTAATCTTACGGTGTCTCAGATCATCAGGGGTTGGAAAACAAGGTATCTTAATAAAGATTGTGCACAAATGTGCACAAAGAGTGTGCACATTTGGATTTGCTGGTATAAATTATTGATACAGGTTAAAGCTGACAAGTGAAAAATCAGTGCATTTTGTGATTTTGGTAGCGTGGTATCAACTGAGCTTTACTTAGATAATGGAAGTGTTGCAGTGATGCCATTATTCCTCTTAGTGCAATACCGGCAAAAGCAGAGGTCATCAGAATGGTGGATCAAATGGACTGCATTAGCGACCAGCGTTCAAGAGAAGAAAAAAGATTCCTGTGGAAAAGTCAGCATCTGATTGAGTAACAGATGCCTTGACTCAGTTTGCAGAAGTAACAGGCTCTTTTCAGAGATGTGCCATGAAGAAAAGCAGAGCGTAGGTGTGAAAGGCTTCTGATTGTGTCTATGAAATGCCGAGGCAGTGCTTGGAATCTGGGGGACATTAGTGTCAAGGTTGAATGTCAGCAAATGTGCTGCCACATGTTGCTATCCACATGCCTTTTCTCCCACTGGCATAATGTTTTGGAAGTTCTTAACTTTCTTAGGCCTGTTGCCTCTTCATTAGATTTTAATTAAATTAGTTTACAGGATGTGATGGATAGTATTCTCTAATTAATATGTTGCTGTGAAATTAGTTTTGATGAAACATTGAAATGATATTGTACAAGCTGCCTGCTGCACATAGTAGCCCAAATGATCTGTGATCTGCTTCATGCTTTCAGTTGTGTGAATTATCATGCAAGAATATTCACTAAATATGAAAAATCCCTTCTGGTAGACGGGCAACTTGCGCATGACAGTGGGGATTGAAAATAATGAACATGTAGGTAGAAAGCATCCCCCTTGGGATGGATATACAATGCAAAGTTGATGGTTGTTATCTCAATTCATTTGACAATGATGTACTATAAATGCAGAACACATCCTACACAGGTTACCTTTAAATCACCCATGTGCTTTTTACTGCTATAGGATCCAAAGCCTCAAAAGATGCTTTTATCTGGATACGGTGTTGAGTTGGCTATAAAAAGCACAGAGTACAAAGCTGTGGATGACACCAAAGTAAAAGGTCAGTCGGTGACTAATTATATATTCTGTACTTTATCTCTGCTGTGTCTAAGACAATAAAACACTACCCTTTTTTCTGTAGATTCAAAGATGGCTGCAAACACTGAGGACGATGATAATGACGAAGTGCAAGGATTCCTTTTTGGAACATTAAAGTAAGTCGCTAAACTGTAACAGGTTTATCCCCATAAAGATTTTTTGTTTTAAACTCTAGCATTTATTGTTGCTGCAGCTGGACACACTGTGCTCCGGTTGTGCTTTGTGTGACTGGGGATAAACAGATATGTCGATTGCCATTGCAATCATGTAGTTATACTGTATCTTTCTCTTTTCCTTCTTCCTCTCTTGAGGAAATCTCACCCTGAACTCCAGGAGCAGCTTGGGGAGCTCCGCAAGCATCTGCTGGAGAGCACCAATGACATGGCCCCTCTCAAAGTGTGGGAACTGCAAGGTATTGATCTCCAGTTTAACAATGTGTTACCTACTGGGTAGAATTAGTTTTGTAAATAACAAAACATGTAAATCAATACAATAATTTGCTGTTTGAATGTACTTTAGTATCAGTGAATGAAATGAATGTTGTTCATGTTTGAGCTTAGTACAACAGTTATACCATGTGTAGCTGAAGATGCTTTGCTGTTGTACTGGTCCAGCTGCTGCCAGCCATATATTACTACTTTTAGTGTAAATGAATAGTTTTAAGGTTTTTACTAACAATTAATCATTTTAACACAGCTGGTAATGTTATCATCTCAAAGTCAAGTTAATGTAATCTCCTTTGATTTCCTCGTATAGATTTCTTTTCGTCTAGACACTTTGTGCATTTGTAGATCTATAAATGTTAATGATTTCATTACCTTCTCCACAGATCTCAGTTTCCAAGCAGCTGCTAGAATCATGTCCGTGCCAAAGCACGATGCTCTGAAGCTCATGCGAGATCTTAGTCAGAACTTTCCCAGCAAAGCCAGGTAAGAAAGCTGTATCATGAAGAAAAGAAACATTCATCTCATTTCAAGTTTCTGGCTGAGTGGCTAAAAACATTTGGCCCCAAAAGCTTCAGCGAGGCAAGCCAAAACGCATTAAACACTCAGACACAAAGGAAGTATGAAACTCAAAAAATAATATTGCATTGTTCTTTCTTATATGTAAGTCCAGGCATATCTGCTCTTATCCAAGTGCACCTGAAATGCACTATTTACAAACCCATTTGTTTGAGCAGAGGCATTGTTTTTCTGCAGACACCTATTAGCACCACAATAAATACATATCTCAGTGTATAGATTTAATCAACTCTTTTGATGTTTGCTTGTTTTTGGCCCAGACATCGTATAACAACAACCAAAAGTGCTGAGTAAGGGTTGGAGTGAGTGTTTACAGGGAGCCGACTGCACACGTACCATCTTGAGGGCCCACAGATTTTTGGAGATTAAAACCGGGGTTTTACTGCTGGCCGGGGATGTGGAAAAAGCTGATGGTGACTGTACATGTTTTACTGTTCCCACAGATCACTGACAAGAGTGGCCGTAAAACAGGAAATGAGAAAAGAAATTGAGGAGAACCAAAAGGTGTGATATCATAAGCAGCATCATATAAGATAGTGCAAGAAGTGGTCCACTTTGTTTGATAGCATCCCTAGCTATTGCACAAGTGTTATTTTAGAGAACGAGTTTCTAATCTGTATCTGAAATAAATTCTATAACCATAATCACATAAGCCATGACATTTTATTCTTACTTTTCTGCTTTAGTCTCTGTACATATCTTCTATACTTCCTGCTGTAGTCTCTGTGCATATCTTTTCTACCTTCTGCTGTAGTGTCTTTACATATATTTTCTATCTTCTGCTGTAGTCTCTGTACATATCTTATTGTAAGATCAGATCACATTTTTGGCATTGGACTAACAACCCCGAGCTTGTTCTTTCAGCGACTCAGCGAGACCCTAGGAGTTCACCCAGGAGACGAAGGGCTCTTCATCAACGGGCTGCACATTGATCTGGACATTCACAACCCTTTCAGGTAGGAGCCCGGCAGGAGGGAGCGGCGGTCTGCCTGCTCGCTCCCTGGGAAGCCTCGGACCTGCCCGTGGCTCAATGATCCTGCTGCAACATGATCAGAGTTCGCTGCAGCACATAGCCACTGCCCCTGCTAGTGTGGATGAAAACTAACCTGGGATTTTGCATTGGCAGCGTTTTGGACATCATCAGAGGAGAGGCCAGGGTCTTGGAGGGTCTTCATAACCTCGGCATAAAAGGAGAACATCAGGGCAAGCTGCTGAGGCTACCCGTGAACCTTGTGGAAGACAGCTATGCCTTAGATATCAGACATCGAGCCATAATGGTGAGAGAATCTGCCAGGTCCTGTCCAGTAGAGCAGATGCATTATTCTCCTGGCCCAGATCAGCATTGCAGGTGTTTTGTTTTGAGTACTCGCACCGGGGTGTAGATTAGTGGATCAGTCATCAGGCTATTGCAACAGTCCCGAGTCTGCCAGAAACCTCAATTATAAACTGGGAAGTTAGCCAAGGAAAGCTATCAAATTAAAAACTTGCAAACTTTCATTTTGGCCCCTTGGCCATTTTAATATTCAAGATACGCTGAAAAAATGCCAAACAAATGAAGATGATATATTAAGTCTGGAATGATGTACACATTCAACCAAGAGTGCGGTCTGTCATTTCAACCTGTGTCTGCCCTTTGAGAGACTGTGTGTGTGTGTGTGTTTTTGTGTGTGTGTGTGTGTGTGTGTGATAGACCGAGAGAGAGAGAGTGAGCAAGAATAAAAGAGAGAATGATTAGTGTGCCAGAGATACAGACGTTTATATTGTAGGGAGGTTTCAGAGCTACTGAAAGAAAGAGCACTGTTAGTGCCAGTTTGGCCAGCAGTGGATAATTTAGCTACTGTTGCTCTGGCCCACTATCTTTCAAAGCTTTCTCTGATGTCCAAGAGCAGGACTGTAACATATGTCCATCATACCCAGGTTATTTCTGTCCACCACACTGTAACTGCACTGTATGTGCAATAACATTGGCTATGTTTATGTGCATGGAATCACCCGGCTTTTGGGTTAAGATGTTTACATAATTTATTTATTATTTTGTGCACTTTAAAACAGAATGCATGAAAACAAAATAGAAAAGAAATATAAGTGTGCAGGTGAGGTGAGAAATGCACTCAAGGTTTATAGAGACCTCACCTAAACAGCAACAAGATTATACAGTTTACTAAGGGGGAAAAAAAAGCATGCACCTTTGATACCTTGCAATGGATATCCCTGTTTTCATGAATAAACCAATTAATAGCATGGAAGTATAAAAAGTTGTAGCTGCCAGCTATCCCTTCCCTCTTTACTGAGCCATAGTAGGCTACTATTAATACTTGGGAAAGAAATGATAATCCAAATAATAATTAACCCTAACCGTCTGTGCGATCTTCTTGACGCTCCTGACAACTAATCTGATTTTACTGGCAATTATGCTTTTCACTGCAATGAATCATGTATATCAAGAACGCCAGGCTATAATTGCTGCTAGAAATGCACTCTCTCCCTGATGACACCATGGAACACCCAACAATTGAGGATGAATGTTTGAAGTTAGGACTGGTGGGATCGGTTGGTTATCCTAGAGGTTACAGATTACCCAGGTTATTCTAACCAAGTTTGACATTTACATTTGTTGACCCAAAATCAAGTTATTTGAGTCACTGGGTTAAGAATGGACATCTCTGCATGTAAACGAAGCCACTGAATGAAGCAAGATTGATTACCTGTTACTCAGAAGTTGGATGCAAAGATGAAAGTTGCCAGTATCTATGGAAACCCTTAATGACTTGTCTAATGTCTTAACTATGGCGTATTGTCAAAATACAGGGAACACCAACATACAGTCCCACCAGGTTTCTTCATATAGGTTTTTGTGTGGGGGAAGAATGTCAGGCTTGTGTCAACGGTATCGGTGTTGATGTGTTATTTGGTTACACTGTACATTCTTGTGAGGTCAGTCATCTTCATAAAAATGTACAGAATATGCTGATTCTCAGTGAAACTACCCTTAAATCTTCCTAAAATGTTAATTCTACCGCAAAGTAGGGTAGCTGGATGGCATAGTGATTAGGGGTTGAAGGCCCTGTGCCTGCAAGTATCCATCCGACTGAAGTGTCCTTGAGCAAGATACTGAATCCCTCCCTATTTTTAGGGCCGCTGTTCTGCGGCCGACCCTGTGCTCCGATCTCGCCGAGGTGGGCAAGCGAAAAGAGCATTTCCCTATGAGGATCAATGGAGTATTACATTTTTCTCAAGCTTTCTTCTCATCTTCTTGTATTTTCCAGTGGATGAATGACATTGAGAGTGACCTGATGTACCGCAGCTGGCCAACAGGTGTACAGGAGCTCCTCAGAGCCACGTTTCCCGGAGTCATCCGGCAGATCCGACGCAATTTCTTCAACTTGGTGAGTCCAGAAGTGGCGAGGAGAAGTGGTGGACAAGAGAATGGACACAGTCGCACAATGAGAAAAATTGTTGTGTTTGGGGTTAAGTGGGAAGGATGCATTTTTTCATCATGTAAACTAAAACAATATGATAATGATGGTTAGATTTGGTCTGTTTATTCAGTTGTAGTTCCATTGTTACTTTGACTTGCGTTACTGAACTTTACTGAACCTGAAAGTATCAGGTAGTCAGGCAATCAGTTCACTCACAGAAAAGCATACTAAATTAACTGAATAGTTTACATTTCCTGTGATTGTCTTAACTATCTCACTGTACTCACTGTGTTGTTATATCTGGTAAACTCCACCTTATCTGGGACCTATGAAGGATAAATATTTGCAGTATTCTGTATGGCCCAAGTTCGTTGACCACCTCTTTGTTGTTAGGTGCTGTTCCTAGATCCAGAACAGGAAGACAGTAGTGAACTGGTGAAGCTTGCAGAGCTTTTCTACAAGCACAAGATTCCTCTGAGGTCGGTACTGTTAGCTCAAACAGCTACACACCTGTATATATGGCACACCCTCGACACTTATAATCTTTACCAGATAGTGATTCTCATTTCACCTGCAAATTGAATACTTGTGTTTTCCCACCTTCTGTAGAATTGGATTTGTGTTTGTTGTCAACACTGAAGATGAGATTGATGGCTTCTCTGATGCTGGAGTTGGATTTTACCGACTGTTGAATTACATTGCAGACGAGTACGATTTATCTCAGGCTCTCATGTCTATGGTCTCAGTAAGTATCACACATGTAAATCATATTTTTTTAGCAAACATTTCTCGCAGAACAATTTAAGCATTATCCTTGCCATCTCATATCTCTTAGTGCTTCAGAAGTCATTTGTTTTATTGTGCCTTGTGTTGACCCACGGTCTGAGACATTATTGGACTAGACGAGTGAGGATTTTGCCTCAGGCACCAGCTCTTTTAAACAGGGGTGGAGGCTAGGGCTAGGGCTTTTAGATCCCTGCCCCATCGACAGTGGCAGGGATCTAAAAGAGAGTCATGGTCAAATCTGATGTATCTTTTCACCCTCTTGCAGATGTACAATAAAGTAGACGTAGGGGAGTCATTGTCTGTCGATACAGTCTCTGCTTACCTGAAGAGGAAATTCCCTAAAGCCAATGCTGAAAGGATTCTAGGAGTAGACTCTGAGTATGATGACAACAGAAAGGTAAGGAAATAAAGCAATTTTCCCTTTTTCCTTTAGGGTTATTGGAAATTGGAACATTTACAATGCACAAGACGTAGCAGCCTGTGACCCAATCTGTGTTTTGTTTGCTCCAGGCCGGTGCCCAGTTCTACAAGAAGACTGGCTTGGGTGCCCTTCCTCTGGCTCTGTTCAATGGAGTCCCTCTCAGCCCCGAGGAGATGGAGCCTGAAGAGCTGGAGACCGTCATCCTGCAGCGCATCATGGACACCACCAGTGTCTTCCAGAGAGCTGTCTTTATGGTATGACATATCTGTGTAGAAACCGACATGCTCTTCATATTCAACCTCCTGTTACCCATAAAAAGGTTTTCTGTGCTACGTTGTTGAATAGTTGACATCAACGTACCTGGATGAATAAAATCAAGTACTGCATCACTGACCATTCATCCAGGCCAATAGTGTACAGTATTTCTACATACTAGCAGATTATAGTTTAGATTAATGTTATTGGTTGAAAAGAATTAAAGAAACATAGGTACAGTATCCATGGCTATGCAGCTACAGTGTATACATATATATGATTAGATTACATTAGATGATTAGATTAAACTTTAATGTTCACTGTGGGGAAATTGGGTTATTGCAGCAGCAGAGTATAGGGTATAGATGAGAATAGAGCAAATACTGAGTATTGAAGATAATACAGCAAATAATTTAAACAAAAAGCATGTTAAAATATAAGTATATATGCAGATCGTCTTTGCCAGATTTACTGGTTAGCATATATTTGCAGTTTACAGATACAGGGTGTACAAAATGTCTATTTTTGGCTCTGCACATTATTAGATCTGCAGAGCTGTTTGCATTAGCTGTTCACACTATCAGGTATACAACATACTGTATGTACAGAACATCTGGTATGCACATGGACGCTCATAGTGAGGTCACTCTTGTCCCATGCCTAGGGTCAGCTGACTGAGGGGACAGATGTGGTAGACTATCTAATGGAGCAGGCCAATGTGGTTCCCAGGATGAACCCTCTCATTCTCAACACCGACCGAAAATACCTGGATTTCACTTCCTCTCCAGGTGACTCATGCTTCATGCTTCTCGTCTTAAACCTTCCAATAAACTGATTCACTTCCTTTCTAACTTATCTGTTTCTTTTCACTTTGCAGTTGTAGATGATTGGGAGGACACAACTATGTTTTCGTACCTGGACTCCAGGGACAAGACTGCTGTGATGGCTAAGAGAATGAAATACTTCACAAAAAATGGTGAGAAGTCGCTTATCATTTCACACCTTGCTTTCCCGGTTGAGGCCGTTTCAGATTGATTGCCGCCCTCCTAGTGGCAGTACCGTAGTGACTGTGGTTGAATGTGCTTCAACAAGAGTGTAAATAACTTACCAGAATTTGTACCTCAGCTTAAGTAGGACAGCCACGGTGTATTTGCTTGTCGAACATCTGTAAAGTGAGCAGTATCAAAACACAAATGAATCCTATGCTGCTTTATTGAAGTGGATCTATGAAAGTGTGAAATTGCCCTTTGGTGAGGCAGACAGACTGTGCCTCCAGCAAGAAAATTGCTGGGTTTGCTGATTGGCTTTAGGCCAACAGTCTAAACGGTCGTCAGAGCCAGCGTTTCACTGCCCAGACTGAGAGTGTAGCTGTCTTAGTGAGGCTGAGGAGGCTGACTGCCTTCCTCCCAGCCTTATTGACTAGCTGACTGACTCACTGCCTGCCTTACTGACTGACTGACTGACTTGGGGAATAAAGCCATGACAGGTGGCACAATTCTCCACCAATATACTGAGCTTTCCGCCAGGATAGCTCTCTCTCTCTCTCTCTCTCTCTCTCTTTCTCTCTCTCTTTCTCTGTCTCTTTGTCACTCTCTCTTCTCTCCTCTCATACGCACACACTGAAACTATTTCATTTTCCTTCTCACTGCCATCTCACTGACAGTGTATGGCCAGGGTGCAGACCCTTTTAAAGGATTAGCAACTCTCTCTAAAAGCAACCTAAGCATTAAGGTTGAGATTGAGGGAGCAAATTGTTTAGAATACCTTTGCCTTCTACTAGCGCTCTCATTAGTTAGCAAGGATGGGAATTCATATGAGTAGGAATCGGCAAGACTGCAAGGCAACAGCCTTGTCCTCACACTCATTGGATATTTTATAGTGTATTTTAACACAATGTATTTTAACATGATATCTCAACTGACATGCTATGTGATATGTATTTGCGTATAATTGTTGTTTTACTTTAGATGAGGACGGGATGAGTAGTGTGACCATGTGGATAGTTGGAGATTTTGAGAAGGCCTCAGGAAGAAAACTGTTACTCAGTGCTCTGAAACATGCGGTGAGTCTCTGCCACTTTCTGTCCACTCCACTTCTCGTTATCCTTATGAACTGCATTATCAATCACACCTCACATTCTGTAAGGGAATGGTTTGCAAGGCAGACTACATATTCACACATATGCATTTATAAGTATTGTTGTTTATTATGCGTTAGATACAAGTATTGATCTTGATTTAATCAGATTAATCTAGAATCTGTGACCTGACACTCAACACCAATGCAAATTAAGCCTTTTATGTAGTCTAGGCATTGTGTACCGCTGGACTTTAATTATAGGCTGCCACGGTGAGTCTAAGAAGGAATAAAAATGTTGAATTCATCTGGGACATATTTCACCTTGGCCTGTCTTTCCCACTCATGCTGCAGTTGTTGTTCCCAGAGAAACAGCCACATAAATAAAGGAGAGTTATACATCTTGAATCTATACCTCACATACCTGCAGATTAGTCCAAAAGGGTTGAGAGTGTTTTGTTACTGATTTTCTCACTTTATTTGTTTATTTGACAGGGACAGTGCACAGTATAACATATTGCACCAAAGTATAGCTAGAGGCTAATTTGCATCTGTAGTCCCTGGGCAGGAACCATCAGCACATTAAAATACAATACAGGACAGTTATGGGTAAATTCATCTTCTCTCAGAATATATCTTCTGCTGTCTGCTCTTACAAGGATCGTCTGAACAGCTGTCTCTACAAAGAAATATTCAGTGTTGACATGCTATAAATGAATTAGGTGTAATACAGCAAGGAAGCATTTTCTATTTGTCAGGAAGAAAAGATTCCTCACTGTTAGAATAGATGGAATAGGAACTCTCTTTCTCATCAACACCTGCAGTCTGCGGAAATATGAGAAAGTGTGTTTTTTTGTGTGAATTATATCAGTGCTGTGTGTGTGTGTTTGTGCATGCATGCGGGGTGTGCGTGTGCAGAAGGCCAGCCCTGGAGTCCGTGTGGGGGTGATAGATAACCCCAGCGGTAAGACCAGCGAGGATAACACTGTGCACTACAGGGCCATCTGGGCTGCCCTCCTCACCCAGAAGAATAAGGCTGCAGCAGACTTTGTCCAAAAACTCCTGAAAGAGGAGAGCATGCAGCTCCTCCAGCAAGGGACCAAGATGAAGAACCTATTGCTGCAGGTAAGGGATGGAAAAAAGTTTTTTAATTCCATACATTAATCTGATCCCAAAGTTTATATTTGCCTTTGTTTTATATTTCAGACATAGCCTTTAGGTTCTGTCATGTATTTTTTTAACATGCTATAAACCACTTGCAAAGACTTGTCTGCTACTGCTCTCCTGATGTAAGTGCACAGCCAGGGAAAATGGTGATTGATGAGCACATCTTCTCATTCCTCTCTTGAACATCACCTAACAGAATACATTTAGAGCACGCCTGATGCTCCACAGCCTGTGGATGCCAAGGCAAGCAGCCTACTCACTGTCAGTTCCACTTGATCTGTCAGAGGGGCCAGCGCAAGGCGGGCTCCACGTGCTGAATCTTTAAATAAAAAGTGTTGGTGCATACCTGGTCCCTGGGGAAGACCTGATGAATAGCCAAGCTCCCGCTCACTGTTCATGGTTGTGTGATTCACTTGTGTCCAGCCAAGCCTGACCATCACTCTCCTGTTCTCAGCGGTCTACAGCCCCTGGTATCCTCATCTGCACACGCTTGATTCTCCAAGCTGTAGTGTGTGGTATCCACCCACACAACAGTGCACATAAGAAAAGAAAATCCCAAGCACTGATCAGCAAATCAGCTGACAGGAGAGCCCCATCTCTCCCCTCATTAGTGACAAGAAATAGACAATGATCCGCCAGGCATAGGTCATATAATGCAGGTTGCATCTGGGACTAACCACGACAAACTGGCCTTCAATTATTCCACTCTTAAACAGTGGGGAGAGATTGGGCTAGAAATAGCAATGGAAAGATAGGTAGGAGGTGGCTGTGTGAGTTGGGACCCAGAGTCAAGGGATATGAGTTTATTATTGGCTGCCAGACAGACTTGCTGACTGAGTTGTGCTGACATTATTGGTATTTCACCTGTTCTCCTGAGGAGAGAAATGTTGGAGAAACTAATAACCTGACTCCACAAACCCTCCACACTCCCACGCCTGATTTGTTATAGACAAAAATGGCCAATGTTTAATTAAGGGTTTGTTAGATTAATTACAAATTGATTAATCTCATTTTCACACATGTGCATTTCTGACAGCTTGGTCCTCTGGCTGAAATATTTATGTTTGAAAACTGCAGTGATTGCTCTGATGCAGGGCTTCAATGATTTTATGAATAACTGAGTAATATTTCTCCTCGCATACATCATACTTTATGTCAATGCGTCACTCAGATTTTGTTTTGGACAGGCTGGAATGGGAGAAACGTCCTTGAGCTAGCCTATTGGATCATATATCACACAGTCTTCAGACATGTGTGAGCAGACAATACAATCAATATATCCAGCATCCTAAACAAACATTTGTTATTCCGCCATAGGGCATGGACGAAGATGCCTTTGAAAAGAAGTACAACACGCTGGAGGTGGATTTCATCCGCAGTCAGCAGCTGTTCTGTCGAGACGTCCTGAAACTGAGTGCTGGACAGGGGACAGTGGTCAGCAACGGCAGGGTGAGTGGACTCCAGCTCTCCTGCTCTAACAGCTCCAACAGAGCTGACTTAGTAGCTGAGCTACTGCAACATAATGATCTGTGGATTACCGCATAAATAACAGAACTGGGAGTAGAGCACATTATGGTGTCAGAGAGGTAAAGCATTGGTTAAATGCTGTTGGCATTGTTTTCTACAGTGGAGTAACTCAATAGGTTCCTCTAAGCTGCTGCACTTAGGAGTATTTTCCTTCTAGTGTTTTCAGAGCGCTCCCTCAGAACTGTCAAGTCAGCATGACGTCTGTGTCTCAAAGGTCACAGGTGGCACAGATTACACTCTGTTTGTGTGTGTGTGTGTGCATGTACGTGTGTTTGTGTGTGTGTATGCGTGCATTAATATGTTAACCTTTCTTTAGGCATGCTCTGGGCATGTGTGCGCGTGTGTGTGTGTGTGCGTGCATCAATGTGTTAACCTTTCTTTATGCATGCCCTGGGCGTGTGTGTGTCTATGCAATGAGTGTGTGTGTGTGCCTGTTATTGTGCAGAGCTGATGACTGATGTCCCAGCAGCAGTAATGCTGACAGCCACGGATGAAGAGGCCAGCCCCTGAGATGGCAGTAACAATTAATATCATTTTACATTCCTCTGCTGCAGTGGCAGGCAGGGCTCTACTCCCAAAATAGAAAGGGGGAAAGAAAAGGCAGCATCACTGAAAACTGTGACTCTAAGTGGATGAAGCACTGTGCTACATTCACATTAGGTTTAACACCTCCTTCACAAGTAGTAAATAATACATGTTGGGAAAAGAATCAGAAACCTCTTGTTCTGACTATATTATCTTCTCCATGTTAGATCCTCGGGCCGTTTGAGGAGCAGGAAGAATTCACTGTGGAGGATTTCCATTTGTTGGAGAAGATTACACTGAGCACCTCAGCGGAGAAAGTCAAAGCCAAAGTTAAACAGATGGGGATGAAGGCAAAGCAGTATGTTTTATTTTTCTTCTGCCTTGTTGTTTGAAACAGATTGTCTGTCTCTTCACCTTTCCTTTTTACCGCCTGTGATGGACATGTGAGTGTTTCATCATTAGATGGTAGTAGCGATAGATGTTATCATGTGAAATACCCCTTACCTTTTAACTCCAAAGCACTTCTCGTATAAGCTAGAATCTGGCGGGATCTGATCCTCTTTCTCTCTCTCTATCCTTCTCTTGCTCCAAAAAATCTTCAATATAAATGCTATATTAAAACCAAGTGCTCTGTAGTGCACCAGATTGAAAGTAGCCTTCTCACTGATTTATGAGACCGCCTCCTGAAACAGCTTGAGATCACATTGTGTGGGCTCTGTTTGACAGCCCTCCTAACAAGTATCATTAACATGTGATGGACTGACCTTGCTACACCCCTTTGCCCCCAGAGCCAGTGACTTAGTCATGAAGGTTGATGCCCTCCTCACTGCAGCCCCCAAAGGAGAGGCCAGGAGGGATGTCCACTTTATCAGAGACAGCCACAGGTGGGCAATGGCGTTTCACTGTTTACTATCCTATCCGCCCTGCAGTCTCACTGGGAAGTTTTCATTCTCCTTTTGTTGTAATGGATCTGAAAATTGCTACGTCCATCATTTGAAGCAGTGCAGAGAGCGAATCTTTTGATTTGCAGTTCTGCTGAATAAGGGCTGTGTAACACTGTGTTGCTGAAACCGCTTTGCTTGGTGTGCTGTTCTCCTCCTCAGCGTGCTCCATCTCTCCCCACGTGAAAACGAGGTGTTCTATGATGTGGTGGCCATAGTTGACCCCCTCACTAGGGAGGCGCAGAAGATGTCATCTCTGCTGATTGTAAGCCATGTTGTTTTCGCCTCTGTTCTCCATTGATTCCTCACTCCGGCAAGGACACTCTAAAATCGCTTTCACTGAAAGGAAGGATACAGAAGCACAAAGCTTGGGAAGGTGCAAAAGTTCAGATAGAAGTTGTTTTTTTTTTCATGTCCAGGTATCGATGTGATGGCCTAATGTCTCCTGTTCATACTCACTTTTGTGCACTTTGTTTATTCTGAAAGGTACCTACCTCACCTCGCTAGCGTTTATAGATTAGTTTGTAAAATCGATCTGAACAAAAAACAAAAAGAAAAATTGCTTTACTTTGATGTGTGGGGACAGGTTATGCAGTCTTTGTGGGCTAAAATGAGGCATGTTATATGTATATTGATTGTCTGACCAGATAGGGTTATTTAGAAACATTTTCCTCTCTTGAAAGATGATGTTTCTCTGACACAATCGCACTGGCTCCCTGAACAATTGCAGCAGCTTTCTGGAGGCTAACTGTGCAGATGCAACTCTTATTTGACTGAGGTGAATACCAAAAGATGACTCACCTCGCTTTCACAGACAGCCAGTCAGACAGCCATCTTTAGCAGCCATTTTTTTGTTGTGTATATTTTCCAGTAGTGTACTGCATTATGCAATAGAGATCATAACAGCACCAAATCAACATCACGACTGGTTGTTGTGGCTTTTGAAGGCAGCTCCAAGTGTGCCCATTACCACCACTATTGGCTTGTTATTTCTTTATTGACCACTACCTTATGACAGTGATGTTGTTTATGAACGAATGTGCTTTGTCTATGGAGAACCTACTAAATGTCAGTACAGTATGTGACGAGAAATGGGCAGTGAAACTCGGAGCTGCCTTCAGTTGTACAGATCAGTGAAAGGCTCATGTATATCTTGTACTATACAGGCCTCTCTGCTGGGCTGGCTCTGTTTTGCTCTTAACACTAACTGGGTTTCTCCTTCTGCGCCTCCTGCAGGTGCTCAGTCAAGTGGTCAATCTGAAACTGCAGGTGTTTATGAACTGCAGGGCCAAGCTGTCCGAGATGCCCCTCAAGAGGTAAGCTCCAGCTCCAACAGTAATTAAACTTCCTGTTCAGCTTGTATGTGTGTCCTCTGACCGCCGCAGATTTAGCATCCCTCCCTACCTTTTTCCCTCTGTAAGATTATACCGCACAGATGCAATCTGCTTAATAACACCACCTTATTGCTTTGGGCCTCCCCTTGCATCTCTGGGCAAATTGCTTACAGCTTGCACTGTTGAGGTTCAAGCCATACAGTAAAAAAAAAACAAAAAAAACAAACGAAAGGTTGAAATTGTTCATTAACATTCAGAAGGACCACTGGGTGAATTTTAGTCATTATGTAATTTGGGAGTGTTGGAGTTTCTTCACCTCTGTATTCCAAAAAAGATGCATCATGTAATTAATTATGTCCCACCGTGGATAGAGTTGGCTTTACTGGTAGTATCCTAAAATGGTTCAACAGTATTTTTTCCAATGAAGGCTGATGATGGCAGACATTTTCCAGGCAGTTCACCTTCACTTTAAAGGGCCATTAAGTAATCTATGAACTTCATTGACCTCTATCAGTGATCAGTAGGAATTGCAACATCATCAGTAGAACTTATCTCCTTCTACAAGTCTCTGGCACCGCCCCCAGTCCCGTCACCCTTCCTGTCCCGTTGAGTGACGATGGCCTGTGATTGACACAAACAATAAAGACTCAGTAAGCAAGCTCATTAGAGCAGAGATCCAACAAAACATTTAGTAATATATCACAATGCAAAATACTGTAATATTAATACTGCTTCATCGTTTCTTTTTTAGCTTGAGATGGCTTACTAGCCTTCTTAGCTGAAATGTCTTGCGGTGCCAGTTGCTCACTTGTAGCTCCATCCTCCATTGGTGAGCAGTTGAAAATGCGAGTAGGTGGGAGGTGGAGATTGAAAGTGTTTTGAAATGGCCGGGGAGTTTTTGGTCCACAACAGAGTACAGCCAGAAAGTGAGTTTTGAAAGCCAGAAATCTCAGCACCTGGCCAAATAATTGTTGAGTCATTGGTATTGATCAACAATCCTGGTATTGATCAACAACGCTATGTATATTTGTGCTATGGGGCATTAAAAATCATACTTATTGCCCCTGCAAGCTGCAGGAAGTTAATGTACCATATTGCAAGTAGAAAAATGGGACCATGGAGGTTTGTCTGCATTTTTTGGATCTCGTCCTAAAGATCCTAATCATGAGGGGATGAGTTGGAGGGCCATCTAATTTCAAACAGCAGATGAGTTGTGTAAACACAAGCTCAATCCTCCCCAGCTTCATCTCCCCTGTAGAGCCACAGGCTTAGCAATCCTACAGCTCACATCTGGAGATACTGCTGTCAGTGGGCACACATGAATCCTGCTTTCTGTCAGTGGGATCATTTCATTCATTGGTATACTTCCCATTAGTGGGGATGGTGGTGAGACAGCAAGAGGGAGACCAGTGGGCTGCTCATCTTCTATTTCTTACTTTTCCTTCTGTGGAGAATTGGTCACCCCACAAATTGGGACCAATCCAATAAAGAGAGAGTGTTTCCTCTAGTGACTGGGTTATGCCTCAGTAATTTAATCCTTTTCCCCCCTCCCCAACTTCACATGCAGTGGTAGCAGCTCCCTTCTCACCCTGGAGTCAACAGCCCCTCTCTAACTGCTCTGTTCTGCTCTGCAGGAAGACAGGCTGCTGTGGCTGAAATTAACGTCTAAAAAATCTTCTCGTTTAAAAATCTGATGATGGACCTCTGAGGATAGAAAGATCGCATTCCAAGTAAAAAGAAATGGTTATTGGTAATGTTGATCGTCTGGCATGTCATCTCCACTCATTATGACTCCTCAGTGTCAGAGGGCATACAGAAGAAAAAGCAATTAGCATAAAGATTAGCCCGGAGCTAGCCTCTGCGACAGCTCTGAGTAATAATGGAGAAAGGGGAACATTTCTGGTGCACAGACTACTGCAGAAATTTCTGTTATTGGCTGAGCAGAAACACTGGCAGTAATGGTATTAGATTCCTCACTTTGAAGAGATTGTATATCCCCAGCTGTCACAACAGAACCCATCTCTCCTGTCCTAGAAAGGAGACTATTGCACAACGTGTCATCATTTTAGCGCTTGGCGATGAGGAGAGTGCTTTTGTTGGATGGAATTGCTGTCTCAGTAGGGTGGCATAAAGATTTCCAGTATTTGATGGCTATCTATCCTTAAGCTTCTACAAAGTATATTCTATAGTACCGCCTTGATCCATATTGTAAAATATTGTTTCATTTTGCAGTTAATGGACCAATGCATTATCTCTCTGTGTCTCTTTGCAGCTTCTACCGCTTTGTCCTGGAGTCTGATGTGAATTTCTTGGCCAACAATACGGTGTCTGCGGGACCAGTGGCCCGCTTCACGGAGCTTCCCGAGTCTCCCCTCCTCACCCTGAACATGATCACCCCAGAGAGCTGGATGGTGGAGGCCGTGCGCAGCCCCCATGACTTGGACAACATCCACCTGCAGGCGGTACTGAATACTACTCTTCAGTAATAACTAGCCAGCATTCTTGCTATCCTGTCCCCTTAGGGTAGGGCAGAGGCGCTCTTTAATAGTCGTCTCCCATTGGTTTGTGTCCTGTGTAACCTGTGGTTTCACTCCAGGTGAGCGGAGTGGTGACAGCAGAGTATGAGCTGGAGCACCTGTTGCTGGAGGGCCACTGCTTTGACCTGTCAACCGGCCAGCCCCCCCGAGGGCTGCAGTTTACCCTCGGCATGAGTCGGGACCCCCTCATGCATGACACTATCGTCATGGCTAACCTGGTCAGCAGCCTTCTGTACTCCATACTAGAATTACCAAGACTGTTTTTAGATAGATGACCTGCCCACTGTAGTAGTTAATTGTGGCAGTGCACTAATTTGCTGAATAGAGGCTGTTTGGTGCTAGGATTGAAGGTGAGGATTGTGTTCCTAAGCGTTCAGTCTCATTTTGTTTTAACCACAACAGGGATACTTCCAGTTGAAAGCCAATCCTGGTGCCTGGATCCTGAAGTTACGTAAAGGGAGGTCAGAGGATATCTATCAGATTCTTGCGTGAGTATTCCCCAGTGTCTACAGATGATTTTTTTAAATGTAGATTTTAGGACTCTTGTGTTTCCCTGTTAATTGACTCCTGTTTTTCCCGTCATATCTCTGAAAGATACAATACCAAAAAAGCTAGGTAATGATGCTAATTAGGCGGCTCCATCAGTAACTCAGCATCAGAGTTGTTTCAGCTACCTCTCCATTTCATACTGGTAGGTATGAAACCCATCACTATGGTAACACGGAGAGCTGCTGACACTGTAGCAGCTCAAGGTTTTGATGAGTGCAGGGAGTTGTGCTCTGCACAGACCAGGAGAGAGACAGAGGTAGGAGGAAAGAGGTGCTATTACAGAGAAGACAGAGTGGAGGGATGATTCAGCTGGTCACCTGCCATGCCATCCGCCCCAAACCGGGGGATATCAGCAGCACAATATCTGTTTTAGCTGTTAGGCTAGCGTAGGTGTCAAAGGCTGCATATACTAGACAGGGTGCGTTGGCGTCCTCTAATTTCCTGGGACGAATGGAAACATTATTTTCTTTATAGTTTGTTTTATGCATTTCCTATGAAATGCAAATTTTTATGCCTTGGATTCTGTCTGTTTTGCCTGTTCGCTTTGATTAAAATACACTTTATTGCACTTATTTAATCTGAATCAAATCAGGATACTTATCTATAGAAAGCCCTCATAACTCATGTCATATCTTATATTGCACAACAGAGAACTTTAATTCCCTCACTATCAAGTGGCGATAATGGCTCGAATCGCAATCATGTTTGTGAGTCTGTGAGGACAGCTGCAGTACAATATAGTGGATGTCCCTCCAATCACAGATATTGCCCTCTCTGGCCATCCTCACGTAAGATTTAGGACACATACAGCCCTGGGTTCCTCTGAAATCATATCAGACAACCAAGATTTATTCCCCAATCCTCCAGGTGAAGCTAAGAGGTGATGTCATTTTTCACCTTGGCAGTGTCATTATTCTTGCGGTTAGCGGCACTCTGCTCCGGTTAGGTGGCCGATCAGAGCCAAGTGGGAGTGTCTGTGCTCTCCAGGCCCATAGCCCGCGTCCCCCTCCTCCACCCCGGGCTGCCACTGCGCCTTGCCCTGACAGCGATGAATGAGATGGCCGGCTCTCCTCTCCTCAGAGCGGCGATACAAATTGATCTCTGGCGCTTTCTAACCACAGCCCTAAAGGCTGAGGCGCACGGGCGACAGCGGCGGGGGCAAAACACAAGCAGCACTGCGCAAGGGGGAAAAGTGCACTTTGTGCCCAATGAGGAGGGGCATTTATCATAGTGATAAGGTTAATTTTCTGCCTTTAGTGAGCACTGAGGTCACGATGGCTTGCCGGGCATGATGGCCTATTGCTCATCTCTGGCTCAAGTTTACTCTATGGTGTTTCACCATCAGACCCCTGGTATCCTGCCTGCCAACACACATTCTCCACTGAGCAAATCAGGCCTAAAACAATTACAGTGAAAGGCCAGTGTGATGCAATCGATACTGTACGGACTCTCTCATTAAATGTACCAGTAGATACAGCATGGCTGGGAAGTAGTGATGGATAAAATGATGGGAAGGTGATTCTCAATGATGATGGAGGGTAATGAATATGGTCAGAGTGTGACCCTGGCAGCTGTCCCAGAATCCACTTTTGAGTGCGTCTTTCTGCCAGTGGTCTTTCCGCTAGCTGCTGTTTTCTTCTTCATGAGAGCAGCCTGTATCTTTTCTTCTTTACACACTGTCGCCATGACTAAAGGGCATGTTAACGAACTTTAATCAGTGTCACAAAAATAGTTATTCACTTATATGGTGGAGGAAAGTGTTCTGTTAGAATGCAAATTAAAGTCAGCTTGATTTGTTGAGTGGTCAAGAAAATGCTTATATCAAGGAGGACTGTGGGAAGTACAATAAAAATTAACATGCATATTGGTTTTTCTGCAATCACTGGACCTTTTACAAGCAGCAAAAGTGCATCCATTTGTTAGTTTTGACTTCTACACATTTTGTAGATCTCATTTAGATACAAATAGTGTCACACCCTGCTCTAAGGAGTAACTAGAAAAATGTATTTGGTTGTAATTCCATATCAGAAAAGTATTAAGTTTCTTCAACAGATTATTCAGGTTATTTTCAACCTGGGTCTTATTTTCTAGCTTTTGCCACCACAGCAATTGATTGTGTTAAAAATGTCATCAATTGATTGAACACAATCAATCATCATGATGGCAAAAACTAGAAAAATAAGGCTGCGGTTCAAAATAACTGTTATTATCCATTAAGAACTTTGTTTTAATTCTCTGCACAGACATAGCTCTGAATAAGATATGATTAGTTAAATATATATAAGTTCAAATTATTATATTGAGTAGAAAACACTAGAAACATGTAGCGTACTCAATATAGTCAAAGGAGTCAAAAGCTGAACAGCTTTAATTAACATAGCTCAGGTTTTGGGGTTAAATTGAATTGTGTTCAATGTTTTTTAAGGCAATGAGTTTGTGTGTCACCTGTCAGGCTTAACAGTCTCAAAATGTGGCTTTGCCTGTGTTAGACTAACTAGCTGCAGATCCAGTGTCCATATTCCATTACAATGGATGTTCCCTCTCAGTGAGAGAAATTGCTTTCTCAAACTTCATCCACTTTTTCAGGCATGATGGCACGGATTCACCTTCAGACGCCGGTGACGTCATAGTTGTGCTTAACAGTTTTCACAGTAAGATCATCAAAGTCAGGGTGAGTATTTGGTTGTTTTTTTTTAGATTAGATACTTCGTAGCACAAGACATTGTTCACCTTAAAATGCCATACACCTTTCTTATGATGTGCTCAGGTCACAAATTGGGGATGTTACAAGGGTCTTTCACAGTTTGCTTGTCCAGTGTAATCAGTTAGCAAATCACTGTTTAATTATGTCTCCTTTCTCATTATAGGTGCAGAAAAAAGCAGAAAAAATCAATGAAGATCTTTTAAGTGAAGCAACTGAAAGTAAAGGCCTATGGGACTCCATAGCAAGGTGTGTAGTTTATCCTTGCATACAGCTGAAAGTTGGTTGTTTTACTAGTTCTGAAGCCCTCACTCAGTTGATTGGCAGTATCTACTGTGAGCGCATTGATTGGTGGGTGTGCTGATCTGCCTTCTATTGTCAATTATACATTGCGGTTTCAGGAGAGTTCATTCTTCCCCTGGATCCAGACTGCAATATTACGCTGTAAGATCTAGTCTTGCAAAAAATATGTGCTTCTGTAGGTATGTGTGTATGTGTGTGTGCATTTGTGTGTGTTTCCCCCAGCATATCCTAACTGTGTGATCTGTCTCCTCACTTAATGCTTGCTGTGTGAAGTGTTTGGAGCACTTTTGAAAAAAGGTAGGCAGTGTTGCTGCAACCCATTTAACACCTAAAACTTCTTTATCATATTCATTAGCATGCAGTGTTCATTGGTTGCTTTCAACTGCTGTTCTAATATTATCACTTTTATAATGAATCACATTTGCCCTGATTTGATTATTTTATCATACAGTACATACACATACTTATATACATACATGCATACACACAAAATTATCTCCCAAAATGTACACCTACTCTTAAAAAAGATAGGCTTGAAAGTAAAGATGTGTTCATATCTATTCGTGAAATCAAAATGCTTTAAAGGGTTCAGTGTAAAGGGCAGTACTGAAGGCATTTATAGATTTAACACCTCTGAGGAATTAGCTAGATAGTTGGGTAGACCCATGCATCAGTAAGCTTGAGCTAGTCTAAGTGACACACTTGATGGTAATTCTCTCATCTGTCTGGGGAGCTTTATCTCTATGGACATGAGCTAAAAAAAAATGTTGCTTTCTTGCTTTCCTTCTTTCTTTCTTTGCTTTCTTTTGCTTTCTGTCTTTCTTTCTTTCTTTCTTTCTTTCTTTATCTCAAGTCTTCCAATCATTGCAATCATTTTCCATCACACCAGTTTATTCTGACAAAATCTCAGCAAATGTTTCACTATAGAGCTACTTGTGTCTTACCTGCCTGGGTATGCGTCTCTCCAATACAGTCCTATAGGACACTGAAAAAAATCACCTGAACACATAATGATGCTCACCATGTAATGAGATGCATTTCCATGACCTGACAAGTTTCACAATTGTTTTGCACTACTGTACACAGCGGTGCATATAGACAGACAGCAGCAGCCAAAATTTGTATCTCCTAAAAAAAAATGTTTCCTCCGGTGGTCTGTTCTCATTTTATTCTTAGTGTGGGTTGTTGTTTTGCCACTGCACAAGGAAATTACTGTGGGGGGAAATGCACCTATTAAATGACAAGTAGACTAATGTATAGCCTGACAGCTTCCTTGTAGAATCACTGGATGCCTGTGGTTTGAGATAATAAGATCACAAACATTTGTGATCTCCTTTCATTATGAGGCAACTAGGTAGGCTACTTTCATTCTTTGTAATCCTGTGAAATCTTTTGGTGCTAAAGCAATGGTGAAAGTATTATCAAAACTGACTTTAGATAGTTTCCATTTACATCTTTTAAGTGAAATGTATCATTACAGACTGAGCAGCCAAAATGTTGAAAAAGACACGCTTTGGGTGCTTTTGGGGTTGATTTTTGCTGTGTCCATTGGCAGGCGAGCAGCACGCAAGTAGCTCTATAATGAAGGAAAAATAGAGTCCAGGTTGAAAATGGCTGGATTTATGCTTTAAATATATATATTTCTATCTGTCTATCTATATCTGTCTGTCTGTCTGTTTGCCTCTCTGCACATACACACACAAAAGCATGCATGAATGGATGCTTCAGTAGAAAGAAAGATAAACTTGCAAAGAGCCATATAGGCTTAAGACTCCAGGCAAACGTCTTGATGTGTTTCTCTTTGGATGATCTCCATACAGCAGAAAGAGGATGAGGCTGCTGAAGCTACAGAGTGCGAGGAAAGCCATAAGTAGAGTTCAGTCCAGCTCTGGCGTTAGTGCTGGCTGCTGCTCAGGCTTCAGCCAGAGCTCTGCGGATCCTTCCAGAGGTCCGGATTATCTGGTGCGAGTCAGCCAAACGGGCTCTCACCTGACTAGCTAAAGCTGCTTATCTGGGGGTCCCGCTGTAGCGCTGGAGGGCCTTCATAATGGCTGGCTTAGCCACGACAGGCAGTAGGCATCCCCTAGACCACAGCGGTGCGGTGACACCCCAAAAGCCGGCTCACTCAACCAGAAAGAGCAGTACTTTGGTTTGAGGAGGAGATACGGTGGAGTGCAGGGAGAGAGCTGCACTGCATGTGTGGAGAAGGATAGGGAATAATTGACAAGAAAGATACAAACTCATGCAGCCTCTTGGCCTGGGACAGAACATTGAGTTTGTGTAAAGTCAAGTGTGGGGAGACAGAGAAAAGTCAGACTATTGTGTGTGTGTGTGTGTGTGTGTGTGTGTGTGTGTGTGTGTGTGTGTTGGAGTTGGTGATAGAGGACATGGAGAGACAAACAGCGTGCTCCCTCCCCTCCCTCCACACCCCCTCTCTCACTCAGTAGACTTTTCCTGGAGCCTCTGGCCCAGGCTGTGGTCGTGATTGAGTGTGGAAGAGACACTCTCCCCTCATCAGCAGTCTGTTAAAGACAAGGACACACAGTTTGACTGCAGACAACCCTGCCCTCCAGCACAAGTCCTGATTTCTGTCCACCAAATGTGCCTTGCATCATGATCCATTGCGCTTTAACAGCGGTTAGGGTATGTTTGTGTGCTCAAAAGTTTAGAAAGTGTCCTTTGGATTTTTCCATTATCTGAGCTTAAATCAGTCTGGTGTCTCAGTGTGAATCCATTTTATTGGAGGGATAGGACAAAGAGATTGTTAACTTGCATTTTGAAATTTTGAATCAAATAGTAAAATGGAGTGGAAAACTGAATGGGAAAGGTAACGGACTGACTAGGATCCGAATGTGTCTTTTCTGTCTGTACTGTATAGCTTTGGCAATTCATATCCTTTGTCATAATGCTTAAACTCACCAGTGCATCTGTGTTAGCTGTTTAATGACTAGATACAAATTTATGCTTTTAGATTCTTTAGCTTGTATTATCAGCTCTCCATTATGCTATGCAAGCATTAGGACCTGTTTAGATTTTGCAGCTGCCTTCTCTGTGTCTGTGCTCTAATGAGTTGATTACTTCAGCTCTCTGGAGAAGAGCCAGCAGGAGAACAGCACTTTCTGCTGTAAAATACTCAATCTTAGTCTGCCAGAGCATTGTCAACCTCTTTGTAGTTCTTTCATTAAAAAAGCACCTCATTTTCCTGAAATATAATGCATGGTTTGTTTGTTTGAAAATATATTTCTGTGTCGGCTGTTAAAGTGTTGCAGTGTTTTTGCTCCTGGCTCTACAAAAAGCATGGTGGCTATTGGCTTCGTTGTGATCTGCTTTTTGCTATATATGAAAAGTATGCATCAATCAGAAGACAACAGGCTTATGTATAATGTGACCCTTTACAGCATCACAGGTGGTGGCTCCAGGTCAGATGATGGAGAGAAGAAGAAAGAGGATGTTCTGAACATCTTTTCTGTGGCTTCAGGCCATCTATACGAGCGCTTTCTGAGGTGGGTCACTTTCAGTTCACACACACACACACAGTCGCACACACTCACTTTCCAGGCCCCACACACCACTTTCCTTTTTAGCCCTGTTCCTTTGAGACTCACCCCTCACTCTTTCTATCTCTGTCTCTCTGTTCCAGAATAATGATGTTGTCCGTCCTTCGGCATACCAAAACCCCTGTCAAGTTCTGGTTCCTCAAGAATTACCTCTCCCCCTCCTTCAAGGTACCTGCCTCGCTTCGCGACTCCACGCAAACTTTCTGCCTCCCTGCCTGGTCGCAAAAACTTTATCCCAGTTCCACAGTGACCCCTGGGAGGCCTAGATTTATTTGTACTGAGCAAAGAAAGGATCTGTGGGTTGCTTCATTCTTTGTGATGGTCTGTGTTTTATCTCCCTGTTTTCCTATAGGGATGAATCTATATGCAACGATTTCTATGACTCGTCTTAAATTGCAGAAATAGCCAAAATGGCCCGGGGTGTTTCTTGGATGTATAGTTCTTGGGTCAAACCAAAACTGTAAAAAAGAGATTTGCTGCTGCATTGGATATTTTACCTCTGGTGTGTTGTTTTTGGTGTGGTTAGGAGACTATCCCTCACATGGCAGAGTCCTACGGCTTCCAGTATGAACTAGTGCAGTACAAGTGGCCCCGCTGGCTGCACCAGCAGACTGAGAAGCAGCGCATCATCTGGGGCTACAAGATCCTCTTCCTGGATGTCCTCTTCCCCTTGGCTGTGGACAAGATCATCTTTGTAGACGCTGACCAGGTAATTGTCCAGCTGTAGCTGTAGGGCAGTGATCTGTGTGCGAGTGTGGGTCTGAAAAGACACTTTTATATCAGTCCCAGCAACAGAGTGAAGATTGGATGATTTATCCTCGCCATCTCAGGTGAGGACTGAAGAGCGCTGAAGTGTTGACAGTCCTCTCCATCGTACTTCATCGTATCCTTCCTCCTCCTTCGCAGATAGTGCGGGCTGATCTGAAGGAGCTGAGGGATTTGAACCTGGAGGGCGCCCCTTACGGCTACACCCCGTTTTGCGATAGCCGCAGAGAGATGGATGGCTACCGCTTCTGGAGGAGCGGCTACTGGGCCTCTCATCTGGGACACAGGAAGTACCACATCAGGTACACACCTATACTTAAATGTGAAAATGACTTAACAGCAGCACAAACTATTCTGTCTGCCCAATAAGGACTTCTGGCATTTTACCTGTACAAGCACAAACAGCTATTGCACATGCAGGACTGTTTTTTTAAGTTACAAATGTACAATAACAGTATAATCCTCTTCCTTCTACCTTTCACTGTTACTGTAGTTATTTTTGTGGAAAATTAAGGTAACCCCTTTTTTTCTCTCAAATATAGTTGGCAGAATAAATCCATATATTTAAAATATTAACATTCAAAACATTCTGCTTCTGACAGCCAGTGATTCCTTTTAGGCTATTCACACTGTTTATTCAGCCGGAGGCATTCATGACTTATTCTCTGTACTACACATAGCAGAATAAAATAGCTGTGAATAAAGAAAAGGCAAAGAGAGACTACACTGCTTAGGTGGTAGATACCCACTGAAAAAAGCTTTTCATACATTGCACACAATCATGAAAATAGATCTTTCCCTGTTGCCTGGAAGTCATTACCTGTTTTTGGCTTGGATTCAGAGAATTATCTGGAGGAATTATTCATTACTTTATGTAGGACCTGCTGTTTTAAGCCCCACATATTGTATGACAGAGGAAGAAGAAAAATATGGAGACTTTGTATTTTTATCTTCCTCTATTTTTATATGTGATATTGTCTATAACCATGGTGCAAATTAAATTGGGAAAGGACTAAGTGTGAAACAAAAAGTGCAGGGCTCCTTGCTGGGCTTGTGGCACTGAGTTCTGGCTCTTTGGATGGGGCTTAATCAGCTGGCAGCTAGTAGCTCTGCTGAGCAGAGGAAGCTGCCCAGCTAGCAGAGCTTTCCACTGCAGCAGCGGCTGAGCGGGAGGGAAAAAAGGGCCGTCAGGAAGCTACAATGATTTTATTGGAAGCCAGTGTGCTGCCTAGCTCCACGGGACAGGACAGAAGCAGCAAGGGTGAGAGATGATCCGCACCATCGAGCTCGGGGAAAACATAAGGCAGCGAATATCCTCTGGCATGACTCACACCTAATAAGTGATGTAAAGTTTCTATACTATTAATATGCCACGCTACATACAATTATGTGAAAGCGCCCGGGGCATTTTTATCTTTGTTAAGTCACTCTAGCAAGGGCGTTCCTGTGGATTTTCCTCTTCAGGAAGTGGTTTCAGCATTTTCTCACACTTGCTTTCTCTCCTTGTGCCCCCCTTCTCTCTCTCTCTCTCATCACTTCTTCCATTCTCCAACCAGTGCTTTATATGTAGTCGATTTAAAGAAGTTCCGTAAGATTGCAGCTGGGGACAGGTTACGTGGCCAGTACCAAGCCTTGAGCCAAGACCCCAACAGTCTGTCTAACCTGGACCAGGTAACTCAAAGATAATTTCATGGTCTGATGCAGTTATTTCTTCTAGCACCTACTGTAGTTGGCTAATGTGTCAAGATTAGAATGTGCCCTTAAATTAACACACTTTCTGTTCTGTGATCTTTGTAGGACCTTCCTAACAACATGATCCACCAGGTGGCCATCAAGTCTCTGCCCCAGGAATGGCTGTGGTGTGAGACGTGGTGTGACGACTCCTCCAAAGTCACAGCCAAGACCATAGACCTGGTGAGGCCCACACATCCTAGATCTGACTCTGAGGCACCAGATGCTAATGAGCAGCCGGAGGAGGCTAAATGGCATACCAGGAAAAAGCTACATAATACTCTTAGCTAAATTGCACATGTAACAAATGTATTCTTCTATTCTTTCGCTCACGCAGTCAAAGCCAGAAGAAGCCCATTTATATTCTCACCGTGAATCCCTCTTTCACTCAGGTTGAAACTTCAGACTGATAAGGGGAATCATTTTTGTAGATGACCACCTCTAGTGCAGCTTTGATGGGTACAGTAGCGAAGTGTAGCGGCTACAGCACTAAAACCAAAGCATTATTCCCAGCCACTGATGTCCATGAGTCACTCAGCATTTAGGAGAGAACTGGGGAGCAATCCTGCAGTCTCTTAAACTAATTTAGAGAATTATTGGACAGGCTCCTCTGGACTGAAATAAGAACAATTTCCTCATAGTGGTATGGGACACTGCTCGGCAATTCAGACACGAGACACAGACTAATGTCCTTTTAACAGAAGAGGAAATCAAATCAGGTTTAAATCTCTGCCACACACAGTGCTGGGAGTGACGATGCGGCTTGCTGGGAGGAAGTCACATTGGTGACATGAGTGATGTGTTTTGTCTGCTTATCTGCTACAGTGCAATAACCCAAAGACCAAGGAGCCCAAGCTAACAGCAGCGGCAAGGATTGTGCCTGAGTGGGTCGAGTATGACAGCGAGATCAAACAGTTACTGACACACATCCAGGAGCAGGAAGACGCGGCAACACAGAGACAGACTCCTGCGCCCTCACAACAAAAACAAGGTTAACAAAAAAATATATATATACTATTTTCTGGGTCTATGTCTGCCCATTTTTATAGGACAGAGAAGTCAAACTAGCTGTCACTATAATGTCTTATATTGTATAACAGACCTTTTTCTTGGCCAAATTTGTGTCATGCACTGTCCCTGACCAGCACATTCATTTTCTAACAATTCTCCTCCTCTGCTGCACTCTAGACAACCAGCGTGATGAACTTTAACGTCTGCCAGCACCATGCTGAAGAGGAAAGAGGCAGCCTTTTGCACCCAGTCCTCCTGTGAAGCTTGAATATATACATTTCCAACAAAACCTAGCCATGGAGTGTTACGTCTGTAACCTGGGAAAGATGAACAGAAATATTTTTCAAAGATGTCATACCTTTTTCTACGGTCAATACAATATGTGTCTTACAAAATCAGCAGGTGATTAACTGTTAAGCGCCAACTGTTAACTCGTGGTATGCTGTCAACACTACAGTCAGACCTTGGAGTATGAAGTAAACACAGGGAGACTTCAGGGATGATACTGGTTATAAGTATTAGATGTGTGTTTGAAGACAAATGGCATAGATTGCACTGATACTGTATGCAAAGAATCGACTTCATAAGGCACATCCCTAAGAATCTAATCATGCAGTTTTAACCTTGATTATAGTTTGCATGGTTATTTTTTTTAAATCTAAAACTCACTTTCACAAAGCTTATGCATTATGTATTCTTAATTGTCACTGTTAATGACTCTAAATCTATGGCTACGCCTTTGACTGAAATGCCCACACCAAAGTTAGTGATGGATTTTGGGTTATTTACCTACAGTAACTGTGATGTTTATTTCACTACCTGCTGCAAAGTTGTTATATAGAAACAGTAGCTAGCACCAAACATGATGTACAGACAGACGTCCACAGTACAGCCTGGAAAAGTGCTGCACTAACCATCTGTATCTCTCCTTGCCAAGTCATGTGATGCTATATTAGATATAATGGTATGTAGGCAGATCAGGCTAACCTTTATTATCGCCAAGTCATGGATCAAACGATCCTCATTTGCACACTAAAGGTCATGGTTATAGGTAAAATATAAGATTTTAAGTTATTGCAGTATGTTTACAACTTCTGTATATACAGCGTGTACGTCAGTATGTGTTCAATTTTTAGACTGAATTTTTCAATACCTTAAATTACAGAATAAAACAATATTTTTGTCTCAGGAACAGAATAGGTGTCGCTGCTTGACTGAAACCAACAGTACTTTTGTCTCTGTCTTAACAGTCTCTCACTCCGGTGCGTCAAATGGAAATGTTTACATTGCTGTAATTGTCATTTCAGGTGTGAAAAATTAAATCTATCTTTGTTACAAAACCCAGTCATTACAAAAGCGGTTTCTGGATTTCTTTGTCCCTAGTGCGGTCAGTGGATGTGCGATTTATGGTGTGAAAGGCACAAGTCTCAAATAGAAGGAATTTCTTATGCTGTAATTTGTTCCACTCCATGGGCAAGGTAAAACCTGCTTGGTATTTTTCTCTTTTTCTTGTTAGATAGAAGACAGTGCAGCTTTACTTGCTTACTATTACTAAGCTGTTTAGGTCGTCAAACGTCGTCAAAGCTTCTTGGAACAGTTGTCTGACATGTATGCAGTGTGGGAGACGTCACACTCGCATGGAGTTGGCTTAACTGCTTACTACTTCACACTGAAACAAAAACTGTCAAATTATCTACACTGCACACTCTGGACAGATGCTGACAGCTAGACAATTCAGAAGAAACTGACTGTTTTGAGTTTTGGTTAGGGAGAGAGAAATAAAGAGGGAAGGACTCTCTCAATCCTGGGTTTCAGTCTTCTTTTGTAGCTTTAGTAATTAACTCCTGAAGTTAACTTTGGAAAAAATAATTTGTAGCTTCAGTCCAGTTCAGTAACTCCTGGTGCAGTTGAACTAGTTCAAAAGTTCAAATACATACTGTATAGTGGAACTACTCTCTAACCTTGGATGTACAGTGATACTCCAAAAGGGAAGGCGAACTCTTCAGTTCAAATTAATAAGCATAAATAGATCTTTATTTACAGTTCGGAAAAACTCCATTCATATAAAAATAGTACTGTACCTATGTACACATTAATCTTAAGAATGGATGTGAATTTCAGAGTGTCCAATACACCAATAGGGTGTAAGTGTCACTTTGGAATTAACCCTTTACTCTTGATTGGAATCTCTACAGATAAGAGCTGCTTCAGACATGGCAGACATTTGTTAGCATAGCAACAGACTTTCCCCAAATGGAATCCAAAGTTGTATCATTCAACAACAAGGATGATTCTTTAATATGATCTGGATTAAGGTCACCATTTCCTCCAACACATTTTCGTGAGTCTCTATTGGTATGAACCAGCATTCTTTGGACCAGACTTTTCCCTTTAAATAGGGAGGAAAATACAAAAATCAGTTCCAGCTGTGCTGGATGCGAGCTTCCTCAGTTGAAGTTGAATTTAAAGTTGAAGGGTCCGGAGCCAAAGGGGTTGAAACCCTGGAAGCCTTGGAAGCCTCCCTGGAAGTGATGATGATGGTGGCCCCCCTGCTGGCTCTCTGGGTCCATGGGGTCTTCACCGTGGTCAAACTTTGTTCTCATCTCTAGAAACACACAGGCCCACACATCAAAATTGAACAACTGCACATACAGTATTAGAATTAGAAATATACAATTATAATAACATGACTAGCAGTAACACTAGCAGAGTTTAAGCACAAAATAAGAAACCCCACAGATAAACCTGCTAATTATGTAGCAGCAACAGAGTCCAACAATGCTGTCAAGTTAAAATATGTGTGAATGGGACATACAGAAAATATGCAAGTTGATACTGATAAATCATTCAGACATTAACTTGATATTGCCTAATTAGGGGAGTAATTGTAATGATGTGCCCTAATACTACAAAAGAAGAAAACAAAACCAGTGTCTGTGTGATCAGTGCTCTGGTGTGGAAATCCAAGACCGCCAAAATCTAATCAACTGATCCGTAGCCCAAGGGCTAGCTGTCCACCAAATTTCATCCATATCCATTTGTTACTTTTTGAGATATCTTGCCAACAATCTGCAAACAACCTCCTTCCAACTTTGTTTGCAAAAGTAAAAAATACCTTCTGGCAAGACAGCAGTGTATAGGAAAAATCATGAAATATGTTAGCAGAAACCAACACAAAGAACATTATTTGAGTTCTACTGTATTTCTCCAATGGTTACGGTGAAGTGTTACGAATGCCACATTCTAGAGGAGCCTTTGGTGGGTGTAGCTGAAGGGGAAGAGCATCACACTAACACTGCCAGAGTTTTAACTTCTTCTTACCTGGGTCAGTGAGAACCTCTTTGGCCTGAGCGATGTCTATGAACTTCTTCTCTGCCTTTTTCTTATCCTCTGGGTCCTGGAAGTTGTCCGGGTGCCACTGCTGTGCCAGTTTCCTGTAGGCCTTGATAATCTCCTTTTTCTGGGCGGTTCTGCGACAGTAAGAGCAGCATCATCAGTGCATCTACTGAGAATCTAGAAACACACAAATAACCTTTTCCTTCTTTTGAACATAACATAAATATTCAACACCTGTCAAAACCGGACCAAGTGTCAGGGTTCCCACTGTGGTCCTGATGTAATATTCCATGACTTTTCATTATTGAGTCAGTTATTCCTTCTTGGCTCATTCATGATGTTTTTCAGCTCAGAAAGGTTCAAAAGGAGATAAACAGTCTGGTTTCCACTACACTTGGGCTTCCTGTGGAGTGGCTACACAATATATAAAAACATCTGAAAACCACGGTCTAAAGTAACGACATTGTAAAATACATTCCTGTAGTGAGTGACCCACTCGTAAAATGCCCTGATATTCCCTGACTTCCCCAGTGAATTTATCAAAAACCCTGACCTTCCCTGTCTGGACTACACCTCCACAGTATTCCTGAAATTCCCACCTCTTCACTCCCAGGATCTTGTAGTAGTCCCTCTTCTGAGACTGTTTGAGGAGCCGCTGAGCTTTCTCCAGGCCTTCTTTGACCTGGCGGTCATTCTCACTGTGTTGACCCGCAGTCTCGTAGTCCTTAATAGCTGGAAAAAAAACATAAGAATGCAGGATATGATCAATATTGCTTATTCATTCACGGCAACTAATGGGGCAGCAGCATAGTGCGATGACACAGGGAAAGGCCGTCCTTCAACCGCAAGACCACGTTCAAGCACTTATTTCGGCAAGCATCCACCCTGCTTAAGTGTCTTAGAGCAAGGCACTGAATCACTTTTTCAAACCTCCACTGCTTTACCAAACATTATGACCCACAAAACCTTGCTTGCCTAACTAATGTTCTTTGCAATGACAGCTGGTAATCGCTCACATCCCATAAAAATGACTGCACAATCCTGCAGTGTAGTCATGTAGTAAACCACTTTATTCATTTAGCAAGCCCCATCACCTTCAGTTTGAGGTGCAGCCGCTCCAGGCTGTGTTTGTGTGTGCATGTTTGTGGTGCTTTGAGGCTTGTTTACCCTGTGAGGTGTACTGAGGTGTGTGTGTGTTTGTGTGTAATGAGCGTGTGTGCCGAGTGTGAGGCCCATGGGTTCTGACAGTTTAAAAGCCTGCGTGAGGGCTGACGCTCCCACCTGCTGGTGTGTTCATGCCTAAGCAGATAAAGTGTGTTAATGACAATCTACACCTCCTCCGCCCAGCCAACATCCCCTGTGGTTGCAGAGCTGATAGAGAGCAGTCTTGGTGTGGGGTTTTGTTACTCAGGGGCCGGCTTGCCTGTGATGATGTTTGGTGAAAAACAAAACTAAAAAAAACTAAAAACAGACTGGGCACTTTTTCCTCTTATCTTTTCAAAAATAAAAGCTAAAACCATATCGGCTGAATCTTTTGAACATTTAACAAAACTCCTTTGTGTGTAAAATACTATACTATAGGCCAACACTATAAACAGAACGATAACACCCTGACTGATCTAACAACTAGACATGGAGGTTTAATCTGACTGCACTCCTTTCTTCAATTTGTAATGGAAGTCGCAGAAGTGTTTTGAGTTGTATTGCACTGAGCAACTGGAAGGGAAATCAAATGCTAAATGACAGGAGCTTGAATGCTAAGGGAGTAAATGTCACAGACTAGCAGTGCAGAGCCAGAGTTTCAGATGGTTAGTGATGAGTAAGATCATCCGTTTTTTCTCTCCTTTTATAAGAACCAGTGTTGTGACATTGTGTTGGCACTCTGTGCTCCAACACACTGATGAGGAGTGGATGGCTTCCGTCACATTTCTAACAGATTTGACAGATTTGACAGATAAACATAAGATGTAGGCAGGGATTTCAACAAAAATATCCACTGGATGTTTGCACAGAGTGGTGGCAGACAACTAGCTGACGGGCAAGGATGATGTTTGGGAGAGAGAGGAGGGATCTTCGACTAAGTAATGGATTTTATTACTCCTCAAGATTTCACCATCTCCTATCATTGGACTTTCAGCAATTTGACAATAGATTGGGGAGACTGTTTCAAGCTAATAATCCCTCATCTGCCAACAAAAACATCATAGAGATAGTGAAAGCAGGGTGTGTGTGTCTGTGTTTTGGCACTGCCACCCAAGAATGGCGTTGGACTTGATAAATGAGCAACTGTGCATAATTTCAGCCCGCAAGGCAGGGCAGCTGTAGATCTTGCAAGCTGTGCGTATTTCAAAACACACTGCGCTCCACGCCTAGTTGTAATGATACTGGATCACGTAGGGGTTTTAACAGATGTTTGATTTTTGTAGGCAAAAGACATAGGAGCCATGTGCAATAACAAAATTAGATATGGAAAACCTATGTTTGCTTAAATTTAATTCACATTCAAACTGAATGGTGATGTACAAAAAGCCTGTGTGAAATGAGACTTGGATTGATTGGATGTGATCATGCCCCTTTCAAATGCCTGCATGCTTCCTACACTGAGAGCAGTTGCTCTGATGGTAAAACAGCGCACTCTACATTCATCTGACAGAATAACAACCAAAGCAGCTGGTTGACTGGATCTCAGTCCAAAGCAGGGATCACACTTAATCTGTAATGCATTTATTGTATTTTGCTGCAAATTATGTGCAGAGTTCTACGCAAGGATCCCATGGGTCAGACTCCTACAATGAAACTAATTAGCTGTGATTCTTGATTGTAGTATTAAAACTTAAATTTTAGTTGCAGTTTCAGTTACTTTATTTCAATTTTCTCATCACAAAACTAAACAGAGGTAGTAAAAAACAGAAAAAAAAATAGGAGGAACACGCAACTTGAGAAATCACTGTTAGTAAATTAATATACTTTAGGAGCAACTTTTGTTCAAAAAACAGAAAAAAAAATTGTTTTAATTTACACATGCATAACTACAGCAAATCCAACACGTAATTAACGTATCGTAATTCAACGCACCTGCAACAGAAAGATAAAGCTGTAATGCATTTTCTCATTTGAAATTAATGAACTTCCAGTGGAGAGTAATGCATTCAACGGTTTAAGAGGAGTCCATTAAGTTGAAAAATAAACAATATAATAGATCTGAACTGCCCACAATTGCATCTGCCAGGATTCATCCATGCCACCAGCTGAGTGCTTACCTTCCTCATACTGCTCCTCTAGGACGTAGGCCTCAGCTCTGTCCTTCAGCGCGTTGACGTTCTCCGGCTCCGACTGGAGCACCTCACTGCACACTGAGATAGCTCTGCTTGCATGCTGGCCCTGGTCATCACACACACACACACACACACACACACACACACACACATTACAGACACTTGCTTGACCACTCAATACCTTTGAATTAATATTAATAACTAGACCGCTCTACACAAACCCAATGGTTAGAAATATAATGTGATTTTCTAAAAGGCACACAGCAGCAGTGAAGAGTCTTACCTGCGACAGCGCATGGCAGATACGCTCCTTGGCATGGAGGGAGTAATGGTGTACGTTGGGCTCAGTCTTCATCACCGCCTCGTACTTGCTCACTGCGTCCTCGTACCTAAAAAGAGCAGGAGACAGGTAGGTGTTTTAACGATGCTGACACTGGGAAAACAGTAGGATGTAACATGGATCACTGCACCCACAAACATTATGCCACTCCTTCACCGTCTCCGTTTCAGACTTGTGAAAATGATACAATGTGATGTGTGCCAAATACGATGTGACATCCTTTCAAGTTGAGATGAGAATTGCATGTCTGTTTGTAAGACCAGCAGGTGAGGATGCCTGTGGGTAAGGGGGCCGTCATTCTAGGTTGCTGCTGATGCAATCCCTGCTGTTCAGGCTATATTACAGGGATACACAATTGCATTGCATGAATACTCACACCCACACACACACACACAAACAAACACACACACACACACACACACACACACACACACACACACAAACCTCTGCTCTTGGATGAGTTCCTCTGCAGACTGGATCTGTTTGTTGAGCTTCTTCACCTGCTTGTAATGACTGTAACACTGCTTGTGATCAGGATCCAGCTTCAGACACTCACGCACCTCACTGAGATCAGAGGTAAGGAGGATAAAACAGGTAAGGGATTAAAAGAGTCACATCTTTTCCGTGAAATTACATCATGTACAATATGTGACATGCTATCCACATTTATGTCAGACAGAAAAAACTGCTGGAAAAATGGATGCATCAATTTTTCACTCTTGCTAGCACTACAGACTACTACACTTTGGAAATCAGCTGACACAGAGTACAGATTCAATCCATTAGTTTTACTAATAACATAACTTTAGACCATTCATGTCACTGGACAAAAAATATTGAGATGTACTCCATTAGTGAGAGCTAACATCTTCTATGTGTGGGGGAAAAATTGCAAATTTGCTGTATTTACTGGGTAAAAGATTTTAGTAATTGGGACATTTTCTCATAGTGACACCCTATTTTAGTCTGGTTCTTGGCACAATGAGCATCCTCAAGTACAGCAGCCTAGTGTGTACCCAAAGTTGGTCTTACTTGAGGGACATCTCATGGTCTCCAAGGTTATAGTAGATGCTACTGAGTTTGTAGAAGGCCTGGGTATTGTCACTCTTCAGCTTAGAGGTGGCTTTAAGGTCACTGATAGCCTTCCCCATCTCTCCCATCTGAATGAAACACTCTGCTCGCAGCTCACGAGAGTTCACATCCCAAACGCAAGTCTGGAACAGGCGGACATTACATGTCAGATGCAGTGTAATACTAATGGTCCGGTGATAACATTTACAAACTGTTGTGTGGACGTTAGGCACACTGAAAGAAAGTTCATAAGGTGCTGATCACCGGCACAAAAATCTCACATGAAAGAAGAAAAAAGCATTGCACACTCTAGCCCTACATGCATAATATTTTTTACTGACAAAATTTCAGCATAAAGCCTCCTTCTTGGTCTTAACTTCATCCTTGCAGGAAAATTAGGCAATGCTAACAAGGTGTGGTCCTTACCTCAATGATGGTGTCGAGCTGGGCAGCAGCTGTCATGTAATCCCTGCTGTTGAAGTTGCTGTGTGCCTGAACCACCAGCCGCTGAATTTCATCTGACTTGGTCAGCTGACTCTGGGCTTCCTTCTCTTCTTTGTCGCTGGGGTTGGACTTGAGCTGGAACACAGTGAGGCAAGGCATTACATTGAGTACTTCCAATGGTGATTAAAGCGGTTTAGCCACCAACTGAATGGAATGAAGAAATTTCTCTATCTGATGGAGACGGGGGGATTAAGGAGGGAAGAGGAAGAGCTAGAGAAAAAAAAAGGTTGAAGCCAGGGAAGAGTAAGGAACATGAGGAGACATAGACGGTAGAGCAGAGTATGCTCAATATGCTTAGGAAATTTTGATTCTGTCCAACTCATTCCAATATAGGCAAGCTCTTATATTTGAAAAGATACTTGTGCCAACTTTGACTTTTAAAAGCATTGCCAATCACAGCAGTACTTACTTACCATTCCCTAAACCCATTACACTATAATCATCCTCATCACAGAGGTCATCATCTTCACGAGAGCAATCTCAGCTAATGGCACATCCTTTACAAATAGACCTGGCTGTCCCGTAAGTGTTTCCTGCTAGCTCAGCCTTGGGAAGAGAGTAATGCATAAATGTGATGCATTACACCATGCCAGTGTTCTGGACTGCTGAAGCAGCAGGTCAGCATGCACCTCAGGCCAGACCCATTGAGATCCTACCAGCAAAATATGATCCAGATGCCTATTGGTCTCTGCTGGGAATATGGCTCCTTGCCGTCTTGAAGCAGGAGGCATGACAGTTGATTTCAATTATAAAACTTTCTACACCTTGGGCGCTCTCAGAAATTGACTTTTTTTTCTAAACTGTATTAAAAAAAAATCTCACCAATAATACAGCTTAGTGGCCAGACATTTTCCCCCAGCTTAGCCACCTGAAGTTTCACATTACAGTCTACTAAAAAATGAACGCAAGACTAACTGCTGCGCTTCAATCTAGACATACTTGTGTTAATCAAAAGCTGGTGGGTTCTCTGTGTATTCATTAAAATACAATGAAAAGGCAAAGGGACAAACTATGAGGACAGGCTTAGGGGGCTGCAGCCCTGCCACATGCCCTTGGCACAATGTGACAATATCTGACATTCATATCCTATCACCATGTACAAGAGGAATTACCAAGTCATGATAACCTCACCTGAGAATACAGCAGCTTTAAATGGAATCTAAGAATTAAAGGATCTGCAACAAGGGCATTTATCTCTTCTGGCAGTGTTATGAAACCTCAGTGTAAAATGATAATTCTAATGGAAAACGTATTAGTGAGTTTCACTCTTGATCCTTAACGAGCACCTGCAAATGATCCCTGAAGACCCAAATGAGACTTGGCCGCCAATTTAATTATCATCAACCATCTTGTAATATGGCTTATAAATGCAGGGTTTTCCTTGTTTTTTAAGCTCCTAGGTGGCCTGCCGAAATGTTCTACTTGCAATGTTTTTTACTTGCTTGATGCTTGGGTTCGAAGAGCTTTGATTTTCCCTAAAGATGTTGTATGCTCTTCATCCCACCCCACCAATAACAAAACAAGTCCCCCCCATGTTGTCAATATTATCAACTAGGTCTGCCTGAAATCTAGGAAATCCTTGGCCTGTTATTATACATTGTGATAAAATAAATAAATGTGCATCATGCATAGAACAGCACAATTGTCCTTCTTCCAATCAATTAGGTGGTTGATGAATGAAAAGCTTGATTGTCCAGGTGCAACAGTCTTCTTTTTGAATTTTATTTTGTGCCAAAAACACAACAATAAAGCCTAGTTCTCATGCTTCATTGTAGCATTAAAACATAAAATCTCAGTACTAGACCAAGCTACAGATCAACACTGACACCTCCTGGTGAACTTTACTTCCTCAATTAAAGAGTCACCTCCTACTCAGTCACATTCCCATGGAGTTCAAACTGGATATTACTATACTTACCACCTTCTTAAAGTCGCTCTCTGCCTCGTCCAGCCTGCCCTGCTTCAGAAGGAGGTTTCCCCTCTGAAGCCTTGCCTGTTGAGAGAGGGAGCGAGAATTTGTTGTGTTGAAAGCTGTAAATATAATCTAGACTTTGTCAACACAGCTGACATAACTGACCAGTTTCCCAACGTAGTCATGCCTGGACCTGGCAATATCTGGCTTGAGTTGCCAAGAAGTTGTGGTATAAAATGTGCACATATACTGTAGCAACTTCCTCTCACTATTTGTGTAAACCTGTGTTTCTTACACTATGGGTCAGACCCAGAATGTTTCAGGTGGATTTCAACATGACAGAGTACAATGGTTTCAATGAGCCTGGGTGCCAGGGTAAGAGTGGATCTGAAAAGTTTTAACATCAGCTGATGTTCACAGTGGGACTCACAGATGTGAAGTCTGGCTTGAGCTCTATGACTCTGCTCAGATCTGGCAGTGCAGACTTCGACTTCCCCATGGCTAGGTAAACTGTAGCTCTCCTGTAGTACGCCATGTAGTTCTTGGGATCGCCATCTGGACAAGAACAAACATAACCATTAAGATGAATACTGTGAGTTATATTTCCTAATCGCCTGAGGTAAATCTTTTTAAACAGATTATTTCTGTGACTTACCCACAGCAGCATGGAAGTGAGAGAGGGCATCAGCTAGCTGGCCAGCAGCAAGCAGTTTCTTCCCCATCTCCAGGTGACTCTCCACACTCCCATCCCTGCCACATTTCACTCCTGAGAAACATTCACAATACTGACATGTCACTAACATATATAATAAACATAATACTGACATCAACCAAGGTTTTGAGCATATAGCACAGGCTATGCAGCTGCACTATTGTCATTTTAAGTAGTAAACGTTACTGACTCGCTACAGAAGTGAGGTGAAATCAGGTGAGATTTGCATATTCATAAAAGTAACGTTTACATCACAAGCAGGAAGCCCAAGTACCGAGTATTGCTCTCTGACATGAAGCAATGCAATTTTATCAGCTTCACCGGGTCTGTGCTTACAGCAAGCAAGAGTTGCAACATACAAACCAAGTTGGCTAGCTAATAAAAACTACCTCTAGCATGGGGAGGCAAACCTCATTAGCTGGCTAGCAGCTAACCGTTAAGTTGATCTGATAACGTCCCACAAACTATTTTCAAGCTAGGAAGCCAGCTAGCTAACGTTAATCGTTTCGGTTTCGGTAACTTAGCTAATGTTAGCGATATACTCTACTTTGTCCAATCTGTATGGCTTGACTGAACAATGGTCAAAGCTAAAAATAATATTATATAACGCTAGTTTGAGATGGAATAGTCAGGTTCTTACCTTCATATCTCAGATCAATCAAAACAAGAACAAATGGCATGTAAGTCAAGATTTTGTGCGCTACATGGTTGATGGAAACCATGGTTAGATCAATGTCTGGATCAAACAAGCCCTGCAGTTTCTTGCAACAAACTCTAGCTAATGTAATTTTAACTACGCATTAATTCTTGACAGTCCCATGTGGTGACAGCTATTCAAATGTAACTTGGCATCACTTCTCATTTCCCAGTCAGAGCAGAGCAAGTAAGTCAAGTCGACCGGTCGTGGGTGGCAGTGATTGGCTGAATTGTTGGGTAACTCCGCCCACCTCGACTGGTTCAACAGAGAGGAGCCACGGCAGCACAAAGTCAGCATGTCCTATTGAAGATATTGGACGTGTGTGTGTGTGTGTGTGTGTGTGTGTGTGTGTGTGTGTGTGTGTGTGTGTGTGTGTGTGTGTGTGTGTGTGTGTGTGTGTGTGTGTGTGTGTGTGTGTGTGTGTGTCAGGAGACTATTCAACACGTGTTTTATGATTGTAATATTCTTATTGCTTTCTGGAGGGATTTCAGTGTGCATATTTTTTTTTTAAACATCTCAGTGTTTGCTTTGAAAGACATAGGCTAACTTGCTAGTAGGAAAGTGATGATAAAGCTGCTGAGCTAGTTATACATTTTCTTATTATATAAAATTGTTTTAAATCTATAGGCTATCTGAAGGCCAAATTTTAAACTGAAGTTAAACAACTTACTGAACTCACTAAAAACAGATACTGTTAGACTACTATAACAAAATATTGCTCAGAACCCCTTAAAACCGTCCTTTTTTATATAGTTTTGCCTTTACTTATTTTTTTTATTTCTAATGATATTTTTAATAGTGGTAGTAGTAGTAGAACTAGTAGTAGTAGGCTAGCGGTGGTAGTCTTTTTCTTGTATTTGTATGTTCTGTTTTAAATGTTCTCTGTTCTCGGTATCCTCTAAAACAATATTGACAAAGTGTTCTTTTGATGCTTCAATAAAAAAACAAAAAACAAAAAAAGTCAGCTTGTGTCAGAGGGTGCAGTGGTTCCCAAATCATCTCATGTAAGGACCCCAATAGATACACATCAGGACAGTGGTTGGGCTCCAGAGACCACCAGCGGCCCCTGAGGGAGTTTCAGGGGCTCCTCAGCAAAATGAGGAATAGTTTGATTTCACTATTATTTCACTCCCTGGAAGTTAGCACAATGGGAGAATGTATAAGGATGACTTACTCATACCTACAGTACAGACAGTTATATAATTCTATACCAAGTCATATCTTACAACATAAATCTCCTTAGATGGTGTCTAATCAAATGATGTTCTGTGGTCTAATGAAAATCTGTTAGAGGGACGTGATATTCAAACATTTGAGAACCCCTGCATTACCCTACTTGATAAGATCTTGCTCCACGAAACCCCATGAGAGTATTTTTGTTATTAGACTTGGTACTGTCGGTAGGGATGTAACATTGGGTACAGTGAAACCAGTGAACAAAATAGTCATCTTAGACATTCTCTCACTGTGCTAATTTCCAGTAAATAAAATGACAGTGAAAATAATCTATTCTTTATTTTGTTGGGGACCCCTGGAAACCCCTCAAGGATTCCTGGTCCCCACTGGAAACCACTCCTCTCTTGCTTTGTGGGCTTGCAAAGATGCTGCCACAAAAATACTAATATAGCAGATTCAAGGACAGATGGTGAAGAGAAGATGCTTGGCACACAGTTTTGGTCTCATTACCGTGACTTGACAAATAGATATTAGACACAAAAGCAAGGTTATTTTTGCAATGGCTCATGCATTCACTGTTATCAAGCAATATCAAAGTTTTGTTTTATTTCAAATGTTCAAAACACACTTTGTACATAATTGGCATAATTACTTGCAAGTTCTAGTATAGGCAGAGATAAAAAAAAATCAAAATAAAGGACTTAAATATTTTATCCACATAGAAGCAGATCCACTGTTCCTCCAATTATTCACAGGTACAAGAGTGGCTTTCAAACAGTATTCAAGAACTTAGTTTCTTTCGTCGTTGGAAATCTGTCTCCCAAAAGCTAATGAACTAGTCATACATTTTGGTGTTGTCCTTATAAATTATTTGATGGATTTTTATCAACCATAGGGATGATCTCTTTTGATTTCAACAAAGCTAGTATCCACTATGAGAGATTAAGCCCAGAAAGCCTGTGTTTTACTGTAAATGAGACATCTTATTGTACATGCACTATATGTCTAAGAATAAAACTTGTTCAGAACTAGGAGTACAGACTTTGAAAAGCATTCTAAAAATAATGCCACCCAAATTTCTGCTGAAGCACAGTAAAACACAGTAATTAGTTGTTTTCCAGCTTTGGATATAGGTCACACATAAGCGTTAGTAGATGTCTTGCTGCTCCTGCTGATCCCAGACACACTGCTGGCTCTGCTGCCGCTGCTGCTCCGGGAATTTCTGCTCTCTGTACTCTCTGTGCGAGCTGAAGACATGTAGGTCTGTTTGGCTGGAACAGCTGCGTAGGCGTCAGGCAGCCGGTAGGCAGGGACTCCTTTTCTCTTTGAGCTGTGAGGTTGAATATGAGACATATATTATGTATTGGGTGTTTTTGTATTCTGTGGGTAAATAATAGAAAACTGGGATAATCCTACAGAACAAAAAATCACAGCAGTACCTTGACTGGCACCCTTCCTTCCCTGCAAAGCTGCTGTAAATAAGACCGCCAACAACAAGAAGGGTGGAGCCACCCCAGCCAATAAACACACCAACACCTATTTCAAACCTGAGAATGAATACAAGAGTAATACATAAGTACATTGTGTTTGCATCATAGAAATGCATGACACACTTTGATGCATGAAACGGTTTGTTGTACACTTCACTCATGACACTTATAAATTTTACGTACTTTTGAGCTCTGAAGTTAGGGTCTTGAAATTCCGCTCTGATTTTGTTTCCATAGTAGGAGAAAGCAATCATAGAACACAGCCCTAAGGCAACAGGCACATGTTTATTTTAAGGATCATCTTAAATAAACATTGCAGTGTGATTTTCCTTATAAATAGCTCATAGTGAAAAGCTTTACCTGAGATAAGGTAGTTCATCCCTCCAGCAAAAGTTACTCTTGCATTAGCAATCTCTGATCCTCCAACCTTAGTGCACTTCATTCCCACTAAGACTAGAATTGATCCAAAGAAACCCAGGATAATAGAGGTGATGATGAGAGCACGGCACATGTGAATGTCCCCTGTCCAAGAGTGACAACAACAAGAGAAAGAAATGCTCAGCGCTTAAAGTTACCTACAAGATGCCAGGAACTACGATTGCTTTTGCCGTATGGTGACATTTTCACTTACAGTTCAGTGCAAGCATTGATGGAATTCCCTTGCAGTCAGACACTCCTGTTGAATCCGATATACAATCCTTCCACAGGTTGGAGAAGTAGTTTGAAGTGGTCAGAACAATGCTGTCCACTTCAGACCAGGTCCAGATCTCTGTGGGCATGGTGGAACAGACCAGGATCCACCCGGACACACAGACGACAAAGCAGCCGATCTCCATGTACATCACCACAGTTCTGTAATTCATGCCTGCCTCGCTGTCGAGCTGCTAGACACAGAGAGAAAGACAAAGCAGAGCAATGGCACAAGTGCAACCGGTGCTTCCTTCTCAAGCCAAAACTGTGGAAACCTGAGAGGAGGGAGAGAGAGAGAGAGAGAGAGAGAGAGAGAGAGAGAGAGAGAGAGATGAGAGAGATGGCTCACAGCTCTGTCCACCCACTGTCCCACCTCAGACACTGCGACACACTCACACTCACACCCACACCCACACGTACACACACACACCACACAAACATGTGCACACATAGGGCAGAAGACAGAATCCGGTTTGTGTGCATCATCACAACTTTTGCTTTGGACTGTGACTCTGTGTTTTGTTGTGTGAAGGTCACTCTCAGCACATGTTTGTTATTGGTACGATACCCAAGAGCCTACCAGCATGAATTTAGTTTTGTGTACCATTTTCCTCTTGGTCCATTGACGATATATTGGCATAGCTCTTGGCCTCTTATTTCAGATGGTGTGTTAAAACACACCATCTGGTGTGTTGAAGCATTTATTTTCATGGTTATGTTTGAGGTTTGAAATAAGGATTGATTAATGCAACAATGCTGAAGATATTTCTGAGTGTTATCATCAAGTAATATACTACATAATATGGAAAGAAACTCACGATGGTCGTTGTACATACAAAGTAATATTTATCAATTATATTAATTCACAGATATTTCAGTGACAGTCTTCAAAAACTATACATGTTCACGATAAATCATAATTACTGTATACAGAAAGGTAACAAACGAAAAGTAAACAAAATATATCCGATATATGACCTTCTATTTTGCCAAACCGAAAATGACAAGAGCATGAAAACATCAAATAATTTACAATTGTACATGAGATGCATTCAAGAGACAGCTAAAGGTATGAAAAAAAATCCTATTGTCCCCATTTTCCACCACACACTCATCCTATCTATGAGCTATGTTAATCACTGGTTTATTAGATTTCTACTACACAAATGCATCTCTTTCTGACATTTTCTCTGGTGTTGTCTGTGAGAGCTTTGAGATCTTGGAGCTGTTGGACCGCCCTGAGCCCATGTAAGACCCATACTGTTTGGACGGTCTGTAGTATCCGGTGTACAGAGTTCTTCCAGCGGAGCGAGGGTCCATGTACGTTCGTGTTCCATAGGCGTACACCACTCTACTGCAAGACAGGAACATAGCCAAAGTTAATAATGCAATATGACCACCGCAGCCACAGGGAAAAGGGTGCAGATGGATGATTTATTACCTTTCAGGCAAGATTACTCTGTAGACTGTCACAGCGTAAAGCACGGCCCCCAAAAGGATGAAAAAACATCCCACCAGTCCCAGAAATATGGGAGTTCCTATGTCATACCTGGAATTAGGACAAAAGTAAGTAAAATTTGATTTATCTGACAAATGTGTACATGATCATAGTTAATGCCGACATAAAGTTGTAATGCCTATGGATATTGCCTTTTTATATTATATAAGGCAAATGTCCTGCTGTATGTGCTGAATGAGAAGCTGCTTCCAATTATTTGTTTTTTGTTTCAAATTTTGAAAAATAAACAAAAACTTGAAAATACATTTTAAAAGTAAGTAAAATCAACCCAATTTTGTCCTGATGCATTATACGTACAGTAAAGGTGTAGTCTTTGTTCCATATTGTACTGTGGCATCAATAGAGCTTTACAATGCAGTAAATATAGCCAAGTGAAGTGGGGATTTTTGGAGTTTTGCCATAATAGTGATACAGATCGATGACAAAAAAAACATGCTGTACCGTAAGACTCCTGGTTGTAAACTGGCAGCAAAGGTTGTCCTGGCGACCCTGTTGATGTATAAGCAGTAGGCAGCAATGTCTGACAAACCTGTGTGAAGAGGTTTCGGTGATACCAAGACACGGTGAGGGCAAAACATTTCTGTGATTTACAGAGACTAGCACTGTATGTGTTCTGTACTCACCTCCAACAAAATGAAACACGGCTCCGACGAGGAGCAGTTTGTCCTTGGTTTTATCTGCTCCGCCAATATAAGTGCACTCCATCCCAACGAAACAGAATGTTGCACCAAAGAACCCAAGAGTTAACCCGCACATTAGCAGGCCTCGCACTCCCTGGACATACGCTGTGAGAAACAGAAACAAAGTTCATATCATGTTAACTAAGCTGATATGTGGTAACAAATGCCCAAGAAAAGATTCAGTTGAAGAAATTCCACTTCTTGGACAGATTTTCTCTAAGTATGAATGAGATGCCAGAATGACAGTGAAATCTACATGCTATTTGGTGGATACTTTTATGCAAAGGCCCTTATAGTACCCATGAGTACACACACTTTAAGCAACTGAACACCTAACCCTAGCCATGCCATGCTCTACTGCTTTCCATCCAGTATCTATATTCATGCAAAGTGTAAGATTAACAGAGGCAGAATTTGCACAACATCATTCCTGAGGTGTATCACACTTACGGGTGACAGTCCAGAGCACTGGGAAGTCTCTACAGTTAGTTACTGCTGTGGAGTCGGTGAAGCAGTCCTTCCACAGGTTGGACCAGTACCAGGCCACCTTGATAATGAAGGAACCTCCTTGTCCTCCTAACTGGGTGATCCTCCAGTAGTCCATGGCCATGGTGCACAGCACAAACAGCCATCCCAGTGTGGAAATCAGGAATCCAAACACTTGGATCAGACGTTTCCTCATTTTTGAAATCAGGAAAGACAAAGGAGACCGGCTAATGTGGTTTCTACTGAGCAGGACAGACAGCACACACTCACACTTGACTTCTGCCCAGTGGTGAGCGGGACAATGACGCCTCTTGTTTCATTTCAGTGGGAGGCAGTGGGTCTGTCAGGAGGACAGGACGACAAGGTGTGTTTGCGCCTTGTGCCATTAGTGTTGATGTGGGCTGTGTGTCACTGTGGAAGATGTTTACTGTAAACTCTCAGGAGTGTGGTGCCCACTTAAGATATCCTGCACCACTTCTAGCTGTCTTTTCCTTGAAATGAATGTTTGCACCAATTTTCCATTACGCAGCAACAAGCACATTTAATATGTAATAACACCTTGAATTGTTTAATCATTTTTGTCTCCTTCAGAAGTTTGGACACACACATTTTTCTTTATTTTTACTATTTTTCACATTTTAGAATAATAGAAAAGACATCAAAACTATAAAATAACACAAACAGAATTTGCAGCGACCAAAAAATTGTTAAACAAATCAAAACTATCTTATATTTTAGAGTAAGTGGTAGCTGCCCTTTGCCTTGATGGAAAGGCAAAAGCTTTGGAAAGAAATTCATACATAGGCATCAACTTCACTATTTATATTTGTCTAAAAAAAAACAAATTTCAAGCATTTAAGCATAAGCCTTTAGATCAAAACAGTACATTCAATCAGGTGTGCCCAAACTTTTGACTGGTAGTGTACACCAACATATTATTGGGATAAAATCCCCCAAAATTCCCACAGAGTCCCACAGTATTTCACCACAAGAGAATATAATACAAACAATATAATACAAACTGCTGCCCTCTCCTGACCCGCCAGAGGAACACACTCATGCCTGTATCACTGATTGGGCATGCAGGGCACATGCCCCATGGCCCCAGACCACCAGGGGCCCCAAAATATTCTAAGTACCGTGTCCATGTTCAATGCATTTTACATTTCACAGATTTCAATTGAAATGTGCAGTCAAGGCGGGGCCTGTAGGCCACAGTTTATGATTGTAGGGGCCCAAGTCACAGCCTCTAATGACATTTGATGCAGAGGAGGACCCAATCACAATTATTAAACTGCCACCTCTTGCTTGTATGTTTATGAGCAGTGCATTTAGTGAGTATCATCCAGCTAAGATGCAGAGCACGAATTATATACTGGTGGGGCAGGGGAGTCTAGGTACAGACAGTAAAACCTTTTCAATAAATTTCAACATTTAACTGTCAACCTCATCCCAAACTGGACTCTGCCTTGTTTGATACTTCTAGCATTTTGACTAGTCATAATGTAAAAAAAGATATCTTAAATTAGCATTTTGACAGTTCATAATGTAAAAAAAGATATCTTAAATTAGCATTTTGGCAGGTCATAATGTAAAAAAAAGATATCTTAAATTAGTATTTGACAGGTCATAATGTAATTAGAGCTATCTTAAATTAGCTTTTCAGTTGGTCGTAATGTAATGATGCTTAATGCTAAATGCGTAAATGCTAATTTACAATATCTCTCATTACATTATGACTAGCCAAAATGCTACTTTAAAATATTTCAGATATCTGTAATGAGAACTACTGGAACTATCAGCAGCTGTAGTAGTAGCAGCAGCAGCAGTGTTGTTGCTTGCCACTACTGACTAATACCACCTGGCTTAACGGTACTGCTGCAGCAGACAGGCACAAGGGCCTACATTAGAAAAGATAATATAAAATAAAATAAATTAAGATAAATGATCTTGGGTAAAATCATGGAAAAGTAGCTGGTGAAGCTAGTTTTATTAGGCTAGCTTCAGCGGGAGGTAGGTTGGCTTCAGTGGGACGCGAATGGCGCCTCTTTGTACCAACCAGCTCTTCAATGAACCGCGTTTGCTAGCCGCCACGCCACCTGATCCAAACTATCAAAATTAACTAGAAAAAAAATAATAAAGAGAAAGTCTCCAAACACGGCCATCAAGCATCCAGTAGCTACTGCTCTGAAATGAGGGCCGTGGTTCCCAAAGAGAGCCTCTTGCCGTGGTCCAAGCACAGCTTTACCAGCGCCCAGGGGAGGATACCTTACCATGGTAAGGATTAAGCTGTGTGTGTGTGCGTGTGTGTGTGTCTGAGTGAGGCCCCAATCACAATTATTAAACTGCCACCTCTTGCTTGTGTGTTTATGAGCAGTGCATTCAGTGAGTATCATCCAGCTAAGATGCAGAGCACTAATTATATACTGGTGGGGCAGGGGGATTAGGTACAGACAGTCAAATCTTTTCAATAAATTTCAACATTTAACTGTTTTATTTGGTCCTTTATTCTCACCACCTATCACCTCGCCTCCTTAAAGCCACAACCTGCAATCCAAATGTAAACAAAGGGAAGCCCCACCACCTAAAACTAGGAACTAAAGCTTGCCTTGGGGTTGGACAAATGTTATCAATCTCAAATTGAATGAGCGAGCTCTAGATAGAAGGAATGGCAGTTTATAATAGCTAAATCTGAGTTTCAGATTACTTTGAACCTGTAAAAGGTTTACATCTGTATTGTTTGTGAACAGGCTAGTATGTTAAGTTAAAGTGTGTGGGTGTATACCGAGAGGTGGGGGGTCCAAGGAACGTTACGTCATCTTCAGACAAAATAATGGCACACAAAATAGAATCTGCTGCAAGTTAACGCTTGCCTTTTTTTTTCTATTCACACCCTATTTATAAAAGGCACCAAAGGCTGCTCATCATTCACTATACACACATTTCACACATTACCTACAGAGAGGTACACTGATGAAGTGCAGCGCCTTTTTTGACCTTCCTCGAGTTTGCATATTGCAGAATCTTAGTTAATCTTTATGTCATGGAAAACAAGATCATCTGTGTTAGACATCGTTTTAAATACTGTCATTACAGATTAACAGCATCGGCTGGCGGCTTGGTGTTAAAGATACAAACAACAAAGCAAATGTCTTATCAAATATTACACACTTTATTGCCATACACATCTATAAAAAAACTATTTTATAAAGCATACATTTTTTACCAAATGCCTTTGATTTTTTTAGGTGTTTCACATTAATTGAGCACATTGTTGTTTACCTATAAGACATATATAATCCTAACATTCGATGTACAGTAATATCTAGGATTGTGAAATACAGAAGATGGTTGCAACATTTAGAAAAATACCTCTTATAAATAAAACAAATGTCCCCAGGATCCCAAGATCAGACAGTAAAGTGTATCATACACCTTTTACCTTTTCTTACTGCAGGAATAAACATATAAAATGTTTTAAATGTAGTTGCTGGTGAGCACAATCCTGTCATTGTTAGGCCGAAACCTCAAGTTTCATACAGGATATCCTTTGCACATACATGTTTAAGACGTATCAGCGTCTCTGACAGAAAGCGTTTTATGTTCCTTCACACATATGCATTCTTATCAAAGTGCTGCGTTCTGGAGGAGCTGCTGTACTCTGGAGGAGGCCTCTGGTTTATAGACTTGGCATGCCCTCTTGGGTGGGAAGAGATATGAGAATGGGAGGCAGCACCTTTGTAGATATAGCCTGCCTGACTATGGCTGTGAGGAGACAGAATATAGATCCATCTTCACAAATCAAAAGCCTACATGAATCAACAAAACTGATACATAATTTTCAATGTTGGCCTATTTAGAATAACTCCTATCTACTGCATAATGTGATAGTTCCACACCACAGAAATATGGAACAACACGCACATTGCTCAAATATAGCTGCAGTAGGGAGGTTTGATTTGTGAAGTATATGACTCATACAAACCTTTTGGTAAAAGTATCTGCAATGGAGAAGCAGAGCATGCCGCCTCCCAGAATGCAGAGGATGGAACCTGCCCAGCCGATAAACAGAGCGGCTCCCAGCTCGTACCTGCAGACAGCACAACAAGTCAATTAATACCAACATTACTTCATCCGGTGAGTCATGTTGAGACAGTCTGGCTCTACAGGTCAAACACGTTTCTCACTTCTGTGCCACAAACATGGGGTCGAAAAACTCTGTTGTTATCCGGTGTGCATAGAGGGAGCATGCGGAAAGTGAGCAGAGGCCTAAGTGGAAGAAGAAAAAGACCCTCACATTAGATCAGTAGAAAATGCTATTACGCCGATGACAGATGAGCGTTACACTATACGTACCACTAAGAATGAAAGTCACACCAGCGAAGCAGGCAATCCTGGCTTTGTTTTTGTCAGTTCCTCCAATTTTGGTGCATTTCATCCCGACAAGGGAAAATATGGCACCAAAGAAACCCAGACAGACAGCTGCAATCATCAATCCCCTGCAAGCCTGGATGTAACCTGCAAGAACAAAATACAGAGGTCAATTTATAGGCAGTGACAAATGTGCTACGTTCCTTCAGTATGTGATTTTGCATTTCCTTTACTCTCACAATCTTCACATCCTTGTCACTTGCACAAGGTCAATAACCATGCAGGTGACAAATTTACACTTAAGCATGAAGGACAATTTGTCAGCAGTAACCATAATTGTTTTCAAGTTCTTCATGGTATGGTGGTGACAGTGTTGGCATGAAAAATGTGATTTAGAGGCAAATATTACCTTGGTGGTTAACCCCTGAAACTAGTCAACCATGGTAGAAACAGCCTGCGGCTCCCAGTAAATCTCATTTATAGCCTTCAAGTCCCGAGAACTAAGGCTAAACATTTACATATTTGGAGGTAAATGAATTATCCCTGGGAGAGCACTTGCATCAAGCTTTAACATATCTATTAGCCACAGCAAGTCCTGACCAGTAATGAGCTTCAAGTTCAATTCTCTAACAAAAAGTTTAGAGAGGGAGAGGTAAAGTTGTGGTGGATTGTCAAACTCTCAACAGGGACTAGGACACTGAGGATGAACCAATGCTAGTCTACACCATACATATACAGAATATCTATGTGGTAACACCTCATATATTGTCCCTGTCCAGTATTATCCAAAATGTTTTTTAGGAAAAGAAAAACAGCCTTGATTCCATGCATTTTGAGTTTATCAAATGGGGGTTTGAAAGGGTTTCATAAGACCAAGGGTGGTAGAATTTTCTCAACCCACAGAAAAACTAAAAAAAATCTAATCCTTCAAGTGAAAACATGAAAATCACCAAGAAGGGAGTTAGAGGGTTTTCACAGGACAACAGTGATATATATCTATGCCATAGAGGTCTACATATAAAAAGTAGCCAGGATGAAGCATGGTTTACAACAAGTCAATTCTGACATTAGTCATGCGCTCTTGAATTGTGACTCATTCTACACAAAAGAAAGACAAAAAAAATCAACATGGTTGAACAAATGATTCAACTCAGCCTTTTAACAAAGCAAATTTTTTTAAGTCAACTAGAAAGATTTAGGTCCCGTCAAAGTTAGAAAAACAGTTTCCAGGCATTTTTGAAAACAAGAAAAAAAAACCAAAAGCGCTGACCATCCAATGCCAGCATCGAGGGAAAGTCTTTGCAGTTGGTTACTCCTGTTGAATCAGTGGCACAGGCCTTCCACAAATTGGACCATATGGTGGCTGTGGTGATGACCGTCCCATCAAGTGAAGACACCTTCCAGTAGTCCGTCGGCAAGGTGGAAGATACGAGCACCCAACCCGAAATGGTCAAAATAAAGGCCAAGATCTCTGTCACCATGTTACTCATGTTGCACAGAAGACTCAATAATGAATGGTTCCCTGGCCAGACAGGCTTGTTGGAAAGGTATCCCAGCTCCACACTGGTAAGTTAAATGGATAGGCTGGGATTGATAGTTAATGTGTTGTGGACTGTTATATTCCGTGGGGAGGGGTTTGGCCCAAAATGGTCTATATCGCTTCCTCCACCCCTTCACCCAATACACGTCACTCTGACTCACTATGACAGGGACTGCAGCAGGCAGGGGGGATCAGAAGTCATGGATGTAGAAAGTGTCATGATGACATCACTTATGAGGTTTTGAATAAGTGGAAGCAACTATATGCGCATGCGTGTGCCTCTGTGTGTTGCTGTGTGTGTGTGTGTGTGCACACCCATGTATATGTGCACATGTGATTCATGTTTCTGTGTTTATGTGTGAATCTAGAAAATTCAGATGGGAGGCCACGCATACAGAACAAAGACGTTCAAGAGAGGATGCATGTGTTTAGGAGAAGACAACTTCCTCACTGGGACTGTCACCTATGATTAACACACAACAAGGGTGTGTGTGACCTGGAACCTCCTTACAGACCTAAAATAGCCTGATACAGATAACTTATTAACATCATGTCACTCAAACGTGTCTGATGTCTCAGTAACAAGCGGGGACATTGTCTGAGAACATTTTCTGCCACATTGTTGGGAAATGTGTTAATAAAGTTAGAGATGAAGAACCATTTTCATGACATCACAAACTGATATTATCAGAAGGAAGTAAACAAGATAGGAAACACACCCAAGACAGGGAAATCATTAAATCATTATAAATTGAGTTAGAGCCCCATCTTGTGGTTGTACATATCTATGAACTGTCACAGTAATGCCACCGTTAGATGGAGCTGATAATCTCAAAGCAGTACTCTATTGCACACTTTTTACATAATTGGGTTGAATAAAATACTAACTGTAAACCAATTAACTCATGAAAAAGGGGCATTTCATGGGGAATTTCTAGATAAATATAATGTTCTTGTCACAATGAGTTTGGTATTGGTAATCAAAGCAATACCTAATGTCAACAACAACAAAAACGCTTTAGTGAGATCTGTTTAAAAAAAAAAAAAAAAAAAAAAGGGCAGGAGGCAAGTCAAGGCAACGACCAATTGTACACAACCAATCAACTGATAAAATATACTGAGTTAACCAAGGGGTCAATCATGGGTAAAGACAGTTACACTGGGAATTAGTTACATACAATACTTCTGCATATCTAATGTTTTTATTAATGAAAATAACAATAATGACAATAATGAAAATATCACTTATACCTTCATTACAAAACATCAAATACAGCTGAAATGCAGATTTTAACAAGGGTTTCACAAAATGTCCTGATTTGCTTTAGCCAGGCAGTAACTTGTGTTGTTCTCCTCTACTTGGCCTAGCCAGGACTTTCTGTGACTCAGACACACTCAGTTTGATATTTCCTTCAAAGGATTACACATTTGCCACAGCTAACATCTGTACCATCACCTGGAACACAAACAAATATCATCAAATGTTCAGATTTTTTTCAGTGTGAAGGTATATGTTATGGTTCCACCAAATTTGAAACAATATTGTGAAACCAAATAGTGAGAAGAATCTGTTGTCAAGCTACAGTCATTTTTGATCTATATTCATAGGTGAATAATGAAAAGAAGAACAACTCCTGGCATTACTGCTTGACAAGTGATTATAAACCTTATCTGACAAAAACAAAGAAAGCCATCTAAAAAATATGAAAGGCACCTATTGTCTACCTGTAAAATGATGATTAAATTATTTGCTTTACCAACACGTGTGAGGAATGGACTTCCATAAAACAACTTATAAGATTCTACATAGTTTAGAGCCCATGTCTTTTGGAGAGGAGCATTACATATCAGCTAGCACCAGTGACGATCCAGTAGGGAAACTAATTTGGATACTTTCTATATGATGTTGATGAAATCAACAAATTTAACAGTAAGAGATAATGATAATAATATGAAAGCAGATATAGCTTTAACGGAAGAGTATTTTCCAAAATTAGATATCCACTATTTGAAAAAGTGAGAGTCTTATGAAATCAGAGATTGCACAAAATGAAAACAAATCAGGATATTTTTAAAAGAGGTAGATAGCCCAAGTCCTTTGCTGACAAAATAATAACACATTGACAGACTGTGTACTCTATATTTTTGAGATATTTAATGATGAACCTCAGGTAAAGATTCTTTTCCAAAATAGATCTTCCAATCTTCAAATCTTGGTAGCTAAGTATTTATCATGAAAGTTGTTTACGTCACAGTTTCAGGCCTAACACTAGTGTGACAACATACAGAGTTTGTGTGTGCTAAAAATGAGCTTACTTGAATAACTTACCTTCTAGCTTGAGGATAGTATGATGTGGTCTGCAGTGCAGGGCTCCAATGGCATTCCCAGCACAGTTGTTCCACAGACCCTGCAGCACCCATGTTGCTGTGATGACTGAAGAAGCCCTGCTGGTGGCCCTCCACTCATTGGACACCGTGGCACCGATGGTGGCACCCAGCCCCGCCAGGCCACCGAGGAACGCCAGGATCTGCACGCCTGACATTTGGTGTTTTCAAATATTTTATAGTCTTTCAGCAGATTCAAGAAAATGAAAAGAAATAAAATTGCCCCAGGCCTAGCAAATTACACTGTGGACATGTGTTTCACTGAGATGATTTACATAAGGGACATCTTGCCGTGTTCTGTTTAGTGGCAGGGGATGGACCGAGGTGTCCTGAAGTGAAATAGTAAAGGAAGCCTGAGCTGACAGTTAGTTATTAAATTGGAGCAAGCAGCTTTCGAAAGGGTCCTTTCAGCTTATTTTGTCTTTTGTGCGCTCCAGTTTTAGTCTGAAAGTAAGGTCAAGTATCATATTAACATAAAAAATAATAAAGGAGTAATCAGTAATCCTAAAGACAAGAAGCAATGTGACAAAGTCCAGTTACTGGTTCAACTATCTCTGCCACAATATTTAGGAAGTGGGAATGACAAATAGTTGCCAGTTGACCATTAAAATAACTGCTATGTATGTTGTTTGTCATGTTCATTGTTCTCTGGAGTGTAGGTCTATTTTCATCTACAATAAGACAGAAATACATATTTAGACTTAATAAGGCTATTAATGAACAGATATGGTGACATCATAGTGTTCTTACTTAACCTTAAAAATCTATCTAATTAAATAAAAAATATGACAGAACATTTCATGTTTTAGATCATTTGTCAAATGTGCAGATTTCGATCGGCGACTCCACAGTTATAACAACAGTTATAACCTATTCATATGCCATTCATGACACAGTTTGATAAAATTGCTCCATATATTTGAATAGCCTGGAAAATCACATAAGCTGAAGTAATTGGCACTGTTCGAAGTTAGGTAGGCCTAAATCCACATTTCTATCTCACAAAAACACATTCAATTCATCAAATGTAAACACTTGAAGCAGAGGTTCCCAAAACACATCAGGCCATGTACCCCCATTTGCCAACACTGTGTCCCAAATACTCCCATCTGAGGTTTTTTCTGTTGGATTTGATTCAGAACAACTGTTTATACTGTGGGTGGTAAGATAACAGTGGGGAGAGCTAAGCACCAGTCACTCCTAAATAATTCTCTCACTGCCCTGTCTTAAAATAAAATTATTATGAAATTAAACTATTCCTTATTCTGCTGGGGGAAACCCTGGGACCCTTTCAAGGACCCCACTTTGGGAATCAATTTCAATTTCAATTCAAGGTGCTTTATTGGCATGACAGTTCACAAACAAACAATATTACCAAAGCATGTAACAAGAGATGAATCATCAATTAAATTATTAAATAACAGAAAAATAATTCCATCCCCTCCCATGTATTATTGTGTGTGTGTGTGTGTGTGTGTTGCTGTGCCTCCACTGTCTACTGACTATCACTGTTTCTGTGTTTGTCACTTGTGTTTCTGAGGAAACATAAACCAGCAAAATATCACCTTAGCCAATTAAAAAACAGAACTTTTCACATACATTCATATATTATTCTTCACATTTCTCATTCAACTGTGTGTCCCTCTTCCCTCAAAGTGTGACAGCAATCTACAAATTTAGCAACTAAAGCTGCACACTGACTTTTCTCCCCACACAGGTAGGGCAGTTTGAGAGGATCAGGTAGATGGTTGAACTCTGGGTAAATTCTACCTATCCTCTTAAAATAAGTCTGTCTCACATCTTTGTATCTGTCACAGTGTAACAGAAAGTGACTTTCTGTCTCTGTCTCTCCTTGACGGCAGAATAAACACAACCTGCTCTCCCTGAATCACTGAGTAAAGCATTGCTTCCTTAAACTTCTGACCCAACTTAGATTTTTTGACTTAATTGTTCCTTGTGGAGACAGATGGATTCTCCCCTCCCCTGCAGTATCCATGGGTCCTTTAGAGGGTTTGAGGGAGGCCCCAGTAAATATGAATTCATTCACTAGACAATGAGAGAATGCATCAGGGTGACTATTTTGTCCATAGATTTCACTGTACCCACCAAGGTTGGTGCCATTCATGAACTGACTTGAGAATGCATGGTAAATTCCAGTTCAGTTCCTGGAGTTGGAATCGGAATTGGAATGTCACGAGTTCCAAGGAATTTCCATGAAATTCCACTTCTAGGAGAGGTTGTTTTTACTTGCTAAACATTATAAATCAGACATTATGAATCAAATAAAAGACATAACAAATCAAATACATTCAATCATAATGTATGTACTACGATTACGTTATGCATCAAATACCACCTGAAAGGTTCCTTTGATATACCAATACTGATATTCAGTATTGATAATGTATAACACTATGTGTAGTCTCAGATATGTGGTAAGAAAAAAAACATGGAATTTCACTGAACTAAATTTAACTTCCTGAAATACAAATTCAATTTCAATTCTGTTTCCTGTAGTTTTTTTTTTTTTTTTTTCTTCCTCAAAATCCACTTCCAATTCGAATTCCAGTTTCTCAGCTGAATTGGAACAGATGTTTTCATTCATGGATTGACCCCAATCCTGGTCCCAACTATTACTTCCCCACCTATAATAAAGAGTTTTATGCATTTCCATGCAAAACCACAACCAACAACAATAACCTGCTCAGATGGGACAAAATCAAACGGTCGGGGTCTGTTGCATATGTTTTTGGGGATCCTTGACGTTAAAAAGTTTGGGAAGTGATGGAGACTCGTGTCAGCCAATCCCCAGGCTGGAGGCGGGGCATGCAGCACTCAGCTGACAGCCAAGCCGGCTGAGACCGCCCCATGTAGTAGTCCTCTTCTGAATGTCGCTAGGTGTGATATTGAAAGACTCTGTAGTTTACAGCAAATGTTACCAGTGTTGCCTCTTCTGAGTCTTTATCGATATCCCTCCGCCACATAGCCTTCAGAGGTCGTTTCCAGGTTGTTTTCAGTGTTAGGGGCATGGAACCTCTGCGGAAACAGGCGAGGGATAATCCGTCGGCTACAGCTAATCTTCTCTCCAAGATTTTCTTCTGGTAAGAAAACCAGCCTGCAGTGACAGCCGTGTTTGACATTAATTGAATGGAAAGTTCTCCTGTGTGACAGTTTGTGGCCATTCAAGACAGGCTACAGTATCCCTGAATGTGATAGCAGGTGTCGAGCATCCATGCATAAACCACACTGTGCTCACATAGAGGAGAGAACAAGGCACAGCTAAACCCTCTTTGGAAAGACGTTTTAACATCTAGTCTCATATCTTTGCAAATCAAAACATGCAGAGCACTCACTTACAAAATGTTATCAGTCTTTTTTTTTTGGCAGTTTACAAGTCGCCTATTCAAAACATGTGGGATACCTAGCTTGTCATTCGGTAAAATTCTGAAAAATAAACCCTACATTTTCCTTTTGACTTTTTCAGTAAGTTGTGAAGTTTCTTTAAGTTATGAATTATCATTTGGTTACTTTTTCGTTAGTAACTGGCAGAAAAAGACAAAGCAGTCCTTTCATCTCATTGAATTGCTTTGCATGAGGTGTTTGAAATCTCATGTGTGTGCAAAAGATAATAACCATTTAACCATATAACCATTGGTAGCAAAGTGAACCATTACTAAACCTTCTTCTGCTCCTTTGTATTATAAATGAAGTACGACAGTATGAGCCACTCTGCCCAAAGAGTTCTAGCTTCAAACAGTGTTACAGGTTCAATTTCCTTCCTGAAACTGCAGAGAAGTGGATGACTACAAGCCTTTAAACCTTGGTAACCCTAAAATCCCCTTTGTAAAACTGTTTTCCCTTACTCTAGAACTAGTAGCAGAAGTGGTGGTGGTGTGATTCTACAGTAGAGAATTATGAAAGCTTTGATTGTCAAGTAGGTGTTGTTGTCACCTAATTAAAGGCACATCAGATTGATTATGCCTAAATATTTTCAGCTGAACACACTTGTCCTTTGTTTGTAGTTGGCTGAATCCGTTGTTCAGAACCGGCTACAAGAAGAAGTTAGAAGAAGATGACATGTATAAAGTTCTCCCTGAGGATGGATCTGAACGGCTGGGGGAGGAACTGCAGTGGTAGGGAATGATTGATGTCTTTATTAATTGCCTTAAACATTAGTTATGAATGTTTACAGACCATGTAATAGACATTTTGGTGGTGGTATAAAAAGAAAGCCCTGAGGTCTGTGACATGGTCCATGGTTGTGGGCCTTCTCTAAATCCACAAAAACACATGTAAACAGGATTAGCAAACTCCCATGACCCGTTGTTTATTTGGGAGAGAGTCAAAAGCTGGTCCACTGTTCTGTGACCAGGACGAAATCTGCATTGTTCCCCCTGAATCCAAGTTTTAGAGTCTCCTTCCAGCACCTTGTCTTTCCCAGGAAGGCTGAGCAGTGTAATGCTTCAATAATTGGAATTCTTTGATACACACCCTCCGGCCTTCTTTATTCGAAGATGAGGACCACCACCCTTGTTTGCCAATCAAAAGCCACTGTTCCCAAAATCCATGCGTCATTGAAGAGACGTGTCAATCACAACACCCCAACAATATCCAGAGCCTTTAGCATTTTAGGACGTACACCCTGGTGCCACCAAGGAGCTTTCTAACTACCCCAGTGACCTTTGGCTAAGAGATGGGTGCAGACCCTGCAGAATCCTCCAGCACTGCCTCCTGAACAGAGGATGCGTCTGCTGGGTTTAGGAGTTCTTCAGTGTGCTCCTTCCACCTTCCGACAATGTCCCCAGTTGCGGTCAGCATTTCCTTGTCCCTGGGCGATGTCCTGCCTTCCATTCCTGAGTCTTTGACCTCTTTCAAGCCGCTCAAAAGCCATAGCCTCTCTGAACTCCTCCCACACCTGGGCTTTTGCTTCTGCAACTACTGCAGCGGCAGCGTTTTTGGCCTGCCAGTACCTCTGCTGAGTCAGGTGACCCCTGTGGCAGCCAGGTCAGGATGGCCTAATTCTTCAGCTTGACACCCCTCCTCCCTGCTGGTTGTCACAGTGGGTTCTGGCCTGGGGTTGCCACAGTGACAGGCACCAACCGCCTTCTGGCCACAGCTCCAAGCAGCCTCTTCCATGATATTGGTTTTGAACAGGGTCCATTCTGATTCAGTGTACCCAGCATCCCCTGGGATACAGGAGACGCTCTTTCAGAGGTGAGAGCTAAAGTCATTCTGGACAGAGTCCTCTACCAGGCATTCCCAGCACACCCTCACTACACTTTGGGTTAACCAGGTGTGACCAGGAGCCTCCCCCTCCATTTGATCAGCTGATAACTCGGCTCCTCTCTTTACCCGAGGGGCATTCAATGTCAATCCACCTGTTTTGATACCCACCATTTCAGATCTTGCTGATGCTGCACCAAAAGTTACACACACATTTTTTATAAAAATGTTTATATGTTGCATAGATATTAGTCAAATAATTTGGGCTATGGTCGGCCATTTCTGATGGTTCCTTTAACCTTCATCTAAGCAATACATTAGAAATATGTGATTGGATTGCCCTAAAATTGAACTTTAAACTTTACATGGTAATTAGTAATGAGGTAGAATTTTTGTAATGGATTATTTTGCTTAAAAATATACAAAAGTAAATTATTTGTCGCTTTCTTGTAACTTTGTTTTCAACTCAACAGTAATGTATTGGTTTCTTGAGAATCACCAATAGTGTATGATTGAGTGTGATATTACTAATAGAATACTGAATGGGGATAATCATTGCCCTTCTTTTCACTGTGTGCTTTTCAAAGGTATTGGGACCAGGAGGTTCAGAGGGCAGCAAAAGATCTGCGCACACCCAAACTTTCCAAAGTTCTTATTCAGTGCTATTGGAGGTCATACTCCGTCATTGGAATATACACCTTTATGGAGGTACAGTACAGCGCCACAAGGAAACCATTCACCTACTAGGGAGCAATGCTGTATTCAGGATTAAGTTTTGCTTTAATGCAGCACATCCACATATCTGCTTTACATTCCATTTTCCATCAGGAAGCTATCAAAATCATTCAGCCAATGCTGCTTGGAAAGCTGCTTGAGTACTTTGAGAGCTATGACCGCAACAACAAGGCTGCAGTCTATGAGGCCTACGGCTATGCTGCAGGCATCTCCCTGTCAACCATCGGTCTGGCTGTCCTTCACCATCTCTATTTCTACCACGTCCAAAGAGCAGGCATGAAGATTCGCGTGGCCATGTGCCACATGATCTATCGCAAGGTCAGTCAGTATGAGTCATCTTCTATATATAAACACAAGTTGTTGAGCATGGTTATGTGGGTCTGCCAGGTTAACTTGATTTAACACCTTTGCTCTGCAAAGGCTCTCTGTCTTAACAGCACAGCATTGACAAAAACTACCACAGGACAAATTGTGAACCTATTATCCAATGATGTCAACAAATTTGATGAGGTGATGTAGCAATATACCATAATAAATGTATATTTTATATGTGATTTGTTCATTACATGATGCAAGTCGATCCTCAGCAATACACTGCACCTCTTATTATTTTTCTTACAGGTAACCTTATATTTGCACTTCTTGTGGGTTGGTCCTCTACAAGCAGCAGCTGTGACATTATTGTTGTTGTATGTGATTGGCCCATCATGTCTTGCGGGAATGGCTGTCCTTGTCATCCTGATGCCAGTCCAGACTATGTTTGGCCACTTGTTCTCCACTCTCAGGTGCATGGTCATACACCAGGTTTATCAAATATGGGTAAAAGCTGTTTCTGTTTATGAAATGTTTCTGTCCTGTGTTGCATTGGTGCCATTGTTGTAATTTCTCTCTACCATTTTAGGGACGGAACAGCAGCCTTAACAGATGACAGAATACGCACAATGAATGAAGTCATCTCTGGAATCCGTATTATAAAGATGTACGGGTGGGAGAGGCCCTTCTCTGCACTGGTGGATGACATCAGAAGGTAGACCAAGTTTTGTGTACATTTCAGCAATTCCTCTTCATAAACTCTGGTGAGTGTGTATCACCATCATTATATGGGAATTATCATGTTAGAGTAATATTTTAATATTTTAATTCTATTGAATTTAAACTGTATGAACTTAATTATTTTATGATGGCAATGGTGACATTAGTGTTAACTAGGCAGTGCAAAATAGTACAGTGCTTTCCTGCAAATTCTTAGGTGTGGTAGTGCCAGGCTGTGAAAGATGAGGAAACCTTTGATGAGGTGCGAAAAAAACACATAACAATAACCACTTACTGTTATCAGTTTGATGAATGTATTTGTGGTGCGCTGCCACAAATGAGTTTGACTACTTACGGGAAACTGCATTTACTGTCAACATGTGATAACATTTTACAGAATGGAGATCTCCAAGATCATGAAGAGCTCTTACCTGCGCGGACTGAACATGACATCTTTCTTTGTGGCCGGCAAGATCATCATCTTCATCACCCTCTGTGTCTACGTACTGACGGGGAACAGGTTGTCTGCTAGCAGAGTGTTTGTGGCTGTTTCCCTCTATGGGGCAGTCAGACTCACCATCACCCTCTTCTTTCCTTCTGCCATAGAGAAAGTCTCTGAGGCTCACATCAGCATCCGAAGGATTAAAGTAAATACACAACAGACAGAAGCCATGTTCTACATCAGTGGTTCTCAACGTGGGGTCCGGGGACCACCAGGGGTCCTTGAGGGGGTTCCAGGGGGTCCCCATCAAATTGATGAATTGCTCAACTTCAGCATTATTTAAAGATTTATTTTAGGCATTTTATGCTTTATTGACAGAGATAGTGTGAGAGAGAGACAGGAAGGTATGGGAGAGAGAGAGAGAGGGGAGGACATGCAGCAAATGACCGCGGGCCGGATTCAAACTCAGGTAGCTGCGGGAAGGACTGAGACACCGGAGTGCCCCAAACTTCAGCATTATTTAATTTACAAGTGAACACAATTAGAGAATGTAGAAGAATGACTGTTTTGATCATAGTTTCACTATTATCTCTCTACCTACAATACAGATAGTCATGGAATTCTGGACAAAATCATATCTAACAATAAAAACATTCTCAGATTTGGGTTTGAGAGACAAACTCTCATCAAATGGGGGTCCGGGGCCCAAATGTGGACTAAATTAGGGGTCCTTGATATGAAAAGGTTGAGAACCACTGTTCTACATGACCAGCTTGTGTTGATTCCACCGATGCTGTCTATGGATATTTAAAGTGTGAATGTGATTTTTCTTCTCAGAATTTTCTCCTTCTGGATGAAGTTGTTCCTCAACATCTAGGGCTTCCTGTAGCAGATAAGAAGGAATGTATGGTGAAGATTCAGGATTTATTATGCTACTGGGATAAGGTGAGGATTATTATATACAGTATATGATTAATGTATTTATCATTTTATCTTAAATGTAGATCCAGACCATTTCAACATAACTGAACAAGTGTGTTTACATATGGAGGTGTGTCCTGTCATGCACTGTTTATTTTTCTTACAGGTCCTAGATGCTCCAACTCTACAGAAAGTATCTTTCACGGTGAGGTCAGAGCAGCTGCTGGCAGTCATTGGACCCGTTGGAGCTGGGAAGGTCAGGTCTAATGTTGATGGTACATTAATTAACTCATGCATGACTATTAGCAATATGGTTTAGACACATTGTATTACCACCATTTATACTGGGATAGGACATGGATTCCGTGCTGAAGCTAGTGTCATTGCCCTGTACTAATAACTGCAAGTTAATGAGCTTGTTTGTAGCTAGCAGAGTCTGTTGTTCTCCATTCTTTTTGTTTAATGGAAATGCCAGTAAAGAAAGTTTCCCCTGTGTATTTGTGACGTGAAGAAAAATAGCAGCCACATTCAGAATGTCAAGATGTCTCTTGAAGTCTTCATTTTTGTTGTGTGTGTGTGTGTGTCAGTCCTCTCTCCTCAGTGCCATCCTAGGAGAGCTGAGCCAGGAAAGGGGTGTGGTCAAGGTCAAAGGAGAGCTGACCTACACCTCCCAGCAGCCCTGGATTTTACCTGGTACGATCCGAAGCAACATCCTTTTTGGCAAAGAGCTCAACCCACAGAAGTATGATAGAGTTCTGAGAGCCTGCGCCCTCAAGAGAGTGAGAATCACATCGAGTCATATGTTCCTAATTATTACATGCCCTGTTGTATACTGTCTTCAGAGTATGTAGTCCAGCTTTCAGCAAAGTTTTAAGACATCTAGCTGGTAGTGTACAAGAAGGTAGTGTACAGTGTGTGAATGTGAATGACTCCCTGTGGTAAGTGTTGCAGTGGGTTCCTGTTTAGGACATGGACCTCCTGCCAGACGGCGACTTAGCGGTGATCGGGGACAGAGGGGCCAACCTCAGTGGAGGACAGAAAGCAAGGGTCAGCTTAGCCAGGTGTGCAGAATACATGTACAAGAATGCCATTTCTCTTTGGTGGCAGTGATAGTAATAACCTCAATGTGTTTGTGTTTATTAGAGCAGTGTATCAGGATGCAGATATCTACTTGCTGGATGACCCACTCAGTGCTGTGGATGCCGAGGTGGGCAGACACCTGTTTGAAGAGTAAGTCTTATTGTGATTTAGTTACTTTCTGTTAACCCCTCCCCATTATTTTCCATTGAGAAGGTTCAGTGGAAAGCAGCTATCAGTTAACCAGCTGTTTATTAATATGTTGCTCATATACGTAAATGTCTGCTTTCCTCAGGTGCATTTGTGGACTATTGAAGAAGAAGCCTCGTATCTTGGTAACCCACCAACTACAGTATCTGAAGGCTGCAGATCAAATTGTTGTCTTGAAGGAGGTGAGTATTTGTGTATGTGTATTTGTGTGTCATGGTCTCCTGGTGAAGAAAAGAGCTTAGGTCGCAATACACACAGCAATGTATTGCAGCATAAGCTGGTACAAAATGTGTTACTGTTTCTGGTGTTACTACCGCCAGGAACTTTGATTAATACATTGTATAGCTGTTTAAATATTATGGTTTGTATCTTCCACAATACATTGTATAGTGTATAATACTGCGACAATCATATAGTACCTGCTACTGCCTTGTAAGGTTGAGCAATATCGAAGAAGTATAATTACAGTACAGTACCTAAAGGCCATATTACAGAAAGTGTAATTAAAAATGTCCCTTTTCTTTATGTATCCTCTTTAAACACACACATATGTACACATGATTGTGAAGTACAAGATCTGACATTTACAGCGCACCTGTAGTTGGATCAGATTGAACTGACAATGCAAGTAACAATGGTGTTTAACACGGAGAGGACGGGGAGATAAACTTAAGGTCAGGGCTTACATACTCGTCTGTGGATGCCCAAACTTGGATCAATGCTTGTTGATAAAAACATGCACTCAAGTGGCTATGCTGTGGTATAGTGTGCCATCCTATGACGCAGAAAACACACTTGAGAATTTGTGTGTGAAGGAGGAGTGGAGTTGAAGAGTGAGAGTTGAAAGGAACAGAGCCAGGAGGAAAAAAGGTGGTGATGGAGAGATGGAGAGATAGAGAAGGGGCGCTCACATTTTTGTTGCTTTTGTGTACGCTTTTTTTGATTGATAGTCGCAGTTGGCAGTGGTAAGACTTTGGTTGCTGAAATATCTTTTTTTTTAAAGATTCATTTTAGGCATTTTTTATGCTTTATTGACAGAGATAGTGAGAGAGAGACAGGAAGGTATGGGAGAGAGAGAGGGGAGGACATGCAGCAAATGACCGCAGGCTGGATTCGAACCCGGGTCGTTGCGGGAAGGACTGAGCCTTATATGGTACGCGCTCTACCCGGTGATCCACTGGGGCGCCCCCGCCCCCGCCCCCGGTTGCTGAAATATCTTTATTTGTGTCACTTTGTCTTAGGCGATGGGGATTAACAGCTAAGTGGCCATCTGCAAATTCAGGAATTTCCCTGACTGTGTGTGTGCGCGCGCGAGTGTGTGTTTGTATAGTTATCTCTCCTCTCACTGTCAGGGTCAGATGGTGGCGCAGGGAACCTACAGTGAGCTGCAGGGCTGTGGAGTAGACTTCACCTCCCTGCTGAAGGAGGAGGACGACCAGGAGGAGGAGAGGCAGGGCATGACCCCCGTCCCCGGCTGTCTCTCCCGCTCCCTCCACACCCTCTCCGAAGGCTCCATGCCCTCCCTCTCCTCCTCTCTGTACTCGTTAATGGAGGGAGCAGAGCAGCGTCCGGTGGTAGGTGTATTTGAAACATTCCCACTTAACAACTAAAATGAACATTCTTGTACTTGTAAAGGTGTTCATCAAGTTTTAAGCATACGTCCATGGCAGTGTCATTGTAGGAAAGGGCTTGTTGTGCATTTTTCCAGCCACCAGAGGGCAGCAGGTACTCGCCTCTTCCCCTCTGCTTACTACAACCTGATGTGAACCATTACTGGATGGCTTGCATTGACTCTAATGTGTGTCTGTAGGCAGTACAGCCCATGGAGGAGGAAAGCCGCTCAGAAGGAACCATCGGCCTGCATCTGTATGTGAAATACTTCAGAGCAGGAGCTAACTTCCTTGTCATCTTGATCCTCATCCTACTCAATATCCTAGCTCATGTGAGTTCAATTTCTCCTCCACATTGTTATGCTTTATTGGCTAGCCAAACCTTGTTTTTATTATTTATGTTTTGTTTTACCAGTTTTAGAAAAATCCACAATATAAATTATCTTCAGTGACCTTTTGACAATTGAAATTATTTAATCCGTTTTCTCTGTTTTTATATAGATTTCATATATTGTGCAGGACTGGTGGCTTGCTTACTGGTGAGATGTTTTTTATACTATGACATGTTTTCTAAGCTGAACTGTCAGAAATTTTCTCAGAATGGGCTTGATTGATGGTTTTATAGTAGAGGACTGAACCAAACTGATGATGTTTTGTTGGCATCTGTTGCTTGTTGAAACTGTCCTTGTGCTTCAGGTTAGGATGAAAGTGTTTTGTATAGCGCCTCCATCTTGCAGCTTTCTTTCTTTGATGGCTGTTGTGTTTATTTGTCCTTGTGGCTTTTGATTCCTTTGTGGCTGACTTGCAGGGCCTCTGAACAGGAGCGTGTCAATGCGACAGAGCACCTCAATGGCAGCTCCCCTCAGCAGCTGGACCTTGACCTGTACCTAGGTGTTTACGCAGGTGAAGCTCACTGAGTGCACATCGCTTTTTGTATACCGTTGAGGCTCTGAATACGCCAGCCATTCACTGAACACATCCACAGTTCTTTGGCTGTGGCCCAAGGCCTTCAAGGCCCAGTGTCTGTACATGGGCCTCAGCTGTACAGCGAGATAGCGGTGCTTTTCTTGTTTTCTGCTTTTGGATTGCTCTGATTGTCTCCCCGTGACTCCTAACCTCTTCACTCTTCCAGGGTCTGTATTCACAGTGATAGATCAACGCTAAAGAAAAAATTAACCATTGAGGAAGAAATTGTAGTGGAATATATGTGTTCTTTTTTTTCTATTATACGTTTAACAATTGTACCTTAAGTGCACAGCTGACCTTCTTGGAACAGACACAGGGAAAGCATTGTATCCCGCTGATGGATCTGTACCCTGTGTCTTCGTCAGGTTTAACGGCCGCTTCGGTAGTGTTTGGCTTCCTGCGCAGCTTGGTCTTCTTTAACGTCCTGGTGAGCTCAGCCCAGACCCTGCACAACACCATGTTCAACGCCATCCTCCGGACCCCAGTGCGCTTTTTCGATATCAATCCTATCGGTAAGGGGCCCACCTCCACATCCAATTCCTATTAAAAAAAATACATTTATCCTCAGTGTAAATGTGCAACTTAATGACACGATTGATCACGTTATGAGACGTTCAGTTCCATGTATCTGTGTTTAGATTCAATGGGACCTGCTGTAGTAGGTATTGCTGTAACATCTCACCACTAGAGAGCAGACTGTTACTTAGGTATGTCATATTTTGCCCCACTTCACACACATCCTTACGCCTGTCCCCAATCTCCACAGTTTGCCATGCACTCCAAGCAGGTGTAATACAACATAATACAAACAAATAGTTTAAATTTAAAAATGTGAATTTTTTATAGCAAATTCGATATTTTGTCTATTCAAATATTGCAATGCAATATTTAATATAAGATGTCTTAGATGGATTTTATATTTAGATGTCTTATTTCAAAAATGTTTTTTATTGGTTTGTAAATGTAATTATTAATTCAAATGTGCTACATAATAGAAATGATTTTAATGGCTGTAACTTGAAGCATACAATTGTAAAAGGGGTGTACTGTTTATTTGCCACCGCCACCGAGTTTATTGGATTGAAAAGCAGGCTGTGTATGAACTGGCATCATTAAAACCGCTGCTGGGAATTAGAGCCTGTGCACCCAAGAGGCCAGCTGAGTCAAAAAGCATGTGAAAATACTTAATATTTAGCTGTAATGTCTTGTAAAAATGTGTGAAGACGGCGTTATCTATTTACCGTGAGCCAGAACAAAAAAAGCAAACAATGATATTGAAAGAATACTGTTTGCACTAGATCTTAGACAATGTTGTGTTTGGAGTACAAAGCTGAGTAAATACAGGCATATTTGTCTTGTGCGCTGTATCAGAAATCTTTGATTATTTCATTAGCTTTGTTGCCTGTAGCTGCTGGGTCAATGTAGTGGGCAGATGGACATGATCTTAAAACTGAGCAAACACTGCAAATAAGTCTGGCTTCACTGAGGGAGAGCTGTTAGCTTATCCTCAGGAGTGTTTCACCATACCGTTTTAAATAGGCTCCAGTTAAACAGAGTACATATTTGAAGAATTTTTAAATCACTTGCAAGATTTTTTTCTTGAGATGAAAAAATACTTACCATGTGCCATTTTCTCTCTGTAATTTTTTTCTATAAATTATTATAGGTTTTTTATTAGGTGAGATGATGTCACTAGCATCTGTCATTCACATCCAAAGTCAACTGTCAAGTGGCCCACTTTGATAACTTTAATTTTTCTAGAGCATTGTTCACCTGTCAGCGGATAATTACTCAGCCTAATCTCTTCATAGTGACATGCATGTATAACACAATCAGCCCGGGTGGGAATTCTCAACATGAAGGAAACTTGTATCTGTATAATGAGTCATAATAAGCTGCTAACACAAGTCTAAATATGATTTGAGGGTGTTCAGTAGCTTGTGGTTTCTACTGACATTAGAAGTGGGTGTAGCGACAAAGCTTTCTTTTGCAAAGCTGTGTTTGGAGCAAACACCAAAGGTCTTAATCTTTGGGTTTTGTTTTTACTGCTGCTCTTGTGTTGCGTATTGGCCTACCTGACGGCTTATCTGGGTGTGCCGTCCTTGGTAATCTACACACAGGAGAAGAACAAACACTTTGAATAATGTAATAATCTGTTTAATAGCGCAGTAAAGGAGAGGCTTAACAGACACTGCTATCTGATTGCTGTTGTGCTGCTATCAGTAACCATTGTATGACCAGTCCAGTCATTACAGCTTGGCCTCCAGGCTGGCAAACAACACTGTGTGTCTGACTGGATTTATAGACAACTGTCTAAGAGACTGTGCGTCTTTGCCCTTTGTCCAGTCAACAGTAGATTATGCATGAACATGACCTTTTTTTAATCTATAATATAGAATGGAAAAGTTCTGTCTTACTTGTATTGTTTTTGATAGGTTCTCACAGATAGCTTTTCTTCTCCCACTCTGTGCTTTTCAACTGATTCAGTCACTTGAATGAAACCGAACAGAATAGACCAGGACAAAGACAGCAGTTGTCAACATTGATGATGTCAGTTCTGGTGTTTTTCTCTTGTTCCTACTCCTTTCTTTCTTATTGTTTAGCCTCTGTCTGAGGGATTTTTTTTTTCACTGTACAATAACTGCCACTTCCGTGTGTTGCTACTGTAAGTGTGAGTAATGCATTTGTAATTGTGTGTCTGTGTGTTGTTAAGGATTTGACAACTGTTTACATGTGTAAGTGATAGGTGTGCTGCTGCTGCTGAACAGGCCTTGTGTTTGATAGCTGTTGGCTCCCGTCTTCCTCAAAGTTAAAGGTTACCATTTCAAGCGTCACTGCACAAAGGTTTTATTTGTTATTCTGTGAATGTGGTTTATAACAATGGAGCACAGCAGTGGCAAATTATGATTGATGGAGAGGTATTGTAGCTCTCCTGTATCAGACACTGAATGCCTTTGCGCCATTTGAATCTAAAACTTTTGTCTGCTATCTTTTGCACTGTGTAAAGGAAGTTGATATGTAAGTTGGTGATTTTGGTGATTACAAACATTTGCATTTTGGAGTAATACCATTGGTGATATGTTTTAAGCCAGCTAGATGATGTTGATAACAACAGTTATTTCATCTTCCATCAGATTAATTTATATATTGTAAATATTATATTGTCATTATGTTCAAGTTGTTAAATTTTAGGAATATGAACAGCCTTATTACGACTGTTCATCCAAAATGTGATCCAGTTAGAGCTGCACAGACAGCATTGGATGTGTTGAGCTGATGTTGATCCCTGTAATTTAGTGTCATTGAGTGGGCTAATCCCCTCAGAGACTGCAGGCCAGGGCTTCAGCTCATCAGCACAGTCAAGGAGTGGAGTCTCAGTCAACACACACACACACACACACACACGCACACACACACGTGCGCATTCGCACATACACCTCTAACTTCCCTTTCACATCAGCATAGTGGGCCATCGCGGTGCTAGGTGTCACTCAGTTGCTGTTGACGCAGGGAACATTAGATCGTCTGTAGTCAATAATGTCAGATTCTAATTGTGTCTACAGAGGCAATGTTTTTAATGTCTATATTTCAGCTCTGGGATGCAAGAGTGTTAAGTGCGGAGTGGTGGAAGTACTGCAGAGAGGATGATGATATCGAAGTGTGTAAATTGAATGTGGAGATGGAGCCGTGTGTGTGTGTGCAGTATGGCTGATAGGGCTCCCCCTCGCTCGGCACTTCCACTATTTAATTGCATGAAAGGAAAGGAGAGGAGATTGCAGGAGCCTGGCGGTGTGAGCGGAGAGAATGGATTTAGAATGTATTAGTATTGGCAGCAAGGCGCCGGCGGTGGGAGGCTGCCCCAGGCCCCTGGGCCCTTCATGGAAGTGCAGGTGAGCTGTGCCACCTCCAGCCTTGGCAGCCCCCTCCCCAATATTCCTCCATTATCGCTCTTGCCTCACTGAAAGGCCCCACCAACTGTAGTGGGGCCCACACATGGAGTGGCTCAGAGTCGTCCCCTTATCTTGATGTTTACAGGGAACAGCGATTTGCCACACGCCCTGCTCCAGCCGGACCCCACTGTTCCACTTCTTTAACTGTGATTGGGGGCCCTGCTCACCTAATATCTCCACCTAAGGGGCCACCTTGGTTGGGAGGGCTTGATATTTCCTCAGCCTGAAAAAGTGGTGCAAATCACCCCTGGAGTCTTAAACCATGAGAAATTGTTTGATACTAATGCAGCTGATATCCTGAAACGTCTATACCCCTCTCTACACAATAGGTGATATTGTTGACAACCACCCGTAGTGATTGAAGCCATTGTCCCATGCCGATCTTACCTCATAGGCATTTCCATGCAGTGAATGTCTTTGTGTAACTGCATCACTGTAATGTATCCCCTCTATAGTCTAACGAAAGATGGAGAAGGGTCTTTACTTCATCCCTGCTGAAACTCTGTTAACTGAGCCGCTTGTCAAACAGCTGATAGTTGACTGATGTTCTCTGTTCTAACACCCTCTAACCATGGTATGATGTAACCAGGAGAAACCTATCCTTTTCTTATTGGCATTGTTTGTCAGATACGCATGAATTTGGGTCATCTATGGCTTAGAAATTACACAAAATATTATTGGATCTTCCACAAACACAGTTTGACAAGTGCCCCCCCCCCCCGTTTCCAGACTAAAGCAGGGAGATTCTAGTGAAAATAACACCAGTATAGTAGCAGCACTACCCCCTTGCTTGAACCCTCCCCTCAGGATGTCTGCATGCTAAAGGGGCACTCACACTGTGAATAAGATTAGTCTGCCTCCAAGTGTACAACATGCTTACGCCACTTGACTTTGAATCAGTCCTGATTTGGAGCATTGCTGGGTTGTTGCGGGGAATAATGCTCTGGCTGGGTTTATGCAATGGCTGTTATGGGGAGCCCGGCCTCGTCTGCATGCATGTTTTTAGGCGGGAGCGGCATTTTGGATAAAGCTGTAAGCTGCTTACGGCCGTGGAGAGAGGTGATTACAGGGCCCACCTCCATAGGACTCACTGGGAGCCGGGGAGGCAACTTTTAGGTCAGCGCTGCCCTGACTCCACCACGCCTCCAGAATGCCATAGTGCCACATTCTGCCAACGTACCGCCCAGCCATTCCTTCTCTCTGTCCCTCTCCAAGGCCCACCCTGTTTCCTGGCCTGTTCTGTGGGCCGAGATAAACTCATCTGCATGCTTGGAGTTGGTTTCACTGTATCAGGGGTTGAACCCTAAATGTGTGACAGCTGCTTTGTTTACATGCTCCTCAGACAGATAGTATTGTTTGCTTAGTGATGTGTCACAGTGACAGATAGTGGGTTGTTTAAGTATGAAACATTATGACAGCATTGTGGAGGGCCTTTAGACGGGGAAAAAACATTGCAGACTACACATCCACAGCTTGTTAGTGAGTTTTAACTTGAGCCCAGCTCTGGTAGTGGTGATGCTGGTTCTGGTCTCCGCTGGTTTTTGTCTGCCTCTAAGAGTCTGAGCCTTCCTTGAGGCCTAGAGACAGAGAAAGCCTTTCTGTCTTGCCTGCCATTAGGTGCTGCGGTGTGGGGATTGGCTATCACTGACCCTGCAGTAAACAGTGTGTGAAAGCAGCTGGAGTGTCATCTTATGTGCTGTGGGATCAGAATAGAGGAACAAAGTTTCTAAAGGAGCAACAATAAAGGGCTGCTAGAGCACCTGCAGAGCCCCGGCCCAAATAATGAACACCTGAGCAGATTGGAGGCAACTCAATTAACGTCACTGACACTGCCAGTCAGGACAGAAAGGCAGGTACGCAGCTTCTGTTGCTCCTTTGTTCGCAAACAAAAGGTTCCCTCACGTATTCAGCCTAGAGTAGGGCAGGTTTTATGAAATGCAAGACAAATAATGATTCATTGTTTAATCTAGATAGGCCTCTCTGTTTTTCCATCTGATATTGCATTCAACATATATGTTCTGTGCTATTAATATTGAGAAGATTCCTGTAACAGTTACTCAATAGTCTAGTGAGACTATAGAGGGAAATAAAAAAAAAAAACTTGTATTATCTGCGGCCAGATTAGCTAATGGATTAAACATATCTGTATTTGGCTTAGTTTTGTTCTTCCAAATTCCAGCTGGGGCTATTTTAGGTGAGCTGTACGTATCAGTAGATTTGCATAAGATTTGCATCAGTACAAATTATGAATGAGATATGGCTCAAAGTATTTTTTTCCTCTTTTCCCATTCAATTACTTCTTATGTATGGAAAATTCACACTAAACCATTAGATTACACCATTTTCTCTATGCGGACAAATCGTACACTTAATGACTTTAAAACCAATACAAAACATTTAAAAAAAAATCTGCTGCAAAGGATCATTGCTCCATACACATATCTAATCTAATCCAATCTAATCTAATCTGTTCTCTTCTGTTGTGTTGTTCCCCAGGAAGAATCCTCAACAGGTTTTCTAAGGACATTGGTCACCTGGACTCACTTCTCCCATGGACGTTTGTGGACTTTATCCAGGTGAGTCTCACCTCGGCAGGTTTGGTCGCTGCCGCTGCAGCATGGGGAGGCCATTTCATGCCTGGCTAAGCCTGCTTTGTGGTCCGGGTCCCCTAATCTGGAAACAATTACTGAAGGATTACCCGCCAGCGCGGCCCAGCGCCTGCACAGATTTAATAAAAGTGTCTGCACATAGGCTGAGGGCGTGGCTCCCTCAGTGTGGCACAACAGAGGCGGCATCTCCAGAGAATGTGTACAGAGACTAAGCAAGTGATTGGGAGAGAGAAAGGTACCAAAGAGGAAATAATGGCCACAGGAAGATGGGTCCGATGTAGAGGGAAACAGTGGGGGAGCAGGAAAAGGATGACAAGGATGATCTGTTGAGTGGCAAAGAGAAGAAGTGTGAGCAGCAGGCGGGCGGTGGAGTGGAGAGAGAGGTGCTGGAAGCACGGTGGAGGGGGAAGGGGACAGGTCAGTTGAAACACATCCAGAGGGGGACTTGCCCCTCACAGCGCCATTCACCTAACGCTCTACAGTATTACAGGCCCGGTAGCCAAGGGCCACCCTGACGCAAAGCCAGGTTAGGTTACCAAATGCCACCATGCCACCGCGACAGCCATCTCCCACGAAAGCCCGCGGAGATGAGCCAGCTCATGCACCTAGCGCCACAAAGAAGGGAATGTTCGCTGCACAATTCGAGGTAGAGGAGCAGGCGTGGCTCCTTGGTTAGGGCCAAAGAATAGAACAAAGGCGCGCTGAAAACGAATCCCCCCTCCACAATGCCTGAGTGATGTTTGTGGCAGATACCCATCTCACAGGAGACAAAAGCCATCTTAAATGCTGAAAGCACAAAAGATCATACCCACAAAAGCTTTTTGTCTGCTATAGTTCCCCTCATTTTGATAATAAGGTGAATAATGGCCAGAGTAAAATAATAACGTTGTGGAAGGCCCATAAGTCCAACTGAAAACCAGTGAAAGCAGACTAGGTCATGACAGAAAACAGGCTTGTGTTGCACATTCATACTCACTGTAATATATACATGGCTTATCCAGTCCATCATATTTCAATAATTACCAGTGTTTTTATCATAAAATACAACATCTTTATTGATATGCAATAATGTATAACTATAGTAGCACATGTTGCTGTGTTGCAGTGAAAAAGAACATGCAGGTAACTTGAGCAATTCTTGAACAAACTGTGCCAAAATAAGATTAGACATAATATGTGCACATTGTTTATGCTGTTCTTTTGCTGCAATAGAAAATGCAAGGTGATTGTGAGCAGGGACAAAGGTGGCATCATTTCGACAAAGTACTTTTGTTTGTGCCTCTTTCTGCTCTTGTTTGCAGGTGTCTTTCATGGAGCAGTCTTTAATGCTTTCAGGAAGGAAGATTTTCACTCTTTTTATCAAAGTATTAGCCGGACAGAAAAGCTGCTGATCCTGACCATTGTTGCTCATTCGCGGAGGGACATTTCCCCACAGTCATTGTTTAAATGGTTGTCAGGGGGGAATAAAGTGAAACTTCATAAACAATGCCCTAACTGGTTTATCTCTCTCTATGGGGAGAGGCCGCTTCTGTGTGGGGATTTGCATCAGAGCCAAGCCCTTTATGGTGGAGTAAGCACTTCACAGCTCCTCAGCACTCCCCCCATACTGGCCTAACAAGGGGATTCCCTCTAGCTGGGGGAACCTGGGTACATCCCAAAGCCCTGTTTTTCACAGGTCTCATTTAGTAGTAATTTAGTATATTGAAAAAGGTGCTCTTTCTCTTCCCTCTTTATGGTTGGGGGGACAAAGACAGAAATGTCAATTAAAAACACCTCAGGCTTTGGGGACGGTCGGCTTTTGTGTGGACTTGACCTTTAAATCCTGGGTTGCCTCTATTTTCACAGAGGGGGCAGAGGAGGAGGGCAAGACAATAAGGGGTGAGCGCTGGGGCCTTTCAGCGCAGGATTTCTTGTGAAGCCTCTTGACCAAGTCACACCACTAACTGTGGGGTCCGTGGCTGCATTCATTGGTCTTCTTAACCGTCCACTCAAATTGAGTTTGTCAGCATGAATATGCTCAGATACCAGCTACAGCTGTACAATGACTAGTATTTTAACATTTTAGTGATTGTATCGGGGTCTAGTTTGAGTAGTGAAATTAATCTGACTGTGACTTTCATTTGAGTGGGACTTACCCTGGTCTCACCAGTGTTACTGCCTTATAAGCATGCACAAACGTTGGCTCTGTGTCATCATAAATTACAGCAGTAAACCCTACGGTTGTCTGGAGAAGGAGGAGATGGTGTGTGTGTGTGTGTGTGCACATGCATGTGTGTGTGTAATAGTTATACTGGAGACACAAACCTAGCGCAGAAGCACTGAAGACACACAGAGCAAAGATGGCTATTGTTTAAAAACACTGGCAGGTGGATCGTTGTGAGTCTGTATATTGTGGCACATTGTGTGTCAGGCCTCTTCTGTGGCTTTGTGGGATATGAGAACTGCTGACGTAACTGCGAGTGCTGTAGGATGGGATTTCACCGGTTGTCTCTGGTTCTTTACCAAGCCGGTGACAGAGGGAGGGAAGAATGCACTGGCTCCAGGCATTACACATACCAGGTTAGCCCGAGAAACACAGGAGATGGTACCGGTATGGAAATATATATGCCATAAATCCCCATTGACCATTGTTATATGACAGTGCCATTGTCTTCTTGCACAAGGTGGAAAAACACAAGAGTGACACAGAAAGGTGAGAGGCTGAAAGATGAACTAGCCGACATTTTTTATTTACCTGTTCACCATGGTTTGCCAAAATATAGTGCAAAATAAACTTCAAAAAAACTTAAAAAAAAAATCTAAACTCTGTATGTATGTGTGTGTGTGTGTTTGTGTGTGTGTGTGTGTTAATGAGTGTGTGTTCATGGTGGGTGTTGACTGTTATCTCTCAGCAGTACCACACATGGTCATTTGATGGCGAGCATCGGCCGGCAAAAGCTTCCAGTGAGTGTATGTGTGGTCTCCCATGATGCTGTGGTCTGGCTGCTCACCTGTTCTGACTCAGCCATACAGGACAGGCTCTCGGGTTTATTGAGCCTGGGAACTCACATAACATAACCTTGCTCTAATCTAGAGACTAACCACATGTCAATATGATGATGAAAATGAATTCTGTGCTTCGTGTGAGTGACTTTTCTATTTGTGAGCTGTTGTTTTTTGTTTTTTTTTATTATGTTGTTTGTGTTGTTTTTGAGAGAAAGGGAGAGGGGAAAGAGGGATGATTTCATGCATGTATATGAGGGCATGCAGAGTGCTAGGCAGTTGCAATTTGCTGGACACAAGTGATTTATAGGAGAGAGAGAGAGAGAGAGAGAGAGAGAGAGGGAGAGAGACTGCATTTCAAAGCCTTTCTCTTATTTCCAAAATGGGGGTGGAAATCAGCAGCTTGACTGAGCCCAAATAAGTGACTTCTTTTACCTTTTCACAGCACACAAAGGCCTAATCCTGGGACTACTTGAGCCACCAATGTAGACAGCGACTGAGACCACCACAGTATGTGTCAGACCCTCCTCACCACACACAAAACACATTGACTGCAGCTTTATGAAGTGAAAATGGCCCAGAAAGGGAAAATGTGAAGGAGGTGTCCACAGTCATTTCTCCCAAAGAAAGGCCACAGCATCTGGGCATTTAATGCTAAAATAAAGCCCAAAGGCAGAGCAGAATGGATTGGGTCACTCCTATTGTTCCAAAGCCCAAGTGGAACGGCCCTGTTTTGTTTCAGTACCACTGACCCCTGCAACTTATTGTGCCGCTCTGTCAGAGAAAGTGTGGAGTGAAAAAATTCCAGCGATGACAGAGGGCTTCTTTGGAGGAATTTTCTTTTCCCTGCTCTGCCTTCGTTTCCCGTTTTGTTTGCGCTTTTTTCCCGGTGGCAGCCTCAGAAATATTGCACACTGTCAGTAAATAAAGGGAGGATGAAAAAGCGGTTGTAAAGAAGCGTACTGATTCCTTGTGTCCGGAGGGATGTTTAATTAAAGGGAAGTGTTTATTTTCCGCTGTGGAACAACAGTTGCTATCTGCGCTGAACACAAATATAGCAATTAACTTCAATTTTCTACATTTATTTGGACATCAAAGGCCTGATAGGATCATTTAGAAAATAAAGCAATTAGGGTCAGCAGAGATCTGAATGGTCTTTGGACACAGCAGTGTGCCCAGTTTGCTTGAATGGCTGAATCGCATGCGTGCAGGAGCTTTCTTTTCTTGCTAAAGAGCAATTAGTGGTAATTCTTTATTTAAACTGTTTGTATACAAAAGCTTTTATCCACTTTTATGTGCAGCGGGCTGTGGCTCAGGGAGTTTTCTGTTCCTGTGTGGTTTTGTATGAGATATGGATGTGGTCTGAGGGGTGGTGCAGGGTGAGGTGTGGGGTGTATGGGGGGTGGGATAGATCACTACTTATCGGAGTCATCTGTGTGTAGTGTGGGTGGGGGCCACGGTGTTCTCCGATGCTGACATGATAAGCGCCAGACCACGCAAATGGATCACATCAAACAGGGCCTTGGCGACAGTGGGCCCTGGGGAGCAGGAGGAGGCAAGACTCCTATCTAATGGTTCCTGTTCCTGCTCCATCCCCTCAGATGACCCCACTGTCAGATATGCTGGCCTGACCCGGCCCTCCGTGGCCCCGACTGAGATGGGGCCAATTGGGAATAAAATGAACCAAGCAACGTACGTCAACGAGCAATGTCGCTATGTCACCAATAAGCAACAGCAGACTGAAAGAAATGCAGTGTATATAATAATACATTTTGTTCAGTTCATATTTGAGCCCCACTAGGGAAGGTTGGATAACATGTAGCAGTAATAGCCTGCGTGCCACCATCTCACTTTGCAGTCTGGTAGCCTTCCATCAAGGCTAAGATTGAAACTTATGTACTGTGAAATTCTTGGGATCAGTTGTGCTCAGTAGCTTCTACTCACTGCTTGATTGTGTGGGCTCCACTGCAGCGATGGTGAGACTAGTAATACCCTCTTATCTGAACTGTAAATGGAATTGAGTGGCTTTTCATCATAAAACTACATTGAAAGTGATCATGCTTAAATGTGCGCTTAAGCGGCTGATAACATCCGTAATTAAGGTACTAAATTAAATTTTCATCTCTCTGGGCTAGTCTGAGACCATTGAAGGTAACAGTATGATCCTAATCTCCCCCTCTTAGGAGTCATCTCTTAGGTTGTCTCTAATTTCAGGGTGTGAGGTTTCAATTTTATCATCTATCAATCGAATATGAAATATGTAACACAGTATACCTTTCAGTTGAAAAAATGGTCTCACATACACATCTGTCTTATCAGGTGGCCAGTTAAAGAAGTTCAACTAAATTAAGTAATTTTTTTTCTCATTTTTTTCACTCATTCTCATATTTTTTTAATTACACCACAACATATAGGCTACTGTAATAGCATTTGATATTGTAAAGTAAAGCATATCCACTTTAATTGTGTGATACCTTTGCAGACACCTTTCCAGTTTCTGATCACAGTGCGGGTGCGAGTGTTTTGGTGCTGTCAGACTCCAATCCTGTTCAGGCATCAGATTGCATGTGGCCAGTGGTCTAGATGTGTCATCTAGCCATTAACACGGGTGATGAGTCACTGTGTTGTTGAGGGATGTGTGGTTTGAGTGTGATGTATCAGACACCCACAGTGTGGTTCCCAGAGCCCTCTGCCAGTCACTGTGACCATGCCTGTTGGCTGGCTGCTCTGCCAGGGAGGCTTATAGGCCAGAAGTGTTGAAGGGAAAGCCCATGGGAGCCGGGGATACGAGCCGCAGTGGCCAAGTGGTAAATTCTCACCTGCTACTAAGTGAGAATTAGCGCTGTGATCGTTTTCCTTTCACACTGTGAGTCACACAACCTCTGTCCCACAACCTGCTGTTACCTTACTGTATGTCAGTGATGATCTCGCACAAATACAACAGAAAGAGTTTCTCATGTCCTGCCTTAAGAAATAGGCCTCGCTGCCCCGGTGGTAGCCCACACAGGAGCAGTGACGCTTTTGACTCAGCTGTTCTATGGTTGATGTTGTCCTCGCGTCTCTCCCTCTGTCTTGTGTCCCAGGTGTTCCTCCAAGTCCTCGGAGTGGTCGCAGTAGCAGCCGTTGCCATCCCCTGGATCCTTATTCCTGTGGTCCCTCTGCTCATTGCCTTCTTGTTCCTGCGATGCTACTTCCTGCAGACCTCCAGGGACATCAAGCGCCTAGAGTCTACCAGTAGGTTTTTTCAGGGACATGTCCATTTGTGGTCAGAGACAAAGGCAGACCACAGGAATGCTAATAGACCATTGAAGGAAGCCATGGTCATTAGCATAAAGGCTAAAGGTGATGGTGGCCCATGGCTTGGCCACACGCAGTTTCCTCAAGTGAAGGGAGTTCATGACATCACATACAATGGGAAAAATGCCAAGTGGGCATGACTAGGCCATTGCAGGCCTTAGTTCATCTATTTTATTCTGGGCTGAGAGCCCAAATGCACATTGGACGGCAGGTTCCATCATCTTAAAGAACAAAACTTCTATTAAAAGGCTCCTAGGAAACATTCAGGTTTTGTCTTTGGTTTTGTAAACCGAACAAATCCAAACAAAAGACCTCTCAATAGCAGTGCTTTCCTTAATTGAAATTGGTTGGCATCAGGGGCATATTTAATGTTTGTATGATGCATTATTCATAGGAACTTGGCTACGTATCACCAAATCACTCTTTTCCTGCCAACACCTTATGATAGTAGACAGTAGATGGAATAATATGAGACCTTTCAAATCTGAGAAATAGAGGTTTGAAATAGTGAATATCTGGTTGATTAAAGTATATTGAAATACTGAGGCAGGTCATGATAGAAATATGAAACATGAAACCAAACATATTCCTAAACCCTCTGTATAGTCCAATTGAAAAATATAGTCATATAAAATACTGAATGCTTTTTGAAGAACAGCTTGATTCAGATGCAAAGTGCTCTCTGTGTGGTTTGTATATTTCTTGTAGCTCGGAGTCCTGTCTTCTCCCACCTTTCCTGCTCTCTCCAAGGCCTGTGGACCATCCGTGCCTTCAAAGTTCAGCAGAGGTTCCAGCAAATGTTTGATGCATACCAAGATCTCCACACAGGTTAGAAGAAATTATATTTCATCTAAAAGGGTCAAAGATTCAGGGTCATGACTTTGACATTCGCATCCAAAGCCATTCACTGAAACGCTACTTTTGTTGCCTTTTTTAATAACTGCAATGGCTGTGCTGTAGTCACTGCCAATGAAACGTTATTATCTCGGCTGTCTGGTTGTGTTGCTTGTCAACAGCGGCCTGGTTCTTATTCCTGACCACTTCTCGCTGGCTTGCTGTGCGCCTTGATGGAATCTGTGCAGTATTTGTCACCATTACTGCCTTTGGCTGCCTTTACCTCAGGGATGGTACTGTATGGGCTCATGACAAAAGATATACACTTATGCAACACATTATTGACCTATGACATGACATTTTTGAACCCCTGACAATAAACCCATGAATGTGTATAACTGTATGTTTACCTCTTTCCCTCTATCACAGGCCTGAAGTCGGGTGCTGTGGGTCTTGCTCTGTCCTATGCTGTGACACTCATAGGCATGTTCCAGTGGGGCGTCAGGCAGAGCGCGGAGGTGGAGAATATGGTGAGAACAAACACATATATTCAGACTGTCATGGAACTTAGATATATCAGTTAGTAATGCTTGAGTGTAGGGATGAGACGATATGCTTATCTCACCATATGATTTGATACGTGATACGGGGTTCACGATTCGATACAACTATGATACGATGTAATAAATACAAGTTCAATGACAACAAAGTCTGAGTGCAGAATTATGTTTATTTCTGAGCCACAAATCTTTCTGTGCAATGGCATTGGCTTGCTAGAATGTAAACAACAATTTAAAAATGTCACTGCAAAGTGTACATAATATAATTTGGATGGACATCTTGTGAAATTGTGATGGGGAAGTCATCTCATTTGTGACTACTACAGCAGAATAAAATGGAGCTAATATTGCAATTTATTTTTCTGCCCCACGATACGTATTTTCACATTTTTGTATTGCGTTATATTAAATTTTGATATATTGTCCCATCCCCACTTGTGTGTAGTTATTGGTACTGTGGACACTTAACACACCAGTTTAGATGTGGTTGGACATCACCTCCCCCTTTCAAATTCCTTCTTGGAAAATGGTTAATCTCGAAAAGTGATTTAGGATTAGACAGCTTGGTCATGTGATGCCAGAGCTGGGAGATCTGATCAATAATATCAAGTGGGTAAAACATGCCAGTGCATAAGCATTGTATTCCCAGTTCAGGTTTTCCATGAACAGTTCATCATATTCTCACCCGCTTTCTCCCTCCACCATTAATCTCAATCCTAATCCAATTAAGGTTCATATTAGAAGCAGGTGAATTATGGACAGGGACACACTGCTGTATGTGATTCAGTGGACCAAGTTCATAATGGTGTGTCAGATAAGAGAAGTGCTTTAGTCCCCAGAGGGAGAACACCTGTCACAACATCACCATGTCATGTATTCAAAAGATAACTCTTTCCTTGCATATCTGTTGTTTCAGGAGCTTTGTTAAATTTTAGCAAGAATGATTTGGCCTTTAAAGAAAATGAAATTCACATCACGGCTGCTATTGACCAATGTAATGTCTGTCTCTAAAACATGAATTTTGACTACTTTAATTTGACTAAACAAGACATTGGAGATCACTGCAGAGCCTCTTGATGTGTAATTGGATCCTTAAGTGTGAACGTGGTCCAATGGCAGGTATAAGGTGTTACTCCTATATTTAGCCCTAACCCTAAACCTACGGTATCTGCAGTAGAAAGGCACAGCAGTACAGGTACATTAGGTAGAAAGCATTTTGAAATAATTTATTCAGTTGGAAGTATTGTAAGGTTTTTCATGAGTAGAGACAACAGTACTTTCATAGGAAGTTACTCCAGTAAAGGTAAAAGAAAAAAAATGCTGGACTGTTTAGTTATTTTTAAGATGCTGTGCATGTAGCAAAATTACCTCTAGCCAACCCTTCACCCCAAATATTAATTCATGTATTTGTTTTGATTAGATCATTGCAAATAATCAGATGTTAGTTCTGATCCGAACCTGTTAATGAACATGTTACTCTTATTTTAGCGAATGTTTTAAAAGTTACTGAAGTAAAAGTGCAGGCAAGTGATCAAAAGAGCAGCATTCATCAAAAAAATCTATGCCTTTACAGTATTTGTAACCAATTATTGCCCTCATCTGCTTGTCAGGCATGTTACACTTAAAGTTGTCTTTAATTTTTGCAGATGACATCAGTGGAGAGAGTGGTGGAATACACCGAGCTGGAGAGTGAAGCACCCTGGGAGACGGACAAAAAGCCTCCGCACGATTGGCCGAAGAATGGCTCCATCACCTTTGACCGAGTCAACTTCTCTTACGCTGCCAATGGGCCTTTGGTCCTGAAGAACCTGACTGCTGTCTTCACACCCAGAGAAAAGGTTCTAGTCCTTATTCCCAGCTATGCGTGTTTACTGGTGTGCACAGCCCATGACTTGGGTTGATATGCAGCTTGTGTAGAAGGTGTGATGCTGTTCTTTCTTATGTGGCATTATTTCCAAATCAATTATTAAAGGGACACCATATTGTGCTGCCGAATCTCCAGGACTATACCATTTGTGATTCATGGAATACATATCATGTAATTAAGACTGTTCAAGTGGATCCATTTGTTCCCATTTGCATTTTGAGTTACCTGGCGGTGACAACTGTTTATTCACTATAAGAGAGAGGAGAGGCAGAGGGAGAGGGGAGAGGAAAGAGAGAGGGAGGCAGGCAGAGGGAGATGGTTGAGGATGATTGAAATTGTGTTTAATGCAGGGGGTGTATTTTGCATGGCTACGGTTGGCCAGGGCGGCTGATTTCACAATGGATGGGTTGATAAGTGGAGAGGCCCCGGCTCTGACAGCCCATGGGAGAGATCTCCGCCGCATGCCATGGGGGTGAAAGGCTTTGTGCATCCTGACAGTCCCCCTGAGACCCTTTCACAGGGAAACCTGCACCTACCACTTACAAGACTGTTCTTACTCCATCCCTCACCACAGTCACATTCATAATCATACAAAAAACACACCGTCACCCCACCACAACACCACAGACCTACAGTTAGCCCAGAAGAGAAATGGCTTGGTAGGAATACATAACCTAACCCTGAGACTTTCAAAACCAAGATGAATGATGCTCCCTGCTCTTGCATTTCAATATAGATAAACAGCGATTGCACAATATGGTTTCCTGATTGAATTTAGACACTCCTCTGTATTCTTTGTCTGAATTGAGAAGGCAAGGCGATATATCCGATCAGCTTTTCCCCTTCTTATCTTTTTACCAGTCCTGATGCAGGCATAGGAAAGTGTGATTGATCCCTGCTGAACAATGTTGATAGCTCAAGCAGACACTGCTTCAAATGCATACATTATGATAGTATCTATTTCTGATATGTAAACCTTAGAGGAGTGCTTTTTTTAATGTCACTGGGATCGTTGGCAGTTTTGTTAACAACTGATATGGCGGTATGGATTTTCTCTTGATGAGAGAGAAAGAACGTGTCTTCACTGACAGGTAAACTAGAGCAAGGCAAAGGCATCATCTCAAGAAAATGAAAGACTTGGTTTCTGTGATGTGATTCCAGTCAAGTATGTTTTGTAGTTTTTGTTGAGGAGACCTTGCACAAGATTTGTGAAAGGATGTTATGCAATATCGGCAGTTGTACCAGGGAGGGTAGAGTTAGGGGTCCCAGCTGGACTGGTGACTATGTCAATTTGTCGAAATGCACTATTTTTGTGGTAACCCATTTAGGGGCCGATATACAAAGGTAGCAGGGTTCACATTAGGCGAAATGGGACAAAACACAGTGGAAGGACCTTGGGCATAGTAAATTCAGGAAAGGGGTGGGAGCGTTAGGGTCAATCAGTGACATCAGATTGTAAAAATGAAAAGTAAAAAGTGAAACCAGTGAATTAACCTCTGTTTATGTGTATATTTGTGTTTACAATTTGACCTTGATCTTTTTTTCCAACGTATAGCATTAGGCATATGCAACAATGTGTGAGATTTTATGACATTTTCGTAAAATATAACACAATCTAGCTAAAGTTTCTATGTCTTGAATGGTCAACATGGCAGCAAAAAGTCCAAGACAAAATTATACAGTTGAAATATTAAGTGTCCAGCATGGCATCAAGGCAGGTTCACCTGATGGAGCCTTTCTTGTCAAATATTGAAGTCAATAATCATGATTAATTACACATTCAGGATACTAGAATATCTGCTTGGTTTTGAAAGGCTCCAAATAAATGTTAAACAAATGCTGACACATGGTTTCAAAATTTTGTGGAGATGAATCATTATAGCAGCTTTATAATAGATGCTTGGTTGTAGAATTTTATCTATCAATCTCTATTTCTGTTGCTTACATGCTACAACCAAGGCGGTTCTATTGCAGTTAGCCTTAATAGAACACTCTGACGGTGACATGGCACTTCAACAGTAAACACCAGTACAGTTAAGAGCTTTAAGGGGCAGGTTGATTTTTTGTCTTTTTTTTGTGAATATGTCATAGACCATGGAATTTGGTAAAACACACATAAAAATACATCCCATCTCTCCACTATAGGTTGGCATCGTTGGACGAACTGGTGCTGGTAAAAGCTCCCTCATCTCTGCCTTGTTCCGGCTGGCAGAGCCGGAGGGCAGAATAACAATTGATGGTTTTCTGACTTCTGAGATTGGTCTGCACACCCTGCGCCAGAAAATGTCCATCATCCCACAGGTATCCTTTTTGATTTCCCACTTATATACTGTAGTCCCAGCTGTTGTGTCTTAGGATGTGAAACTGTATACGGTAACCAAAGACTAGAGCCGGATGAAATGAGATAAAAAAAAGCCAGAAAATCTGAGATATCACAGATGACTTTCAGTATGATGGTATGCTATACTGTATACTGTGCCGCACTGCTTGTCTTTCCAGAACTGGTTGACTTCTGCTTTGACATCTTCTGTAAGGTTCTGTATTTCTGCCATTCCCCAATCACACTGCACAGTCACCGTCAGATGAACACTGGTAACAGAAACCTTCACGCTCTGGCCTTCTTTTTTATACGCCTGTCTTTTTAAAAGCTAAAACGAGTGAGGAGAATTACAGTCGTCACTCAGGGGATTTCTGAAAGTGAGACAAACGGATGCCTTGAGACAGTTTAACTTTATTTCCGCTTGTTGAAACTGATACGGCATTAAGAAAATGCCAGCCTGCGGGTGAGTGTCAGCAGAGTGGAGGGAGGGGAGAAGACTCCCACGGCCTGTACTGTGAAGAGAGCAGTTCCCCATCCCTGACAGAGGATTAGCCCTCTACCCCCCAAACATGGGAAAGCTGCTTAGGAGAAGTCTCCCCCATCCTCACAGTTAGAGTCCCCTTGTACACCGTCACTTAGCCCAAGTCTCAAACATTTTGTAGGGTGCAGCCAAGATGCCCAAAAACAGTTTCATTAATGCTTTTCTATGGATTTGATAGGTTTCTGGCATTGCTACCACTTCAGATAAAGTTTTACTCCTATTCCAACCAAGTTTGAGATGGATGTGATGTACGTTTGATGTGATTTTGTTTACTCTTTCTTTCTCTGCTAGGGGGAGAGAGCTGCATGAAGTGGAAGGTTAGAAGTTAGTGCAACTTTAACCGCTCGAGCATCTGTATCACACACTGGATGGTGTTCAGATAATATGAAGTATTACCAATATTACGAAGAGTAGATTTTCTCTCTGCTATGCTCTTTTAAAAACTTGTAGAAAGAGAGAGGTCTCCATTGGATTTACAAATATACATCTGAAAGCCTTTTTTATTCTCTTGCTATATGTCAGAGATAAAGTGATATTCAGTCAGCCTTTCAAATGGAAAATATCTCGATATAAAATGCTTGTTGCCTTACCTTGCGATGCGGAATCTTCAGATTCTGATATGTATTCTATACATTGCCAGTGAGGAGTTTCATTATTTGCCTCCCACAGATTTGATTATGATAAACTTTTATTAGCATGTGGCATTAAAAAAGGATCCATTTCAGATTCTATTGAATTCTCAGGAATGACTTAGTAAAAAATGAATTCTGTGGCAAACAGAGGGCTTAGAATTGTTGGAGCACATAATCGGTCTATGGAAAGCTGTGCTTGAAAGCAGTTTTTCCAACCCAACAGTGAATCCTCAATTAAAGTGTGTCACAAAACTAGTTTGAATTGGGACTTCAGCTGGCTTAATGACAAGGCGGTCTTCTGGTGACAGAGGGAAAAGCTCATTGGAAGTAAAGAGGTGGAACATTTTCTAAGGCGTAGGAAACGGGGATGAAGTCCTGGAAGCTTAATTTTTTTCTGTTGGAATCGGTTGGAAATTGAACAGTTAGTCCTGAGTTTTAGGACTCAAACGGAAGGTCTGTTGAGACATGATTTTGTGTTTGAGGTGTGTGTTTGTGTACACTGTATGAATGTGTGTGCTTGTACACGTGAGTGCATACTGTAATTTTGCACTGTGTTGCTGTCACAGCACTGGCTATGCTGCTGATCTGCAAGAAAGCAGCGATCAAGGTATGGATAGTGAGTCATTATACACTAGCATTTCTCTAACCTAAACAAAGGACACCCAGCCTTTTACAGTCATTATGTACTTTACTCTTGCTGCTGGTCTAATCTTGCAGTTGCCAGGTGAACATTTCTTATCTTGATTTGAGGTCAGATTAATATCTTGAGTAAGCTTGATTTATCACATCGCCTTGACTGTATTGAGGATACAATGGATCCCTGACAGTTGTGGATGAGGACAGTTGCTTGCTGCCCTGCTTTATCTCTATTGCTCATATAGGCCCATTCACACTCGTTAATGTTTTTTCAAATGGTCATTATGCTCATTTAAGTGTCATAAATTCAGCGTTATGTTCCAGAAGAAAGCCCTGCTGTATTTGCTCATTGATAAAACAATGAGGAAATGATGCTATGAAAACCTTATCTGCAGTTATATTGTACTAAGAGGGGTAAGACTGTCTGTTTATGACCAGCTAGGAGAGACCCGGTAAGTGTTCAGTAAATCACTTAAACGTCGGAACAGGATTTATGAATAAATATCTGACCTGACACAAGGAGATGTGGGCTTGCTTCTGTTTATCAGGTTTACCGCAAACAGAGCGGCATGCTGGAACAGTGCCTGTGGACTGGCAGACTGTTCCCACTGCACTGTAATAAAGAGCTTTATTTACTCTCTTAAAGACGGCTGTGTGGCTGAACCTTGATACAGGTGTGTGGCTCACCATAAATACATATCTTGGGAATCTTAGCTGCCTGAGATCTGAGACTGTCCTTTCATGAAGGTAGTCAACTGATGTGATAACCCCTCTTGACAGATGCTTGTGAGTAAAGCTGTGACTTTTGGCAGACATTTTAGGATGATTTTTTAATACTAACACATATGGGCTTTATATGGTAACAGTGACCGGGTGGCACTTTTTTGTGTTACATGATATATTCTGATACCAAGTTCCGACAACCTCTGTACAGTTATTCTCAGCCAACTCCAGAGCACAAGTTCTGGTTTTCCAAGTAAAAAGATCAACTTATTGAAGCATAGTGGGCCAGAGCATTGAATGGGGCTCCTGAGTGTAGCAAGCCCTTTGTGAACATCTTTCCCTCACACATAGCCTAGCGGCGCTCTATAAAGCCTGTCTTAACCCTTTCACACATCTTCCCCCTCGTCATTATCTTAACTGGCCACGGCCTTCTCTTTCTATATCCATCTATCCCCAGGACCCAGTTCTCTTCACGGGCACCATGAGGAAGAATCTGGACCCTTTCAGGCAGCACACAGACGAGGACCTGTGGAATGCACTCCAAGAGGTACTCCAGCGTGGCTCTGAATGATTCCCCCTCGCCGGCCCAGGGGGGGATCCCTCTGTCCCCCTGCACAATGCTGCCATTCAGCCTCCCTGCTCGCCACAAGTCATGGGGGGAAATCCCATTAGGGCCGTGGGGCCCAGCTCAATGTGCGGCTTGTAACTGGGAACCATTGAAAGTGCTGGGGGAGATGTGTTTGGGCAGTCAGGCCAACCGGGATGAAGGCTCCCCCCACAGTGAAGGGCTCCAGCTCCTGGTCCTGCCTCTGAATGGGTTTGGTGGCCTGGATTAAAGCTAGAGGCTGGCCACAAGAGAGCACTGGCCAAGGTCATCAGTGGACCTGGCCCTGCATTGTGCCAGGCGGTTAATGGGTGTGTTTGGATGGCTCTTTAAAGACATCCCCACAGGAAGCCTTTATGCAGGAGTAATGAAGGGTTGGGGCTCTGCTCTCCCTCTCTGCAGGTGCAGCTGAAGGCCGTGGTGGAGGAGCTGCCCAATAAGTTGGAGACGGTGCTGGCTGAGTCGGGCTCTAACTTCAGCGTGGGCCAGAGGCAACTGGTGTGTCTGGCCAGGGCCATCCTCCGGAAAAACCGGATCCTTATCATCGATGAGGCCACAGCCAATGTGGACCCAAGGTCAGGGGACACTTGAATCTACAAGTAAAATGTTTGATGTCCATTCCATATGTAACTTGTTGCCTGTAAATTAGTGTTGCAACAAATGGAATTGTTTGCTAATCACCAATATTTTAACGAGAAGAACATTCACTATTGGTCCAATACCAATGTATTAGTGTACAATTAGTGTACAGACATATCTTTGAATAAGAGCAAATAAATAAATACGTTGACCTGATAAGTGAAATGAAATCCTGCACCAATAGACTTAATCCTGCACCGATCAACAGTGGGTTGATCATCTAATAATCAGAGTGAACATCTTGCCAATACCCTTCAGTGGCTGATTGATCAGAGCATCCCTACTATAAACTGCCAATAAGTACAAAAACAAATGCACTTACACTATACACTTATACAATTATTCTGAATTCACAACTTTTATTACAATCGGTGTGGAATCAAATCAGATATGACGCACTGCAAAAATACACGTCAAAATAAACTGAATCCATCTTTATGAAATCAAGGCCTTCTGGTATCCTTTACTACAACTGTTTCTACAGCTGCACATACCTTGCTGAGGATTAGCCATTGTTTTGTGTCGAGTAAAATCCCTGCCCAAGGGTCTATAGGAAGAGAGTTTTGTTTCGGCTGAGGTGTTGTGTTCCCCTGCTCCTTTAGAACTGATGGCCTCATCCAGCAGACTATCCGGGACAAGTTTCAAGAATGTACAGTCCTCACCATCGCTCACAGGCTCAACACTATCATTGACTGTGACAGAATACTGGTAAGTAAGGGCACAGTGGATTTCTATTGTTTTCCAAGCCCTTCAGTCAGAATGTTATTATAAATAAACTTTAAAGGAGAATCTGTTCTTCTTCAATAATACATTTGTGGGAAAGTAGATAATAAAGACAGACAGGAGAGGAGAGGAGAGGAGAGACAGATGCAAACAAACAAAACGGCTCGCAGTTCCGTCTTTGCAGTCTCAACATGGTATGAGGCCTAGCACAGATAATGTAGGAGGAGAAGAGTTGTAATAGCTTTTTATAAGAGATGGAAAAACCCTTTCTATTTTTCCCATCAGCTATGATAAATTGAGCTGCCACATTGTGTATTGAATGTGAGATACACATATGAAGTAGCCAGCACAATGTATTGTATTCAATGTAACTACTGTATAGTCCTGAACATGTAAATACCCAAGGTTCAGAGCTGACAAACACCTCTTCCTTTCATTGTGAAAGGCCTACTACACAACCTTTATGGAGTTTTAATTCACTGGTTTCTATTTTGCAGCAGCTGGGCTGGTTTCTCCCTCACGACATTCCCTCTCGCTCAGCCTGTGCCCCATGCCACTTGATCTTTGGCCTCTCCCTGCTACTGCCTGCAGAGGTGCCAATTAGTGCCATTTGTGGCAGCATTTGTTTGCCGTCTATGAGGACGGGGCATGACCTGGTGGCCGCCCGGTCACTGAGAAGGCCGAGGAGAAAAGCCAAATATCAAACAGCGGGGACCATTTCACACCTACCCTTGTGTTAAATGCCCCCAGATTGTTGTGCTGTCCGGGGGAACCGAACTGGGACCCGCCTGAATTGCCTTGTCCAAATCTTAAGCCATGCTATATTTTGACGCTGAATGTTTTCTAAGATAGAAACTCCATGGTCGAGTATCCTGCTACCAAACTGTCGATTATGACAGCAGCTGCAGAATTCTTCTTTTCATGCTCACCGCTCACCAAAATTGGGCTTAAGTTGTTACAAAGCACTCGTTACCATTGTAAGGGGATCTTTCTTGTTTAAATTTGTCTGTAATATAATTGTAGTCCTTTCTGTACTCCTTGAATTGGCACTATTCTTTGTGTGGTTTACATGGCATGTGATGACAGAGAAATGATGGTAATTTTCTAGAGAGTGTAGAAGGTGTGATTGTTGGCTTTGACTGAGGACCACCCTTGAGCCGCTGAAATGCCTGGATAAATGCATGGATAAATGACTGATCTTCAGTCTGTCAGTGTCAGCATACTAGACTTTCACACAGCTAACAGGCCATGCTCATCGTCCGCGGACCTGTCGAGCAGAAACAAGCACCGGTGTTTGCTGTCGGCATGAGTCACATAAAATGGATGGTTCCGAGATGCAGAGAACTACTGTTTCCCCTTTTACCTCTTGCTGTCTGCGTGCATTGCTCAGCAGCGAAACAGCTGAAATGTTAGTTTTCAAGAAGTAAAGTATACAGGTGGTGACGCACACACCCAGCTCTGTGTGTGTGTGATTGCAGGTCCTGGACGCCGGCAGGATCCAGGAGTATGATGAGCCATATGTGCTGCTCCAGAACCAGGATGGACTCTTCTACCAGATGGTCCGACAGACAGGCAGAGCTGAGGCCGCCTCCCTGCTCCACACAGCCAAACAGGTAACCACACCCTCCTTTGTCCCGGGACTGTGCTGTCACTGAACATAGTCCAGCCTTGGCACACTAATCCCAGACTCTCCCTTTAACTGCAGACTTCATTGCTCACCTCCAAAATATAAATACAGTTAAGCAACAGAAGATGTGCGTATCCCTGACAATGCAAAGACGGTTGATTACCATTTTAATTTAAAGTGCCTACTTGGAGCATTGCGACACCATAACATTAATTTCAAGAGAGAAATTGCCCCTTTGTAGATTTACATCCCCTGATCTTATCGAAGAAGCTCTCCATATAATCTTTTTTTTCAAAAATGTAATTTTGAGATCATTTTGGAGATGATTCTAGAAAAGCAGCTTTCTTTCCACTATATCTATTTTGAAATATTGGGTTTAACTTCATCGCGATTCGGGATAAACTTTCTATGGGGATTACTGTAATAGAGAATGTCCATATTTTTTCCCTGTGAAATTCATTTGTGATGTATTTCCCCTTCAGACACTGAACAGATAAGAGCCGGCTATTCATTGTTCAATTCCATTTTATGTGCATCTGTCTGGGACTACAGATACCATATTGCAACTTCAAACAGGTCTTTGTGAAATAAGAAAAAGTAGGCATCATTTCATTTTCTCTCTGTCCCTCGCACAAATTTATCAGCAAAACTGTATCTACTCAGCCAGAGAGTGAAATGAGTAAAATACTGATTTCAAAGACTCAGCACACTGTGGTATTATTTGGTATCGTCTTACCCGGCACACTGGCGGATTGGTAGTGACATTGTTCAAGCCCTTACGTTTCCTTTCTTTATTGTAGGATGCTCTCCTTAGATCAGATTACTGCAACATCCATAACTGTCTAGCACCACTTATTAAATACTGAGATGGTCCACGGGCTGAGTGTGAAGTTTCTATAGTTGTCAGTCAAGGTTTAAACACATTAAATAATCTGATACCAAACCTCTAGCTCCTTTGTCCATGCTGAATGAGAATCCCAGAGTAGGCAGCATATCTGATGCTGGAGCTAACCTGTTTTCACCTGTTTTACCCCTTTTTCATGAACTTTGTGCTATTGAAATAGCTGGTTTGTCATAGCGTCTTTGTATGAGGAAAAACAAGCGTTGTATGGGCGTTTTGAACAAACATTGATATCTTCCGAGCCAATTTACAAATTGTGTCGCACTGCTCAGGTTAGAAGCCACTGTTAGAGAAAATGAAGTCTGTAGATAATTTTAGTGATTATCTCAGATACATTTTCCCCTGAATTTCACAGTTGTTTCAAGACTAAATAAGCCACTTTTGCATGCTCCAGCGGGTGACAAATCCCTCCACCCAGCTCGGGATCTGTCATAAATCAGACCTTAACAGATCTTAGCTCAGATTGGACTGTGCGTTTGTATTCTGTGACACCGCTTCCCTGATACCCTTCCAGGTTTACATGAACAAAAGCCGAGTGACAGACGTGCAGTGTGCCAAGGACAGCTGTGTCATCTTTGAGACGTCTCTCTGACAGTTTGGAGAGTCGCTGTGACCCCTGTGCTTTGCCATCACTGACCAAATCCCTTACCATCAGAGGTGACCAAATACACTCTGTCCTTTATATTAAAATGTCTTTAGACTCCCAGTAGGCTTACCGTAGTATGTGCTGCATTTGATTGGCACAGCCCTTTGGTCTCTAATAGAAAAGAGGCGAGTGTCTGAGGCAGGCTGTGCCTTTATTGGCAGCGTATTACAGTATGGCTGTTTATTGATTACACCCCGCTATGTTTATGTATGTGTGTTCTGGCCTCTTGGGTAGCTTCAATCCTGCACTGGTGCTTGAAAGAGTTGAGATATTGGATGTGTTTATCCAGGTACAATAAATTATCGGTGGCGTAAATTATTCAAGTTAAGACAAACATTATTTTGTAGGACTGAGACTGTTTGCGTTATTTGGAATATGCTTGAAGACAAGAAGAACCTGAGAGAAGACACAGATGTTTTCAGTAATTATTGTGCCTTAATCAGAGTATCGATCCTTTGTAATTGCACTGTATTAATTGATTGGTTTCCTTGCGCTTGACTATAATGGCTATATCGCTACCTCGATTCTTAGTCAGTAAATGACAATAACAAAGGTCAAATGTAAAGCATCATGTTCTGGCAATTATATTAACACCAAAGAGTGTGTGATAGAGTATGTTAATTTAATGTCTGAAGAGCTTTCTTAATTCACAAAAAATCCAGTGTAATATCAACTTTCCTTCCCCATTTTGGTGATTTCAGCAAAATTTGCTGCTGTGCTTTTGAAAACCTGCTGTTTATTTTGGCAATGAGAATATGGAATTTACCACTTGCTTCATGGCAGAAGTATCAGTATTTATAGCTTTCAAATTTACAGAGTTCTCTGTATCTTGTACGGTTTTTTAACAGTAGTTGAGTTTTATTGAAGATGAAATAGTCAGTCTACTATTTCAGTGTTTCAGACTGTCATTATTGTTTTAGCTTTTAATAAGCCATGCAGACCATCAAGACACAATTTGAATGTAATTTGATGAATAAAACAATATTACTGGAATATTTTACCAATGTCTTCATTTTGCTTATACAGCACTGCTCATATTACACTGATTCACTTACCATTTCCTCCTGCTGTTTCTCATATCCAGTCGTTTGAATGTTGTGTTTTGCCTCAGGTCAGCGGTCACCACCAGTCTTAACCATGATGCTACAAATTGGTAAGTGGTTAAGGAAAAGATCCCAATGATTACTATGTGGAGTCAAGTGATTTTTAAATTCTGTTTCATGGTTACCATGTGTTTCATTTTTGGTAACTATTTTCTCCTTATTTTAATGTTTTAGAAGTACAATATGAGGATTAAGTCCTAATTAAAATGTAATGTTCTCATCACCAGCTCAATTAGAAAAAGAGCTGCTTCACTCCCCTTCAAACTGACAACAATCAGAGCCAATGATCCCACATTCAGAGATGGCTGTCAGTAAACACTTAGCTTGGTATTAATGGCAGTATTTAACCACGGCCCAGATTTGGGTCGTGAACTAGGGGCCATCCGTTCCTTTTAAAGCTGAGTGATTTACACAATTCATTAAAGCCAGTGAATCTTCAGCCAGCGTCATATTAAATGGTTACTTACTCTCAAATAGCCCCTTGGGAGTTGAATTGTTGGGTTGCGAATAGATTAAAGTTTACATTGAAAAGAGAAATTGAATTCAGAGGTAATCAATAGCATAATGGGCCAGTGAGAGGAGCCTGCTGCCTGAAATGAAATTACCATATTTTTAATCTTAATTTTCCACTCTGTTTATCTGACAGTGTGGATGTGCAATCCAAACAGATAATGAGAGAGTGGGATATTGACAGTGGGGTCCTCTGGAGTGCTTGTTTCAGTGATTAAACGCTGTGATCTGTGATTACTTTGTGTCGGGTGTCAGGCTGGCGGCCAGGGCCCGGGGAGACGCAGGCACATAGCAGCTGGAGCATCATGGGTCTCCGAGGTACTAATGCACCTGACACAGCATTGACAGCATTCTAAACCCTATCAGGGACTGCACCACACGGCAGCCGCCACAATAGCAATACTCATGGCACTATCTACATCAGAGTCAGCATATATCCTCTCTGCTCTCCCCTCGATAACAGCCAACACAAGAATGGCGACAACAAAGTTTGCACAATAAGTATTATTAACCTGATACCTTCCTACACCTCTCATAATAGGGCCATTTTAAGACATATCTGAATAGGTGTGCAAATAGCAACGGCGTCAACATAGTGCTGATGTAGCTTTAATAAATAGATGTCTGAGCAATAGAAAGAGAAACCTGCCTGGCCACACAATGAAGTATAATCCCAAAGAAATAAAATACAAAATAAGAGTCAGCACAATGAGGAGGCGGTGAATGAAATGATGGATGAATTCAAACTATGGCAGTTAGCCCATCCACACTTTAAGAGACAAGTGATACGTCGGTGCTGATTTGAGGATGCGATACATATTCTATTCAGTTAAAGGTGTATTATTGTCAGTTGAGAGAAGCATAATGTAACAAGTATCTATAGCAACTGAAAGTGCTGTAAATTGTTAAAGGTTGTTTTGTTATGGGCTAATAAAGAAGTAGTCACACGGCCATTTTGGGTTGAAGAGACAATGTTTTTTTTTTTTACTTTTTGTCATGCAAGCATTTTCTTTTGTGACGGATACTGCTGTTTGACAAATGGAAACAAATTGCATGGTGCAGGCATCTGAATGGCAGGGAGTTGGGGAGTGTCAAACTCGGTGCTGAAAGACGATGGAGCGAGAGCCTCAGGTTTTTGTGGGCGACTCAGACCTGACTGATCCCAGCATAAAGTACTTGTTGAAGAGAAGGAGAAAAGGAGAACAGGATTTCGACAGGCTGCAGTGAAATTAGGAGAATTGACTATGGCGGCTTTGTTCCTGGCTGGTGACATGGGGTGGGGGAGATGGGGAGACTTGAGCGATTCCCCAGAGACTGTGCGCTCAGCCTTTCTAAAGTGACTGCAAACTGAATATCTGACAAGTTCCCAAGGCCTGACATGACTCTGTGTAGAGCTAAGAAAAACAAACAACAAATAGCACCTTTTAAGATACATGGGGTGACACAGGATGTAGTGTGATAGAAAATGGCTTTTTATCTTGTTAAAAATAGAGTTTTTTTCCCCCCTCAATTCGGAATATGTTGATGCTATATTTTCTAGATTGTTGCAACAACCTAGTTAGACCTAGTTTTTCCTGTGACAGACTTTGTGCAAGTAGAAAAATGAGAACTACCAAATGTTGATTTCCAACTTCCTAGATGATTTAGAACTAGCAATCTGTCTTTGATCCCATATGTCTCATCGCAAACAGCAACACTGACTGCAAGTAGTTCCTCCCAGCTTACACACATGTGAGGTTTGATCAGCCATACTGTATCATGCTGCCTCAGCAGTTTAGTGGCCACCCAAACTGACCTTACAGGCTGGACTACTAATACTGCAACAAACAGTAATTATAGGTCCCAGATGTAATTGATGATTATGCATCGCAAACTCTCCAGGCTATGGTATGTTTTAAACTATGTGGAGTGTGAGTAATATTCCACCTCTAGTACAGAATTATATTTCATCAACAAAGCCCCTTAACTTAGTTTCAACATATTTTTTTGGAGGATAGGTAATGAAATAATGGCTAAGTTATCATATCATACATTTGTTTCATTCAAGTTATAAGGCGTCTTACCCTCTTATTTAGTGAAAAAAAAACCCCCAAAAAACATGAAGGCACTCCAGGAAAACAAACGGTCTTAGGGAGGCATGGAGTTTTACCTGTCCCTGCTACTTTGAACTGGCTAATGTGGCTCTTTGAAAGGCCACCAAATAGGAAACCCCTTTGCATGCTTTAGCCTTAAATCCTGGGCATGCTCTGTCACCTTAGAAAAATGCCGTTTGATTCTTCAACTGCGAGAGAAAGGAGCAAAGTGGAGGGCTAGACAATAGCAGAGGGCTTATCTCATCAGTAAATAAGGCTTATTGCTTAAAGCTATAAAAGGCAATGCTTATTGGTGATGTCATCCTTTTGTGGAAGATTGATGAAGCTTGAGGCAGGGGCCATGGTCTCTGTGTGTGTGTGTGTGTGTGTGTGTGTGTGTGTGTGTGTGTGTGTGTGTGTGTGTAGGAATGGTGGAGGACATGTGTGGCAAACTCGAGAGTTTATAACTTTTCCCTGTAGCTTGATATAATTTAAAATGTATGACATATATTTTAACTGCTGCTGCACTAAAATTGCAGTCTTTGGTGGTAAACTAACCCAAATGTACTTCAAAGTTCCATCTGGCCAGGGGGCTTTTATCCTCGGCCATGAGAGTGGTTGATGTTCTGTGCATGTAAACGTGCAGCTTTGGGTAAAGGTGGGGACAGCTTGTGTCCCCCATTATTGTCTGGTTGCATTTACGTGAGTCCAAGGGCCCACTGTGTCTTTTAGGGTTACTTTCTCATCATTTTTCCTAATGTAGAGACCCACAGGGTTGGTGGCAAGCTCACAATGCGGCCGTTGTATGGTTACTGTCAGCTCTCTCAAATAAGGCTTCCTGTTCATTAGACTTCTTTTCACCTCCGCACAATGCGCCGGCTTTGCAGCAATAGTGAGTCGACGCCCATCTCTTCAATGCCATGTGAATAGTTCTAAATAGTGTTTATGCAAGCCATTGTTGCCTATTGTGTGTCCAGTCTTAATGCACAGTGATTTGCCTGCTTTTGTAGCCTGGGATACATTATCTTGCCTATGTGGCTTCAGATGCATGCCTGGCCTTTCAGCCAGTAAACAGTCTAAAAGTTAACTCCCCATGGACAATGCTGGAGATGCCTGATAAAGTGGGACAGAGTATACTAACTAACTGGCCCATTTCATGTTGCTCTACAATTACTCAAATGGCTTCCTCTCCTCTGTATACATGACTGTTTCAAACTTCTTCTTATTCCCTCTTTTCAGGGAGCAACTGTGACTTCTCTGTTTTAACTTTGAGGACATAGAGTAATCTAGTGCAGTTTTTTTGCAAAGGAAATAGAAGATTATATGAATGGCAATTCTAATTAAAAGAAAGTTTGGGAAAGAGAGAATTAAACATAACTTCAAAGTTGATTGTAAGTCAACTCCTCTGAATATAACTGTTTTTTCCCCCACTGAATATACAGTAATGTTGATGCTGTTGCTTTCAAAGATTAAACTGACACTATCTGTTGAACATCTGGTGAAGAATGTTTATTCAGTGGGTAGATGTATTTAAACCCTGTGTCTTTATTCTTCAAACCGTCAGTGTGAAAATGAAAGGGTAATACAGATAGACAGCCAGGTGGATAATCTGACACACATCACCGTCAAAGAATAAAAACTTTTAAATCTTTAAGATAATGTCAAAATGATATGTCTTGTAATGGAAATTGTATGTCTCATGACTTCCATCAGTTACTTTAATATGAATTTATGTTGTTATACTTAATGTTTATGTCATAACTTCATTGAATAAGTTGATTAGTAAAAAAGATAAGAAGCAAAGCCATACAACTTTTGCTTCTGTGCACATTAATCTTGCTTTGTATTAGGATCCCCCTCTGTTCTTGCTGGTTATGTTTGACACAATAGACTATAGTATATACTTCCTATTCTTGGCTAACTTTGGTTAGTAAGTTGCTCAACTGTTCAGTTATCTAAAGGTTGTTGCCAGGGCACTTTGGATATATTATTTCTTAAGTTGCGTCAATTCTGATTTAAAGATAAGCTTGTGCGTGTTCCTCTAGAAAAAGTTGGCAACAGTGTAAATGTTTTGATAAAGAACAAAAAAACTTTTGAAAAATGAGAGAGCAGGACTGGGCAGCATATCACAGTCTTTATCTGTTTGTAACATTGTTCCAGAGAGCATATACATCACCTCCAGAGTGTAACTGATAGGCCTAACCATTCACTCCTCGGATAGATGCACAAAAGCCGAAGATATCTGCGGCACAGATTACATTATACTCAGTTCAAAAGCATTCACAGTCAAGTATGCAGAACTCGACTGCGCTGAAAAAAAAGATGCTTTTAATGTCGGCCAATGATTACAGGTGAGAGATGTAACTGATAGTCGGGCCATTATTGTTTGGAGATTTGGTGTGTTTGACCCCCTAAAGCATTCTGCTGCCAAGGGAATTTATAACAAGCCTGGGACCCTGAGGAAAGGAATGTTATGATTGCTCTCACTGACACTGATACAACAATGTCACGTTACACAACTATATCGCCGGTTCCTAACTACAGCAGATGGGGGAAGGTGTGCTGGCGGTGTGACGGAGCGGCGTCTCGCTACAGGAACACTTAGCACAGCCTCAGCAGCAGGGACTTCATTAACCTGTCAGAGTGAGGCTGGATGTTGTTTTGTTTTTGATTGCCACAACCTCTCATATCCATGGTGTTGCTATTTCATTTGACCTCCATTAGCCCACCAGGTGTGTTTCAGATTTTATTTAATGAACTGTAGTCGTATGGTAATTCATTGCCTGCAACAATACTCCTTCAAGCAAACTTTTTTTTTAACCAAAGTAGTGGTGTTGACTTGCATTGCTCCTGGCTGATATTTTAATTAAGGGCCTTCTTATCAAATAATGAAATAAAGAATCTGTTTCTTGCCCAATGCTATTACCTCCCACAAATCAAAAGGTTTCCACTGTAATGTCTTGCCTCCCATGCCAGTTAATTAGCTAGCGTTGCACTACATACTAATGCTACTTTCATGAGAATAATCTGAGACAATGAACCTGTCTCTTTTGTGTCCTTCTGCAAACCCTCTTAATTAATATCAGCAAATACAAACCAAAGTTAATTGAAATTTGAACGTCACATCTTCATAGTTTACAATAATACAATCACTAGTGTTTTGTTACTGTTGTTGAATTACTGTAATAGCTGGTATCATATCTCTATTTAGCATTTCATTGATCATTTTCAGGGATGCAGCAGAAGAAAGAAATGTCTTAACCATGAGTAAACAGAGGAGGCAATGTATGCAACCCCAACATTGATTTGGACCGAGGTATTAATATTCACACTCCTCCAGATAATCATAGCAAGGTTTACGTGATTTGTTTTCATTGATTAAGTGACATTTCCCCAGCTCCTCACATCATGGTTATTAATATAGTTTGCATTGATATTATTTCTGCATTAACAACAATTTCACCAAGTGAGAGAGATTACAGGACTGATGCGAAAGAGTACCATCTCTGTGGCAGATAGCTTTAATCAGAGCCCCTTTTGATACAAAATCTTTACAACTTTAATCAATCTTTATGGACAAGCTTTTCAGCCCGTATGCAAGTTTGAATAGCATAGTTTTAAAGAGGCTGCACCCTGCTGTCAGATATTTGATAAGTTTTGCAAATTGCAAATCATTCCAGGAATATGAATTAGGCTTTGCATCCCGAGTGGTCAGACCGCTCACTTTATTCAGCTGGTTTACATGCATTCTGTGTATTGTCTACTTAGTACCAGCTAATGTAATAGGGCCAACAATTCCCAACTAGCGTGGGATTGTAGTAAGACCCACAACAAAGCACATCCTGGCACACTACTATTCCGGCAGGATTTTTTTGTTATCATACTTCTTTTGTCATATTGGCCCATGAACAGAAATAGCTAAACAAAATAAATAAATAGATAAACAGTGGGTTGTCTTTATAGCCTTTATGCCGTAATATTTCTGAGCCAAGAACATTTCTAAAGTTAACATTATTTATGTTCCGGTAGCGTTGGTCACAGTCTGTCATACATTATTTGCATCTGCATGTCCGATTAACAATTATGACATATTCCTAAGATCAGGCTCCTAGCACTCTAACCACCCACCATGGCAATTAACTGTCTACTAAGCTAACAAGCGTAACACACATGCCTGATGCAAGCCAGTAGAATATCAAGCTACTCTCCCAGATGTATCCCTATTTACCCTGTAGTGCCACTGTCAAGACGCTTTCCATGTGCAGGCTAACTCGTTTCTAATGCTGTTGAAGTTGCCCCTCTGGACTTCTCTTCTTCCTTGCCACTTCCTAAAGAGGTTTACTCTCACCAGTACAGATACTGGCTTTAACAGAGTATAACTGGCCTTTGAAATCCACAAGAGATAGAGAGAACAATTCTCCATGCGAGGGACTAGTGAGATTTTGCTTGTCAGAGGGAAAGTGGCTTCAGACATGTTCAATGGAACCACGGCTTTTCTTAGTGTCTTAAGGACTATTAGTTGTGTAGTGAATTTCACAAGGTTATCAGCAGTGATAGCCTCCGCTGTGTAAAGCTGACATGTTCAAGAAATCACACTGACCTTCACTCTGCTCAGGCTTGTTATCGCTGGCTAGGCAAGAATATGGCAGGAAAAAATAACTTGAAAATGCCTGAATACCTGCAAAGATTGATCCACAGATATTCCGGCTAAAGCCAAGCAAAGAGATGCTGTACATAAAATTCTCTCATTCTTAATGTGAGCCAGTGTAGAGGGCAACTGGATTTAATAGAGGAGAAAGAGGCCACTTGTTACAGTTTACACTGTATTTCATCACAGTGGTTTTGTTACCATAGAGCACAGAGAGGATTAAACAATTCAAGTACAAATCCATATTATGGGTTTGCGCAGGTAAGGGTGCTTTACTATCTTTGACATTTCTGGAAATATAGATCCACAGTGAATGTGCCAGGTGAGATGTCATTTGACTGTTGCTATGGGTTAAAGGGTTTTATCCAAAACAGCATCTAAAAGTAGAGGGGTTAGTGGTAAATCCAGACAGTTTTCACAGGACGATTGCCAAAAAAACTAAACTATCTGTTCTACTCATTTCTAAAAAAGCATTGATCATTGGGGCATAGCCAATATGGAGGTTAATCCATTCTAGTGTCTATACTATGGGATGCTTATGGAAGCACATTTGCTTAGGGCAGTCATGCAAATTATTACTTACTGCCCTGTAAGCTGATAACACAAATTAGATACCCATTAAAGTCGAACAATGTATATAGAATGAGCAAAGATTGCAAGTGATACCTGAAGGGATGCCTAAGTCGTATGGCACTAAAATATGCCTCATGCTTGCAAACTTCAAAAGTGGAGAGATGTTTATCCTTGGGATTGGAAGATGCATAATAGTAATCTCATATGCACAGAGGCAGCTGCCAGGTGGAGGATAGCACACTGCATGTTTATGAATAGAAATCATTACAGGGACTGGGGAGCATACCGGCATGGACAAGTGACACAGAACTTTTTTATCATCTACCCAGTGCACACTACAGCACTTAAAAGTTCCTGTACCTAAACGCTTAGTGCGGCATAGTTTAGCTGTGGTCATTTTGCGCTGTACACGATCGGTGAGTCGTATTTTTGTTTCAGTCCTGCTAGCCGCTTGTTGAATAGATACAGGTGTTAAGAAGCGTTTGTTAAAGTCCCTCTAACTTTAAGTCCTGACCTGAATGTGGGCTGGAGGGGTGAACAATAAGGCTGTTAATACGATCCTGCCACCTGAGGGGCCTGTGAAATCAGTGCACTGAGAAACATGCCAGCTCTAACAGCAGCGCCACAACTCCACTGGGCCTCTACCTGCACCAGCCTCTGCTCCTATCAGATGAGCCACTTTAATTAACGTGCCAAACTCCTCTCTGAGGGCGGACGCAAATGTTCAGCCGCTTTTAAGAGGTGGAAGCGCCGTTCTGTTTGTGGTGGGTTAGGCAGGAAGTGCTTCAGGCCCGTTTTGGAAAACCCTGGCAAATACTACCTTTGACTTGCCTGTTGTTGTCTTTGAGCCCCTTTCCCTTTCTGCTCTGCTGGCTGGGTGATAGTTAGGGATTCATCTTAAAGCCTCCCCTTTGTCTGACAGACCGTGGAGTCAGCAGTTATTCTTCAACTGACGACTTTCAATGCTTGGCGGTGAAAGTGATGAAGCTGAAACACAAAGGCAAATTAAGGGTACAAAAACACTCGCCATTGTCCCATTGTTGAGGGTCACAAATCGTCAAGTAAAAGCAACACAGCGTGGTTGAAATGTATTCGCCTCCATCCCTTTCCCCCTCCCTCCCTACCCCTCTCTTTATATTCATTAGATTCATTATAGGCCACAAAGGATTGCCAACAAAACAGCTTGTGATTTTAGTTGAATTCATCCCCCTCTGAGGCCTGCAGGGAAATTAAAGTAGGTGACTATCACTGGAGGGGGAGCAGGCTTGACACATCTGAAGCTTTCAGTGATGCTAATAGCCAAGCGTATCCAAAATACACAGGAGCTGACCCCAAACAGATTGTGGGGGTTTAAAATCATTAGTTTGCAAATGAAGCAAAAAGTACATTGGTTCTATGGTAGAGTCAGCCCACTCTGAACCTTTGATTAGTGTTTGTCAACTCCCCTTTCTCTTCATACTCCCCCGCCCACTTGCAATCCAGAAATTAATAAAGGAGACATAGCGACACTTTGGAGGGAAACGCTTGCATCTCCAGCACCTGTTAAACAAATGCACTTAAGGCAGGAATCAAATTGCAGGCAGGTTTAAATTGGTGTAAAATCTTCATTTAGATGATGCCCCCAGGGCCTGCTTATTACTTGAGATTTATATAGCATTAGTTCTGCCTCGCAAATGTGGTGCACCATTCCACCTCAGTGAAATATGAAGAGGTTTGATAAAAAGCTACAACAGATTCTCTCATTAAAAAAACCTAAACCTTTTAAAGATTCATTAATTGAACTTGTGGCATGCAGCTCTGACATGCACAGACTTCTGTGCTTGTGCCCTTGAGCGCTGTATGCTATACAGTGTAAGATGTTGCTGTGGCTCATCTGGATAGGTTACTGAGAAGAAGTGCGCTGACAACAAACTACACTATCTGCAGTGCTGAACACATCTCATGTACCGCACATGTTCATTTTGTAGCGGCCGCCGTTTCTCAAGTAAGGTATACATGAAGAATACTGCGAGGCTCCTTGCACCTGTTGTTTTTTTAGTCCGAATTTGAAGTTGGTTACACCGGAACATTTGCAATAAAATGTCATGTTGCCGGGAGCGGCACAAATCAGGGTGCAGGCTGTAAGGAAAACACCACAAAGGCATTCCAGTTGTAGGAGTCCCCCTATTGAGTGTGTGTGTTTCAGTCACCAATCTGTTTTGTTCGCGATCCTTTTCAATTTGTTTACATTTGGCCCCTGCTGGAGAGGGACAGTCTATTGATTTATTGTCCCCCGCTTCCTGAGAGTGGCGTTAAGAGTGCACAAGGCCCCCCGTCTTCAGGCCCTGCTCTCGCATTGTGTCGCCCGGTTGCCGGCCTCTGTTACAGAGATAGGCCGGGGAAAGGCCCTGCCCAAGCATCACAAGGACCTCACAAGAAAGAAACCCCGAGCCACACGAAGGCCTGAGAGACAGCAGCGCAGCACAATGTAGCTTCATCTGAATAGCAGACTCCATGGGACCTTTGCCTCCCACAGAATACGATTTCCTTGACGCGGGTTTCATTTATGTGCCTTTTACAATGCGAATGTAATTGTGTCAGATCTGTTTTGTGGATGCTAATTTTATTATAGTAATTATAATAAAATAATATTATATTATTATAATACAAATGTGTCTGTGTGAAATCAAAATTGTTCTTTACAAATCTTGAGCATAATTAGAAAAAAGAAATATCTATATATGTATTTTCTCAGGTGGAGGCAATGTTTTTTAATGTTGTATTTTGCTTCCTCCATCAGGGTGGTTTGTATTCATGTTCAGTGACATCTCCTTTAGCAGACTGATATTTTCTCTGAAAAGCATCTGTCTGAAATTCTAAAGAACAATTTATATGAGTGAAAAGAATCATTTCAGATGAAAGTTAAAATGCTATTGTAAAACGGCCTTTTCACTCCTCTCGCTTGAAGATAAACAATTTCCCATGAATATATGGCTGGGCCCCCTATCTCTCACAAAAATCAGAATGTGTCCCATACTGAGCCTATTGTAGTCTATTAAAAGAAATCCTTCCCTGTGGCAACCATTTTGCAGGTTTCAAGTAGATAAATGCCTTCCAAGAGGGATAAGAATGCATTTCTACAAAACTGCATTAAAGAGTAATGTTTGTCAACTACTCCGATAAAAACTTCACAGTCACAATTCTTTTTAGAGGCGGCAAATGCATTGGCAATGTGCAAAGCTGATTGGTCTGGGGAGGCTGCCTACAGGTTAGCAGGCCTCATTTCCAATCTCTGACAGCAATATGTGTCGCCGTGCGCTTCATCCCGATTGCTCATGTTGAACACAAACCATGGTCACTCTATATATGGAAATCTCTGTCTTCGGGGCGAAAAAAAATTAAAAAGGTGAGATTGGCACTTTAACCTCCATGCCCCCCTGAAAATATGTTTTAGTCTGATACATTATACTATTGCGAATTATTTATCAAGAAGATACAAGCTTGATATTTCAAAAAAATAATGAGATGTTGAGGTGGCAGCTGGAATGTTCTGGTCCAGTGAGCAGCATCTATGAATCGGGGGAAATGAAGTAAATATGGCGGGCTGAGACACACCATGCGTAGAATGTGAAAGAGTGGAGTGCGCTGTTTAGGTGGCACTGGCCAAAAAGTTTAGAATCTAATATTGCTTTGTGGTCACTTTCTTAGAATAGTGACAACAAATGGAGTTGTATAATGCTATAACAAATAACTATTATATTAATTCACCTGAAATCAAGGTTTAAACATTGTCACTGTAGCACTATTTCAGCTTACCTACAGTGCAATTGTGCTGATGAGCGTGATGTGTTAAAATCAGAAGCCGTTAGAAATGAAAATTGAACGTCTCAGTTCTCCGACAAGACATGAATATAATATAACTCAATTTGTGTTAGACGACTAAAAACATGACCAGAGTCCAATATAGAGGCTGCAATCTGTCAGACAAAAACAAAACAAGTGTTGTGCTACCTTCAGCTGAAAGAGCCCACCTGTCGACACGCTGCATTCAGAGAACAAGTCATCCAGTTGTTGAAGTCATACAAAGCAAATGAAGAGAAGAAATCCATTCACACACTCTTTGAATACAGTTGGAGTGTGTCTCTCCACAGATGACTGTTATGTGAAAGAACAAAACAGAGAAAGACTGTGTATTAATTTAATTCAGACCCTGTCAGTTATTGCTTTCACTCCACTGTTGCAAATGGTGTTTCATATTAGTCCTTCATAATACCTTGCTAAACGCATTGCAATCAAGGTAAACCATGACTTGTTTGATTTATGTAAGGCAGTACGCACCAACATGTTTTTCACAGAAACCTCAACACCTACATAACGTCATTTAAAACTAGGACATGTTCGCAGAGGGAGGATTATACTTTATGAATACTTGCCTTCTTACTGCTATTTATATAGGCTGTAAATAAGATACACAATTCTGTATTATTCTATGCTGTTGTAGAAATTTAAATGTGATAATGTTTACATTTGTATTTGTTTAGTAGTTCCATCCCAGTAGTTTCATCCCTGTTACAATATAAAACAAGCATTCTACTCATCATGCATCAAAACACTAGGCTACTATACGCTGTGTTTCAACTTGTTGATTGAAAAAAAGTAAATCAAATGACAAGGAAAGAAATTGGTTTATTTCAGAGCCTTTCCCCTCCCCATTCTAAACTCCTTTCTTTGTTTTGATTTATTTCATCCTCTCAGAACATCCCGTTGCTTTTCAGGGCCCCCTTTGTTCTTGGTGAAGGGGTCTTTTATTTGGGAGAAATCTCCCATCTCAGACCAGCGCTTTGCCTTGATGCAGATCTTCATTAATCTCCGGGGCCGCTGTGGGCTCTATGGCAGCCTGCCGTTTTGATGGGAATTGAATTTGATACCGTATTGTGGCTTGTATGGAAGCTAACAATGGCCTGTGTTCCTTCCTGTGTCTGTGCACAATCAGAGAGACCCAATTAAATAATTTGGTACAATAAAGGGGAACAAAAGGATACCCAGGCTTAAAGTGAGGGCTCCAACATTTGCATTCTACCTATTTCTGTATCATGTTAATTAATTCGCTTTGAAACCACTGGGGAAAGCACAATGGAAAACAGTGCAGCTCATTTCAAAGTATGTCGGAGGATGCTTTATATTCAGGTGACATGCTAAATCAACATTTTACAATAGAATATTCACTTTTTTCTCTGGAGCACCAGAAACAGTTAAAAAGTGAATTTGCTTCATTTGAATACTGCTTCTTTTTTCTAGTGAGTTTTCATTTATTCAAAGTGAACTTTGTACAGGGAACCAAATGTAAAATACAACAGTTGTTTGATGCCAAATCATTTCCAATAATGTGATGTTGTGATTAATTGTTAATGTCTCATCTTGAACAATGTGAAAGGTTCCTGTCTGGTGGGGTTAAATAATCACATGTTTGAATAGCATAATTTCACTTGCTGTTTCATTGCTATCTAAAATGACTCTCATGATAACCTGCCCTTAATTAAAGTGTGAATTGTGTCATATACAACTGCCTTTGTTGATGTTAATATGTCATATCCAATGAAGGGTAAATGAATTGTCCATGAGTGGCCCGTGATAAACGGTGATGGGACCCATATGGAGCTGTCAGTGGACCGCTGGTGGGCTCTCCTGGTCCAGCCGCTGTAATTGAAAGAAATGAGCCATGGAGCTGACACATTAGCAGTCTCCCTAGAGATGGAGTGTGCAACACATACACACACACACACATGCACACACACAGACATATGCACGCACACTCAGACACACGCACATCCTCAGTTCTCTACACATCATCTGTGTGCCTGGTGTACCAACTTTATCTGACTGAAACTATAACCCAGACAATGTCAGTCAGTCTGGCATTGGACAGCGCCCTACTGTAAATGAGACAGGGTGTAAGATTGGGTAGGTCTCCGTCTGGGTTAAGGGGATAATGAGAAACTGCCCTGCAGTGAGTTAATCAGCTCATCGCTCTCCCCAGCACTGCCATTTATTTGCTGTTTATTCCCCAGCCCAGGCCCCCAGGGGGACGCCTGTCTGTGAGGCAGCACCTGCAGCTTCCCCGACGCTTGATTTAGTGCTGTAAATGCTGCTTGTGGGCCAGATTACGCTGGACAGTGATCAAACCTTATTTGCACTCTGATTAGACAAACTGCTCCCTGCACTGACCAGGCTGAAGCAATTCTCCTTTAGTAATTTTATACTGCTGCCCTGCGTAAAAATGATTAACATGGCCTGGATGAATGTGGCAGCCGTTCACCACAGCAAAATCCCTGCATAGCACTGGTTCAGAAACAGATATCAGTGCTACTGCTATCAGCCCAGTGTGCTCCATTTTGATTGTTAAGGTCATAACTATTGATAGATACATAATATACCTCCAAATGTTGTGGAAGCAAATTCTGCAATATTTTGGCAAATAATACAGTTTGTCTTCTTCAGTCAGAATTATAGATTTGAAATTCATATATTCATATGTCGCTGTCAGGTGAAAACCTTGTATCTCCCAAATGTAAACTTTTCAGGAACTAAGAAAAACAGCCTTGTTTTCAGCTTGACCACCATGCATTTTTCAGTTCATCCAGTGGGTTTTGAAAGGGTTTTAGAATTTTCCATGTAGAGACTATGTAGTCCTTCAATTAAAGTTAAAATATGAAAAATCACCACAATTGGAGTTAGGAGGTTTTCACACGACAACAGCGATATATAGTTTGCCTCATAAAAATGACTCCAGAAAGTGGATTGTCAGCTTGGCTCAGTGATGTTAGCCACACCAAAGTTAGAGAGGGGCAGGCTGTTTGTGTGGATATATGTTTGTGTTGGGCCGCCTGATTGTGTGGCCGGCTGATTCAGCAAAACAGTTGCCCCTTTCACCTCCCAAAAGCTGAGACAAACATCTCTCGGACAGTTTGATTTTATCACTCACTTTAGCCTAAAGCAATCAATATATACATCTCCTGTGTTCCTTTGAATTATTCCCACTGCACCTTGGGTACATGTTATGTCGCTAAGGCAGAGCTACTCTTTATAGTAGCATGTTTCAATACATTTTCCATTATTATTTCCTCTTCTGATATTGAAATAATGTAAATAAAAAACAGTCAAGGATTGATACATACAGTTGCAGAGAGATTAATATGTACAGCATGAATCATAGCACATTACTCACACATATACACACTCTCATGCACACGCATACATACAAATGCACCATGTGCATATGCTGACACCATACACACACACACACACGCACACACACCTAAGAGCAAACAATATGTAACCTTCATATGTATTGTGTTTAGAGGAAGGTCCCATGTTGCATTCAGAGCAGAAAGCACTCCAGCAACGTCATTGTACAGCAGATTTCAGTGCTTCGGAGCTACACAAAGCCTGCTCTTTCCACCAAACGATCAGGCCATCTTAAATATTTACACAATGCACCTGAGAATGAATAGGTATATAGTGCACTGGCAAGGTCTCTTTTCTTTCACCTGCCTCAGCGCAGACGCTAGCGAAGTATTAACGAAGCCGTTTTCTGGTCTGCTCCCTTTACCTTGATCCTCTCACAGAATGCCATTCTGCAGAGTCTCTCCATCATTTCTCTAGCATTTACTGTATTACCATAACCCTGATGCAAGGCCCATTTAGAATTGTGCCTGGAAGATCAGCAAGTGTATTAAGGCAAAGGGGCATCATTGTGAGGAAAATGTATAAACAGTTGAAAAGAATGGAGGGCAATGCTCATAATGGAATCTGAAAGCTTTCATTTTTGTTCTCATTGTCTCTCCTTCCTTCTCTAAACAACCTTCCCTTTTCCAGCTATCAGTGCAAAGTTCTTAGAGAGAAAATGAAGTGCATTCATGCCTCCTGAAAGGGGCTTTTAAGGTTGAATACAGCTCAGACAAAAGGGAAGGTGGGCTAGTGCTGGCCTGAGAATGACTCGATGTTTATAACCTCGCCATGCAGAATTCAAGAAGGCTGAGGAATGGATGAATACAAATGAATGAAACTGGCTATAGAGCACATCCAAACCACAATGCTGGGAGACTTATTGGTATTCATCGACAGTTTTTGTGGTGGTTGCTAAAGTGATGTGATGTATTGCAGGTTTTGTGAAATGTTTTTAGATTATTAAATACAAGCTTTGAAAGATACAAAATATTGCTGTTGAATTTCAGTTAGCAAACTGACACTGGCAAAACTGATGCTGTTTTTCCATATTTCTTTTTTTGGAAGAAATTGTCCTTTAGAATAGTATTATTGTATTTTTATTGATTCAGAGTGCTGAAAAGATATGCATCTTGAAGATGAATGTACGTTTACGATAAGATACAAAGAGCATTTTTCTTAGCTGTCAGGCCCCCTCCCATTGCTCCCGGCCCCTTTCTCTCTTCATCTTGCCAACTGGTGCTCAAAGCTTCTCCTCCGCTGACCAAGCATCAGCTTCCCTTCTCTGATAAATGGGCTTCTTTGAATTGATGGCAGGCTGGAGGAAAAAGAGATAATCCTAGATAATGTGGACACAGTTTTCATTTCTTGTCACCCAATTAAACTGCAATTATCCCAAGTGCAGGAGAGGAGAAAAGTGGAAAGAATGGCTAAAGAATGGGAGAGCGAGGCTCCCTGGGACACTCTCTACCAGACACATTAGCCCAGATTTGCTCCATTCTGATAAAAGAGACCCATTCCTTGCACTTGGCAGTGCACAGCAAGTGGCAGACCAGCTGCAACCTGGGGTTTAGAATACAATGCCTGTACAATGTTTGTGCCATGCCTCAAAGTGGCTGGGAAGAAAAAGATCAAAATGTATACAGGTTGTCTCCCTACTAAAGCAGTGTGGCATTTGTATGGCGCTCTGTGTGTCTTTAGCAGAGCTGAGGACATCAAGGTTTTATCCCTTAACAGTCCCTATAGATTTTTTTTGTTTGTTTTATGATGCTAATGTCCAAGACGCATTGTCGGGAGGAACAAAAGTGTGTATTTTGTGAAACCTTTGTCATCACTGCTTGCAAGTGACTGATCAATGTAAGAACCGTGGAGCAGACTACACAGGGGTTCGAAAACCTTCACACAATTCCTTAGCATGCCCAAATCTGCTTTGACCCGGAGCTTGTGTGCACCTACTGTTCCTTAAAAGAATCGACCACTGCTTTAAAAAGGGACGCTTCCTCCGTCAATTGTGTGCCTCCAGATGAATCGAGACTGTGTGAAACCCTGCATTGGCACAAAATCTAAGAAGTAAATTAATGTCTTTTGTAATTACTGTTCCTTGTAGTAATTATCACAAGGGACAATTTATGCATTAGCTTATTGATTTGACTTGACCCTTGGCAGAGCTTAATTTGGACAGAGAAGACACTTTTGGCTTGCGCTGTCAAATGCAAACAGCCCTTGGGGCCCTGTTGAAGCTTTGCTCTCTAGGCGTGTCACAACCATCTTTAGCCAAGGACATCCCATGGGACGATGATCTGACTCTTAGAGGGTCCTGGCCTTTGCTACAGCCAGCTATTTAGGGTGTAGCTCTGCACGGGTATCAACTTTTGCCAAACAGAAAAGCTGTGCTGCTGAAAACCAAGAGGAGCGTTCATAATAGTCCTTCGTTAATCTTGACGCATCCGATTAGCGCTTTGAAGTCTTTGATTTGTAAAAGCCCCTGTTCCTTGCTTTACTACCCCTCCCCTTGCAGGCTCTTTAGATAAACATAGGAAATAAACAGATTATTTAAATCATTAGGCAAACATTATCTTAACACACAAACACACGCTGCCTCCTTTGGAATGCTGATAAGTGTAACCACTCTGCAGTGGCATCTAATGATGTTGTTGTGTGCGCTGTGTGCACAGTATCAGTGTCACGGCAGTAATGTATTGCTGATTATGGAGAGGGGAGAATACTCTGTCAAAATATGATCAATATTTCCCATAAGTGCCTCAGGTGCTGTGCATGAGTAATGGGCTGATTAAGCAACACGAGAGAGGCTAGTGTGAATGCAAGCTCTCCACTGCTGTGTCCATCAAATAATGAGATCACCTGAGACAGCCACTGTCACTGCCCCCCCCCCAAACAGGACGTGCTGACAGGACACTTGCCCTCCCATTGATCACATTGTCATTCAAGCCTATGCTTAGGATAAACACACACACACACACACGCACACGCACAAATGAAACACACATTCACACACTAGCACATGCTTCCGATGCAACCTGTGAAATGCGGTGCAAATATGACTAGCCTTTTCCCGTGTTATGTGTCTGCTATGATGAACTCTTACTCCGCTTGTTGGAATGGCCACATGTTTTGTCCCTTAGGCATGTCAAACAACACTGCTATAAAGGGTTTACCTAGAGAGATGTGACATTCAGCTGCAACAATGAGCCATCTGCAGGAACTCTGTTATTTCACTCTTTTGAAAAGTGGGAGTTTTTTTTTTCTCTCTCAATGACATGGTTATTATCTTGGTCACTTAATCTCCTCAAATAAGATTGATTTCCCCTTTCAAGCGGTGTTAGAGTGCCTCTGTCAGAAGGCATCCAGGCCATGGGAACCATGGAGTTCCAATGCATCCTCACAATTTTCCCATTTGATAGAGGTCACAGTCACTCGGGCTGTTTCTTTGACATACTGATGAGTAGACATACAAAGGCTCTTTCATTGTTACAACTGATAGAGAAGAGCATGGGTACATCCACAATACATGACAGGAGGTGATGTTCAGCTGTGCATGTGTGATATAAGTGCAAACACGCAGTCCAAATTTGATGAATATATACTTAGTCTCGCCGGACATGTGGATAATGATACCCAACTGGCAGGAAATATGTAATGGTATTTTTTCAAACCTACAGTAGTTTAAAGACCTCTTTCTGCTCACTTTGTCTTGCATTATCTCTCTCTAACATGATTTTAACTACACTAATAAGTAATTAACAAATACAAGTGTGCAATAAAAATGCATGTAAAAGCCTGTTCTGACACCGGGTATTAACATTTTATTTATTGTAACAAATGTACTTAGAAGCTACTGTATTTTTAAGATTATGACATTTTCATGAGATATTCTCAGGCTGGCAAAAAAACATGATTGGTTTCATTACAGACTTAATTCAATGATCTGCTATGTTCTTTATTTTTTGTCCAATTTGATTGTTCAGTTCTTCACTAATTCAATTCTGCTGCACTGGTAAATTCATTGGACAATGATTTATGAAGAGAAAACCATAAAAGGTCATCTTTAATAGCTGACTTGTGAATACCATGAATAGTGCTGCCTTTTAATCCATTCCTATTTATCTTTCAATTTTCATTTTTGCACGCATGTTTATTGAAAATTTCCTGAATTTGAATAGGGCCTTTAAGCTTAACTTAAGTGTTTTCACCTTTGTCCATTCAATTCAGACAAACGCAAATAGGTTCAGCTCATTATTTCCTAGCCATAACATCAGGGAACCATGTAGTGAAAGTCAAAGGTTGTTAACAAGTAAGAAGCACTATACCGTCAACTTTTACACAGAGGTACAAGCTGTCTTTGAACTTCTGTAAAATGTTAAAGATGAACAAGGCACCCACTGGGTTTTTTTTTCTCTGAAGGACGATGGCACACTATGAAGGCCCAAATAGCAAGTCGCTGCGCTGCCACAGGTTCAAGGAGATTGGATCACTTTTTGTTTGCCGAGCGGCCTCAATTCAGCCTCCACATAAAGAGAGAGAGAGACTAGGAGAGGACTGAGAGAGAGCAGTCTTTGTGGGGCTGAAGGAAAGGGGTGGATAAAAATTGCCTGGGTGCATTAGTTTTCTCTGATCCCAACTGGAACCATAAATGTATCTGAGAGATGAGCTATCTATGGCGGGCTGTGCCACAAGCAGGCCTTTTCTTCCCTCTGTCCCTATGATGAGTTAGCAGGACCTGCAGTGATAAAGCTGATAGAGGGGCTGCTATCAGGTGGCAGTCTGGGTAATTACAACTCTCTATTTGGGGCTTTGCAGTGATGCTGTGCCGATAAGGGGAATATAATGAGGAAAAAGGGCCAGCGATAATGTATCCGCTAAATGGTTGAAAATAGTCTATCATGGGAAAAGTCATCTCAGTGCCTGCAGGGAAACAAGTATCTTTGGATTTAAACCACCGGGCTCAGTGACAGAGAATGTGTGGAAGGTTTAAGCTAAACATTTGCCCTGTGGGTGGTAGCAGGAATCAGAGTTCAAAAATCTGACTTTTGACAAAGGGTAAGGAAGGCCGTTTTTTAATGATCCAGGAAGTCAGTTTGACTGCCACTGTTATTTTGTTTGCCCCTCAAGGTGTGGAGATATTTCACAGTGGGAGATTACATATAATACTTTGACAAGCCGTGGTTTAAAGACGAAGGTCTTATCAACCTTGTGGACTCCACATCCTCCTGTAAAGCCATTCTCCTTCCATAATGTGCTTTCAAAGTTTGTTGTATCTGCCAATTCAGGTCCTCGAAGATTGAACTGACAATCACTCCCCTTTCCCCCCTCTCTACCATCATGTACGCATGCATGCACACACACGCATTCACGTGCGCACACACACACACACACACACACACACACACACACACACACACACACACTCACACACACACACACACACACACACACACACACACACACACACACACACACACACACACACACACACACTCCTCAGGGCCATTCGCTTGTTCCAGTCCCCAGTCTTTAATACACGCTGCAATGTGTTCTATCTTGTATGGCTGTTTTATTGTGAACCAGAGATTCCCTCACTAGGGATCATGACCACTATCAATAGTATTTTCACTAATGTGATTAAGTTAATACTGTGCTCTATGAGAGGATTATTTCTGAATTCCTCTTGATATGCGTAATATTTAGGTTGTGGTTGAGTAAATATTTTGGTTCTTCACCAAAATAATTCCCACTGAGACAAAGACACGAAAGTCTGCCCTAAGGAGCAATAAAGACTGTATAATTAGAATGATTAAAGAACTGCACAACTAATTTGGCACTTATTGAATATATTTTGAGAACACAACATTCAAAATAGGTCACATATTTAAACCACAACAAAATATTAACTTTATTCACATTAATTATGTATTTATTCAGACATTCTATGTGACTCATTTGAAGTGATGCTGAAGTCGGCATTGTTAATTTACCAATCCGATCATTATGTTGCTTTGCACTTAAGCATATTTTCTACGTATTGTAAAAACTATAAGGATACCTCATTAGACAAAATGACTTCTAATCTAAATGCAACCATCTTTAAATAGTAATCAATTGGATCCCTCACAACACTAAACTGTTTGTCATTGGCACTTTATCAAAGGCTCACTTAAGATAAGATTCTGTAGCTAATGGCATGTGATAGTGACAAATTGACTTTCAATACTGTCTGGCTCTCCAGATCATGCAGAGAACATTTGTCCCCCGGTATATTTAATATGTTTGCTTTATTGGAGAATGCATTTACAGTTCTGAGATTTTGTTTCCTTGTACAAAAAAAACCAAACTTTTTTTGTCCTATTTTCTTTCTTATATTTTCTTCCTTTTTTTTAATCTTAAACAATTGCAATTTATTTCAAGCAACGATTACTAAATCTAGGCCACATGATCAAAACAGTTAACTGAAATGGAATTATCTTTCAAACAATATCAGAAACCAATTTATATTTCTCCCTTCTTAGCTTCAGTATTATAATATCAATCATGCTTATAAATTGTTTTTTATCAGAATTAATGGAATATTATTGTGCAGATGTGTACCGCTTATCTATAAGTCCTTAATCTGAAAATCAGCTGTAAAAAGTGGAGCAGTTGGCATGGGCATATAGGGATTAATGACAGTCATAAAAGCCCAGATGAAAACGAGATGAGCACCTTGACTGCGAGGTTTTCAGCGCCTCTGTCTACAGGCCCGGCCCTGCTGCAGCTGAGCTGAAAGGGAAGGGGAAGATCCACAAGGGGAGGAAGGCAGTGCTGTGATCAGACAAGCAGAAAGAAGCACATCAGGTACACAATCAGCACCCCTCCCTCTCCCTTTCTTCAAACCTCCCAGATAATGAGCAAACTTTCATGTTGCAGTAAATACTCTCCAGTCTGTGGGGTTTGAAGTGGCTGGCAGAAGATGCTGTTGTTTACCCTGCTCACTTGTTTTTTTTCTGTCAAAGAAAAGACATCTGATAGCATGAGGTCAACTTCTGTTCTCTTGAAATCAGTTTCTTTCATGTGAAATATTTGATATTCATCCCCAGTCCCAGTTTTGGAGAATGACAGCAAACACTGTAATTATCTTTGAAAGGAAAGAGGAGCTAAAGTACACAACCTACAATGTTCTTTACAGATGAGGGCTTTTTAGGCGAACTGGGATTATCCAGGGATCCTCATCAACTCTCTCTATGTAATTTGTTGTGCTTTCTCCTAGAGTTAGTGGAGTGTTGAGTAGAATAACCAGTTGGCGCTATCTTAAAGATTCTTGCACCTCCAGGGGCTTCCATTTCAGAGTGATGGCTTTAGCACTTTAGAGTGAACTGTGTGCGATCTCTCTGGGTAGGAAAATGTCCCCATGGGCTTGTTGTGCTGCTGTCTGCCTTCTATTTGCATGATATTTTTCTATTCAGTCTTATCATCAGTGTGCTGTGAGGTGGGAGTGCTGGCTCCGTCTCAGAGGCTGGACCCAGGCTTTATCGGCAGGTAATTCTCCCACTCTCACTAACTCATCTTGAATTATTTAAGTGTTATTTCTAGGACCTAGGCAAAGGTAAACACAGAGGAAAAGGAGGGGAGAAAAAAAACACCCTGGTGTCATTGATGTTGATTTATCAGATATTAATTAAATGACATGTGTTTTCTCAATCTGCAAAATATTTTGCTGTTTCATTAAATAGATGCAATGAATCGTTGACATTCTGATGATTAAAAAACACAGGAGATGGCTACCTGTGCTCCCATTAATGCATGCTCAGCTGGGCCTGCTCGTCCTCTGACAGCTTCACATGCATACCATAAAAAACTCTCGGTCATGCTTTAGCAGCAGGACAGTGTGGATCAGTGTTTCTCCACAATATCAAACGAGCCTAAAACAAAGAATTCCAGGGAGAAATGAGAATTATGAAATCTCAAGACAGGCCGGGGGACGTGAACGGCTGCGCGCGCTCACTGGACTGTACAGACCCATACTATCAACTCCCGATAACAACTTTCCTCCGTAACTTATTCATATAATTCATAGCAATTTTGCCCGTTTGTGTCAGAAGAGGCAGATGCTCCTGCAGAGTGAGTGGAGCGCTTCATTGCAGGAATGTTATCGAGGTGAATGACAACCCGACAAAAGGGGCGCACGGTGTTGAAAGATGCGGCGACTCAGTTTAGGCAGCAGGTTGTCTCTCATCTGGTCCTTTTGGCGCGGATCATCTCCACCTTGTCATCAGGTTTCCTGCTTGAGACAAAAGAGCGATCCCTCAGTGAGCTTTTCTCCGGCACAATAAAACAGCATCGATCTGGCTCGTTAGCCTCATTAACCGAAATTTAAAAACAATCTCAGGCTCAAATTACAGCAATCGAAAAAGCGCCGTCTCTTCTAAATTGCGCATCAGCATTTGGGATAGGTCAGCGTGATCACTGAACTTTTCCCCTTTCAATAATCTGCCAACACAAGATTTGTATGTTACATTATTAAAAGTCATTACCACTCTTTATTACCACACTTTATTGACTGTAATGATTTTTAACGTAATAATAATAGTAATGATAATAAATAATAATAATAATAATAATAATAATAATTAATAATAATACAAAAAAATAACCAAGGGAACTATTTGTAATCATTTTTATTATATATTGGGCAGAGGTTTTGGAAATTGGCATAGGACTAAGTCTTAAGAAAGAAAGAACAAAAGTAGAGTGAATTGAATTTGACATCCGTTTATATCCTAATTTAAACGCTCGACCTATAGCCTAATTCGTCATTGACATTATTGTTTGATACAGCCCCTTTCTCTATTTCTTTTTTTATATATATATAATTATGTACAACGGAGAAGGTGCGGGAACAAACCACTTAAACATACAATTTACTCAACAAGTCCTTTAGATAACTGTAATTGCTTAGTTGAATATTCGACAACCTAATTTCAGTTGTCGATTCGCTGCCCTTGGGAAAGTCCTTTGAAGTGAAAGTGAAAAGGGGATTTCAGGAAAATAATTAATTTCACCAAGCGCGATTAGAAACACTTCAACCCTCCTCAACATTTAGGCGTATTTATGACAAATGCACAATATCAGAAAATTAAAGAAGACATTCTTTACCTTCCTGTCGTCTACACTTACTTTGCAGTGCCAGTGCCACCCATGGGGAAGAGAAGAGGCAGACAGAAGACACTGATGAAGATGAAAGATGAGAAAGCTGCGGTATGGAGTGCTACTAATAGATATACGATTAAGTAAATTAAACTGTGGTAGGTCTAAATAGGGAGGAGAGATAGAGAGTGAGAAAGAGATTATCAGTCATCTATAATGATAAACGTTTTACATGAGAGAGACCACATGCTTTTCTAGTCCAGCATGTCTAATATGCGGGCTAATATTGGGCTGTCTGTGTTAAATGCAAGTTGAAACCCAGCTTCGACGACATGCACCTGTCGATTAAAGCCACTGTCACCAAAACTGTGACACCTAGCATATGTCAGGAACAGGCCTATATATGCTGCCATCCTCACTTATTTGACGTAGGCTATAGCATCAATTAGAGACGTTAATGACTTCTGTTAAATAAAATAACTCGTTGTTTAATGCCTGGTGATAACCGAGTTAAGCATTAGTCATTATAAAAAATATGATTCTATTTTTTTGTGTGAAACTAATAAGTCCAACCACTGAGGCCACTGAGCACTCCAGCATCAGAGATGGAGATATGGGATGCGGTTCCCCCTGGATCTCAGGGTGGGATTAAAAGAGCGCTCAGTGGTCTGCGTGTCCAACCCGACTGCGCATGCGTCAGCGGCACTTTCACTACCTGCCACACAATCCTGTATTTCACATGGGGCAACCGGGAGTTATCATCCACTTGCGTAAATGCTGGTGCTGAGTGGTGGTTAACAGTCTCAGGCGACAGGAGGAAAACAAGACCGCTTTTTTCTCTCCTCTTCGCTATAGGCATATCACTGATGGATGCCACCATGAATCAGAAAACATAAGTTCTGCACTCATAAGGACGCTGCCACTTGTATTTTCCTGAAGATAATCAACGGTGGGATGAAGAACTGAAGTCTTAAGTAAGTAGCCCGATCATTAAATCCAATTGTTGTGAATCTTTAATGATTACCGTGTCAATGAGCTGAATCGTTCAACTTTATGGTGGAGTGCTGCATTGAATTTTGCACTGATTCCGCAAGTTATTTATACTTAATTGCCTGTGCTATATATATTTTTTTCAGCATAACTTGTGCCAACATGTCTAAACCAATGGATCACGTTAAACGCCCAATGAATGCTTTCATGGTTTGGTCCAGAGCCCAGCGAAGAAAAATGGCTCAGGAGAACCCGAAAATGCACAACTCCGAGATCAGCAAGAGATTGGGAGCGGAGTGGAAACTTCTCACCGAGTCAGAGAAAAGGCCATTCATCGACGAGGCTAAACGACTGAGAGCAATGCACATGAAGGAACACCCAGACTATAAATACAGACCGAGGCGGAAGCCTAAGACTCTGATGAAAAAAGACAAGTTTTCTTTCCCCGTGCCCTACAATCTTGGAGAGCACGACGCACTCAAAGTTAGCGGGCTTTCCGGTGGAGCACTTTCCGAGTCCCTACTTGGGAACCCCGATAAGGCTGCGGCGGCTGCAGCGGCCGCGGCGGCGAGGGTTTTCTTCAACCCGTCCATGTCCACGAACCCCTATTCATTTTTCGACCTGGGATCCAAGATGACAGAGCTTTCTCCACCTTCGTTTCCGTACGCGTCTCCGTTGGGGTACCCGGGAGGCGCGACGGCTTTCTCCGGGACTGGCAGTGTCGGTGGCGGGACGCACACCCACACTCACTCACATCCCTCTCCGGGAAACCCAGGCTACATGATCCCTTGTAACTGTACGGCCTGGCCCTCAGCAGGACTCCAACCGCCCTTAGCCTACATCCTGCTGCCTGGGATGGGAAAACCTCAACTTGAACCGTACCCTGCATATGCTGCGGCATTATGATAGGCCCATTTTTGACTTCAAAGAAATTGAAATGTGAAAGAAAAAAAAAAGATATTCATGCAAGAGTTTTATTATGCATGCACAAACTTGTACATGTGATGAAGTGCTCGTCGTCTCAGATATCACATGTGTATGTATATTGATTAATGCCTTTATCTAAGGTAATGCTTATTTAGAGAACTCTCTAATCTATTATTATCCAGCCATCACCTCTCAGAACCCAGAGGAAAAGAACTGAAGGATGGCAGAAATGCACAAATTTGAGAGGAAAGGGTATCAGACCAGTTTGCCCTTGTCAATGTGAATACTCAGTTGCAAGGTACCCTATTTGATTTCTATCTTTTTGCAAGTTGCACCTGCTTGACTAACCTGTTGGAATCAAGGGTAGCCTAGTTAACATGTCCAGTAATGAATAAATACAGCCATATCAGTCACAGGATCATAACCATGCATTTTCTCTCAGATAAGTTGTGTAGGCTAATGGATCACTGGTTATAATTCATGGGTTGATCAAGGAGGATGTCATAGCCAATTCCCCTCTTGAATGACTGTAAATGTGTACAGATAAATGACTCTAGTTAATTTGCCATCATAGGCTAGTGTTTGAGATAGGGCCTGGAACTTACGTATTTCACTAGAAATCCGGTGTATATTTTGAGTTTTTAAACCGTTTTATAGATGTCTGTAATATTTATTGTTTAGTGGAATCATTATGGTGACCCGGACAATTTTAAGAGGACAAACCTAGTTCTGTAATATTTGCACACGAAACGTAGAGGATGTAATTTATTTTGAAGGTAATATTCAATTTCAGTGCATTGCAACTCTCGGTTTTGATTCACGAGTCGGCTTTTTTTTCCAAACAATAACAAAGTTCCTATAGATACAGCTGGCCGAAGTTTATTCTAGGAGTTTATTATAAGAGGCTTTCTTGACTCCCCCTCCCACCCCCACCCCCCGTATCATGTGCAACAGAAAAGCGTTTTTAACTAACTCTTATGGAATTTGTATGTTTTGTGTTTTCTTTAACCACCGTTATGTACTTCAAACTATTGCTACTCTGTTCACTTGTTGAGCAAAGGACTACAATAAAGCGTATGCGGATTAAACGGAAGGGAATCGCGCTGTACTGTTCTTGATGAGATGAACAAGATTGTTATCTTTTCTTTTCCTGGTCGTGGTCAGTCCAGGTGAAGTGTAAGGTATCCTCCAAAGGCCGCTTTTGTCCGCGCTTTGAATGGCATTACTGGGGAAATCTAAATCAACCCATTGTAATCAAGAGCCAAAACCTTATTTATCACAATTTTAATCGTGAATAGGAAGGAAGATAAAACTGAGTGGGTCTCTTTCGAGCTTTCTTTTCCCAGGAAAAAGAGCTGCTTTTAGGCTGCAGAACAAGCATGTCTTTGAGGCTTTAAAACATAACCTGAGCTCAGGATCCGTCTCCAAGTCTCGAGGAAAACAAATTACATTTAATATAAATTAAATTGGACACCCTCTGAAGGGCTCTAAAGAACACGCTGATCACCTGTCCTGGGGGCGTGCGTGTGTGTGTGTGTGTGTGTGTGTGTGCGCGCGCGTCTGCGTGTGCGTGTGTGTGTTATAGGGTGGCACAGAATTTATATTCATATTATAACGTGTAATAATGCATAGGATATGTTACTTAAGCAAACTGTCACTCCTAGATTACATTAAGAGATTAATTCATAAGGATCAGAGCGATTATGCAAAACTAATTTGGACAGTCCAGGGATAATTATCTCCGTCACGGTTAATTAAACCCTTTCACCACTATGGATTCTCCATTGTAACACCCCGATCACTTCTCTCCACGGAACTTCCTGCCCTGCCCCGAAAATAACGCGCAAGTGACCTTGTGTTTCATACAGTGTAGAAAAAAAGGAAATGTAACATTTAACCTGTCAAAATCGCTGGGCTACTCGCCATGCTTGTACATGTACGACATATCCAAAGGTAAATTTCGTTTATTTCTTAATATCGCAAGAATTTGTTGGGCCTCTTTGGCTCTGCAGGCCTACATTGTTTTTCTTTATTTATTTTGAGGTGCACCCTTGACTGAAAATATATCTTCACATTCGTAGGGTTTTAAAAATTTGTAAGTTTCTGAAAGTCCTGTGCTTGGTTCCTTTTTTATGATTTGAAGTTGGTAAAAGAACTTGCATTACCAGTTCACTGGCCATTTCCCTCTCTTTCTTTGGCCTTTTATTATATTTTTACTTGAGGAAAAGGGGAAGAAAGCTGAAAGAACTTTTTTTTTCCTACTCTGGGAGCGTTTAGACGGTCGAGGAGGTTTTGTCTGGGAACAAAACGTGGGTTGGGAGGTTTTGTGAAAGTGTTGTTTGTTGAAGTGGAGCTCAGCAAAAGCGGCTGCTTTCCCTCATTGTGATGAAAGCAATCAGTGGTATTTGGAAAACTGTTAGCATTGTGCACTTCTTCTGTGTCCATTGTGGAGGATTTCTTTTCACAAGGTTTTTTTTTCAGCCGATCCAGCTGGCCGGAGTGAATAGCGCTGCAATGTGTACACGCTTTGTCCCTCCAAGCCCTTCAAGTAGCCCACATTGAATAGAGTGAGTTGACACTGCATGACAGTGAAACAACATAATAAAAAATACATGAGCGCATGAATAGAAGCAGGCGCATAAATAAATAAAATGGGTGGCCAAAACTGGATAAACTGAATGACAAAACGGTGAAAGGGGAACAAAAAGATATTTAACACGCTAGATTAGCATTAGAATGCAATCTACAAGCCAGAACAATTGATGAATAGGTTTACCGGCCAAGAAAGAAATGGACTAAATGCCTTTTGAATGGATAGCCTATGTTTTTTTTTTTATCTATGAAAGGGGACTGAATGGGAAAGGTGGAGATGCAACTATGCAAATAACTGGGAGAAAACTTTTTCTCATAAAATGTTCTCCAGTCTTGATTCCAAGATTGCCAGAAAAGCAAGGACTAGAAAACCTGCTTCCCAAACAAATCGTTATATATTTGAAAATAAATAGTGGATTATTTTTTTTAATTATTCTTTTAGACCAAGCGCACAGTTCAAACCTACAGAAATCAACTTTGTGGGTGCCATCAGATACTGTTCGCCTGTTCTTGGCCTCAGTACTCTCAAGTGGTCTCAAGGTCTAAAGGGAGTTTCATTATAATCATCAAGTTTTATGTGGTTGAAGGAATGTTATGGATGAGTATGAATGGGTGCATGGTGATTAGGTATCTGGCTCTAATGTAAAAACTGTTGAGCTATTGAACAATATGAACACTTGAAAAAATATTCTTAGTGGATGAACTCAAGTGGGTTGTATATTTATATTGGGGGGGAAAGTGAGAACTTCATTTAATTAAATAAAATAGACTTTTTATAGTTGCTTCAGTTCTAAACCTTATCATGGGAAGAAAGATGCCTTTTCTATGGATTGGGAGTAAGAAGAAGAGTGTCAGGGATGAGTTAAATATATGTGTATTTAGTTTATTTAGTGGGAGTTTGACATGTAACGCGTAAAAGAAGTGTTTGTTAGACAGTTCCGCCCAGTCAGAGATAAAGTCTGGTCCTGCTACAAAAGCAGTTTGTTTATTAATTTCAGTCCCTCGGCTTTATCCTGTAATGTTGTCAATTTAATTCACAGCAAACAGGCAGCACAGTTCTGAAATGATAACAATGTGAATTGCTCTTAATTAAAGCTTTATTTATTTTGATAATATAATACAAAATACAGAGACGGCTTAAAAAATGTGTTTAAGTATTTTAAATTGAATGGAATTGTACAAACAGTTTATTTACCCATTCTCTTATAATATCTCATAAGACTTGTGTAGAGATGCTGTGGTGTAGATAAAAAAACAAAACAATATAGGAATTCAGTTTATATTTAAATAAATATGAAATATACATTTATATTCAATTTGAGAAATGAAAATCAACCAACAATACATGCACTGGTATTGCGCTTTAGCTACGGAAAAAGTCTCATATTGACAGATGATACAAAGGTTCCTTCATAAGATTTAAAGCCATGGCTGCCTCATGTTTTCTTAAACCCCCGTCTGATGCCCTGATATCATTATGTCTTAGTGTTAAACCCTTTATGTGCCTGTAAGACATTTGTAGAAGTGAGATTAGGCAAATTAACATACATATGTAGCACCGGTTCAACCATGTTGACCTCAGAGGGATATACAATGGTTTTCTCATCCCTAATTCGCCTTGGGCTGCCCCACAAGCATGTGGATTATCACCTAGCTTCAATGGCTCGAGATGGATCACATTTTGCATTTTTTTCTGACATGAATAATATATCAATATCGTCTCTTTGAGGGCATTTCCCTTATTTGTTTGCAGGAGTCTGCTTCTTGGGTGCTCACCTGGTTGTCATAGTATGTGTGGGCGCAGTGCTACGCTGAGAGATATACAGCCTGGGCTGGCATCTCTGTGAGGAACCTCAAAGACTCTGATCACTGACTTCTCCATCTCATTTTAGGCAAATCAAAGTGTGAAAAGTCTCTCCTGAAGCAATATCTCCATCATCAGGTTGGGTCAAGAATGTTTATGAAGGCTATGTGCCATATTACCTGTAATCTCCAGAGTAGGGCCTGGTGTATTTCTTACTTCTCCATGCTCCCAGGAGGGAAAAAATGCCAAAATTATCTTGCATTGCACCTTTTCCGCAACACCTTAACGTGGCAAATCAAAGCCTCAAAACCATACATGTCGCTGTGCCCAAGGTCACCAAGAGAAATGAGAAATCACTATATACTGTATAGTCCATCCCCATAAACATGCCACACAGCCTCTGAAGTCTGACTCTGCTTTTAACAGGTCCAAGTTTGTCTAATAGTACATAATGCAATAAGTAGATGGATCCCAGTTGGAGTTCAGAGAGGGAGTGCTTGAATTAGGTTGGGGGGCGTTGGGGGTGGGTGGGGGTGTGTGGGGGTAGCTGAGGGCATCACTACTTTTACAGGTGAGACGGTGTCTAGTCAACAGCGCTCATCCAATGTCTACCAGATTGTCGGTAATCCAAGAGCGTTACTGTAGCTACAACCTCACTGCTCTACTTCTACATATCATATCATGTCAATGTATATTTTAAGGCGTTTCTCATATTAGTAAAATGTTTTTTTTTAAATTATTTTTAAACCCCTTCTATTGCACATCTTCATTCGTGTGTGGTGACACTCTGAACTTTGATACTTCCATGTGTGAAAACAGACTGCTGGCGTTGTTGGTGTGAGAATACACAGTGTTGCAGGTACTGCAGGTAGATCTGATTTAACTTTGTTCATCAAATTGTTCATCACAGATCTCAGCTGAGGAACCTGCACAATGAATAGCTAAGCAAAACAAACAAAAAAAACAAATTCTGATGGAGATGACTGAGATTTCAACCTTCTTCCCAGAATAGCCAGTGCTTCAGCCTTTCTCAATACATTAGTTCAAACAATGTCAGCATCTGCTCTAAAGATCTATTTGAGAGTGTGTGTTGTCCCCATGTCAGTTTTAAACAGAGGGAGATGTGCAGAGTGAGAAACAGACCGCTCTGCTCTCTGCAGGCTGTCTGACTCTAAAGCTCCCACTGCTGTCTAAAAGAACTTACTGCACTAATGAGTCTGCGTTGATGTTAAAATATTATAAGAAGGAGCAGAATGTCAAGATCAGACATGGCAGAAAGACTGGTTTCACAATATACAATTTGATACGGGAATGCTATCTTCAAGTACGAATATCATCTAAATTAAGTTCAAGGAAAAAAATTTAATAACTGTTGTGGGGTGACAAGAGACAATTTAAACATTTGACAAGATTAGACTTTCTCAACAGAACCTATGGCTGCTAGGTAGTCACTTAAATTATTAAGTTAATAATCCAAAATATGAAGCTCAGGATTATTTTATGAATCCATCAATAAATTAGAATAATGTCAGTGTGCAGCTTTAAAAAATGTTCTGTAAACTGACATGACATTTTTTGTTCCATTTCCAAATGACCGTTGGCAGAGATTGCCGGCTCTCGTATTAAAGTCTCAGGTTTTCAAGGAAAAATATATCTATCATAAGTAGAAATAATGAAGTTGAAGAGCTGATGCCCCGAGGAGCAGTCACAAAGAATTATATCTTTCTATAACACAGGACACAGGCAAAAGATAAGTACCTGTCACTTGGCATACTCTCTGCTACATGTGCCTATCAATAAAAGAGATTATTTTCCCTAGTTATTACAACGAAGATCTGGGGGGCTCGAAGATTGCACCTTTAATGAGAAGGAATGATTCCTTCCTGCACACTCACAACTACACTTGAAGTGAGTGAGATGTAATGCTATCAATTTTTTCTCTCTCTCAATTTTCCAAGAACTTATTAAAATTAGATATTGCCAACATTAATTCACAGGCATTATTTATTACATTTTAACAGGATTACGGTGTGCAAAGCTTGATTTGGGATTCACTCCCTGCATTGTGGTATCATGGTTTTGCACTCAAATTCTGCAGACTTGTTGTAATTAACAACACTGGCAAAATAGATCATTGCCAAATGATATGTTGTTCCATAACTAATCTCTATGTAGTGAAATGTTAGGATGCTGAGGAATGGATGGAAACTTGGGCTCTGGCTGTATCAGTGGAGGGGGGCATGTCACCCCGGTTTGCATCGCTTCTGTCCAGGAGAGATGCAGCGAGAAACTCCAGTCCACATAGCAAAAGGTGAATTAAATACATTTTTCCTCATAGCTGTTTATGTTATTGAATCTTTAAGTGCCAGGTTTAGTGTCATAAATGCTAGATGCTTGTCTCATAGAGTTGACACTGATCTCATGTCTGTTTTTTTTTTTCTTCACCCAGTTTTGCAGCCATGGTGTGGTGTAATGCAGTGTAACAACCATATAGATGCAGTAATAATGACTTCGTATAGAGAATCCAACTGTACTGTACCTTGATGACAGCAAAGCAATAATTCATAGGGCAACCTTATCATATTCAGCAGAAAATCCAACACTTGCACAACACTTCTTTAATCTCGAAACATGCTTGGTTCATGAAACATGTGCCATTTGTTATACTGATTAAGGAGCATGACTTCATACCTTAATTGGGAAGTAATGTCAAGGTCTTCAGAACAAATCTATTATGAATGGTCCTTCCAGACATCACATACAGGGGTCTTTCAGACGTCCCATACTCTGTAGCCACATAATCACAGCTGTGCCTACACAGTCATATTGTGTTGTGGTAATTTTCCATGTTCTTTGTTGTCACAAAAGGGTTACATTGAAACGTAATGACTCTTGAACAAAGTATTTGTGCAGGCTTTGTTTACAAGTATGTGGGGAGAAAGAGATACAGTACATCTGTAAAAGAATGGGAAACGCAGAAAGCAATCAAAAGTCTGGCCTTCACTCGCATTGTGCTGCTAACAAAACCACTGCAAGGCAGGAATGACATACTGAAGTACCTGCGGACATTCCTTTTCTCTCTCTCTCTTTCTCTTTTGAATTAGTGAAGTCCTCCATTTGAATACCTTTCCTTTTTATTACATTTGTAGGATACATGGTCCTATTCAGCCTCCTTTTCTACACTGCATATAGCAGTCCATAAGTTACCAATAGCGGCACAAAAGTCGATGCATGGGAGGTATAGAGAGCAGAAGCCTGCTACATCTACTGCTCAGTGTCGCCCGGTGTGACAGCTCCAAGGAAATGTCTGAAACTGCCTACACATTAAATCAAGTTGTTTGTTATCATATGAAATGGGTCAAGTGGAACACTGTCCTTTGAATTACCTTTTCAAAATGGATTGAAAACCGGGAATTGCGGCATAATTTTTCCCTCACAGGGGATGGCACCCATACAAACTCTTATAAGTGACACAAATGAAGTTGTATGTCTTAAAGCATATCTCTACACTTTGATATTAGGGCAGACAGGTGTAAAAATATACATAGTTGACACAGAGCAATAATGAGAGATAGATTTATGTATGTAGGGCACTAAAGAAATGCCGAGCCGATGCCTGGTACTGTCAGGTTCATTTTCCTGTTGCGTCATTCACCATGCCAGTGCACAGTGTAGCCAAATATGGCAGAATCGTCTATTTCTCATACCACATGCATCATGATGTCTTGTCAGGCAAACAGATATCTGAGTATCATGAACAGTTGGATGTTTGTATGTGAGAAGCGGGTAAACAAGTTGAAATATTTTCTCCCTAATTTGATGCACAATGCATGTTGACGGCTAATTCAGTTCTGGATTCAGTGTCATGTGTCAGGTCTTTTTTACTCAAACAAATAAGTTAGTTCAATAGCAGACTGCTCATAATTCTGTCAATATCACCACTTGACAGCGAATCATTAATTTTGGCCAATAACATTATCACCTCGCTTTGACCCTATGTAACCCATTCCCTGTACAGTCAATATGCTCAAAGGTGGTAAAAAGGACCAGGAGTGAATGGAGTGTGTGTAACATTGCAGCCAGCAGCGATTACAGAGGTAACATGAACACTTGGAAGAGATACTGAGACAGGGCTTTTTGTGCCTCTTAAATTGCTGGACAGCTCCAGGGCTGACATTTAAAACATAACATCACCAAACAAAAAACACATTAAAAGAGAAAAGCTGAGCAGGGGGCTTTAAGCAAAACCTGAAATTCGAGTTTTGGCGAAGGCAACTGACCCAAATTTCCTGCCCCTTCTTCTCCTTAACGTGCTTCTGCAAGCCTGGGCCCTGGGGTGACGTATCCCTTACACAGGGATTGCCAGTGCATTTACATAGCATGGTTAATGAGAGATCAACACCAGGAAAGCGCCTTGAATATAAAGCTTTCTTGTAAAAATAATGAGCGAGCGATTGATCCATACTCAAACAAGCCGGTTTGCTGAGTTAATACCAAAGGCAGATTATAGCCAGTGCCAAAAGTGCCCTGGCGTGCGACGCCTTTTGCTTAGAGGGTCCCCAAACTTGTCATCACATTAGCACATGGTCAAGGAGTACATCCTACCACTCTCATAATCTGCTTTCCTGCACAATTAGCCTTCTATAATAAGGCAGCCGCCTGACAGCCGGCAGGGAGAAAAGGGGAAAATCACTGAGTTTCACAGGGGATGGATGGATCGTTTACCGCCGCTGAAATATAGACTCCGAGGTTATTCTCTCTCCAACTCATCACCGACTTCTGGTCCTCATATTGGGTCTGGAATTGACAACATGACATAACCACATGGAGACTTGCTGCTCTTTACTGTGCCAAACATCTATTGCACTTTGATGAAGCCAGACAAAGAAGGATAAGGGAGGGTGGGGGGGTGAGAGAGAGAGAGAGAGAGAGAGAGAGAGAGAGAGAGAGAGAGAGAGATAGGTGAAAGAGAGATAGGAGAGAGAGAGCCCTCATGGCCGTGGTAGATGTGTTTTAGCTTAGAAAAATCAGATGTTGGAGAGGGTAGAATGGCAGGGGATGGCAAGTTTTCTGAATAAAATAATAGATAATTTCATTCTGACAAAGGCGAGGAAACTATGGGCAAGAGAAGAAAATAGCAGGAAGGGATGGAGAAGGGAAGGGGTTTGAAAAGAATAAGAAGAATTCAGTGCTGCTTCTTGCAAGGGAAAAGAAAAAAAAACATTGATGACACCCGGTTCCATTCTTCCGCTCTCCCCTTTCTCTGCTCCTCGCCTCGCAGCACGGCGGGCTAAGCTGGGAGCTGTAATGTCATTAAATTGCAAATGCTTTTTTTTCATTTCCGACACACACTGTTTACTTATCTGGCAAAAACATATGTTGGAAGGAATCCGTTAAATTCTGCCCATTGCCTTGGGTGAAAGTGCAATAGAAACGGGCCCACTGAGCTCCTTCTGTCGTCTCCTTTTAGCACTTTGCCTTATCTACAAGGCTGCTTAGCAGCAAACTGGCGAGTTCAATGAAAAATGAAGATACAGTGCAAGATTAGGGAAGAACAGTGAGGGGAGAAATGCTTGGAGAGAGGGTCATCCCATTGCAAATGATTTCACTCCTCTCCATCTGCATAAATGACTATTTTTAAGGCATCTCCAGCGTCTGTATATTTTTCTCACTCTGCCACACATTTAATTTCACGCCCCGTGTTCTGAATATGCTTAAATGCATATCTCTGATGCACCTTTAAGCCAGAGGAAAGAGGATGGGGGGGAGTGGGGAGGGTACGAAAGCAAAATTAAAGATAAAATGGTGTGATTTGCACTACAAGTCTATTACTTTATGGCATTTACATATAGTTTACCTCTGCAATTCCAAGATTTTTTCTACCACCTTCCTATCAGTATTTGGGCTTGTATAAATATGTATAAATCTTTGTTGAGAAAAAATAGAATTCCTAGCTGCACTGGAAAGTTTGAAGGGTGCACTTTCTTCCTTCAACTTCTCCTCTGGCTCCCATGAGACTGTCAGCATATCTGTTGGGGGTGTTCTCTCCCGCCTTGCCCCGCAAAGGTGCAGGCTTCAAGCACTTTGTGCCCCATGATCCCCCCCCCCCCACACACACACACACATACACACTCCTCCCCTCAGTGGGAAGAGCGGGGAGAGGTGGCCCGGGTCAGCGCTCGGCTACGGCTTTAACAGGAAGGGATTGGTAAAGCTTGGTAGCAGTGTGGTGAGGTATCCTTGTCAAACCAGCGAGTGAACAGTCCCACTAGAGTGCCACATCATAACATGGCCTCCAAGTTTGTCATGACTGTAGTCACAGACAACATTGTTAGTGCAACAAAAGACACAGACTAACACACTCACGAGTCTCTCAATGTGACACGATGAATAGTGCCGACATGTCTGCTATTGCCGTGCTATCAGACGAATGTGTTGTTCTACAGCGGCGAGGAAGTTTGTGTTGAGAGTGGAAAGCCCGCCCCTAACAGCAGAGAAGAAGAAGGCCTTGGATTGGCCTGGGAATGAAAGGGAGAGAGAGGCTATTCAGAGCACGATTCCTTTCCTTCATTGTCTGCCCGCTTAGATTTGAATACGCTCACTCAGAGCAGATGAGAAAAATGCTTCAGCCGCTCGCATTGTTGGCTTTCTCTCTCTTCTTTTCTATTTGCAATTAAATGCATTTCAAATGGAACAACTGTACAGAAAGCAATTCTGATAAGAAGGAATTCCATTGCCTTTAACCTCCTTTGTAATGGTTTTGCAATTTTTGAGCACTCTTATTATGTGAATTGCACAATCAAAACATATCTGAATAGAAAATGCCATACAACTTAAGTAGTGCTTCATTGAAAATTAAATTGCATTTAAAAATCATTTTTAGTTCTCTGTGTTCCTCTTTTTTCAAGCCAATCTCAGTGTTTCTGTTTTGGTGTTTTGTATGTAACATTGTGCCTTGACAGGACCCTTGTGTCCTGAGCAGTATCACACACACTGGTCCTAAGCATGGGATGAGATCAGTCAATTAGAATTAATGTCATCTGGTCATTTACAGCTAAACACCCTCCATATGCATTGTGTTTGCTTTGTGTGCAAAGCATCAACTGCAAAACCAATCTCATCCTCCAGACATGAATTTTTGAAGGATTTGAACGCTGTAAATAACTGCAAACCCTCTCTTACGAGGTTTACCCCTGGAGCACTTTGTAACTTATCAGGGCTGCCTTGTGCCTCCTCTAATGCTTGCATTATGCTCAAATGTAAATCGGTAAGCTGCCAGAGAGGTGGGCGGGAATCACTGAAGAAAGAATCACTGAAGGGTCTAGCCAATATTCTGATTGGGGCATAGCAAAATAAACAGTATAGTTTTGTTTTCAGCAGCCACTCGAACAAAAATATATCACATTACCCTGTTATATTCTAGAGCGATTGTTCTTCAGTGTTTCACAGCTCCGGAGATTTTGGCTGAAGAAGTAATAGAAAGCAAAATCCTCATCTTTGAAATATTACTAGACGTTTGAAAAAGTTTGGAGGGTTGCAGGTTATTTTTCAAAATATTAACACTCGTGTCCATGTAAAAGGAAACTCTAATATATTCTGAGTGAATGACGCCCAAGGGTCTGTTTTGTATTTCTAATTTCCATCTCTAATGGTACAAGGCACTGATTAGTAATTAGGACAGAGTCATTTAAATGCATGTAATGAGCATTATAGGTTTCCCATATACTGTGCACTTGGTGCTGATGAAAATGGATAGCATCTTTCTCAATTTGAATGCATGTTGACCTTTAATGGCAATTAATCTACAACACAGTTCTTCATGCTGCTCGTCCTTGAATTGGCTTTATAGTGTAATGAGTATATCGTTGAAATCTTCTAAATAATTGACCTGAAGCATGTTTCACAGCATAACTATTAATCTTATTTTCCAGTGAATAATTTGATCAGTTTGCTAGAGAAGTGGGTTATACAGAGTACAAACTAGTGCAGAGGGATATGTGGCCCCTAGATATTAATTTGAAGGTGGATAGGAGTCTTAAAGAGGATTAAAACTCTATACAGGCTACTCATTTTATATGACTGCATACCACCCAGTCCACTGTATATACTGTCAGTCATTGCTTGGCATGGTTGAGAGATTTGAAATGGTGACAGTTAAAGTACAAAGATGTCCAATCCTAGACTATTTCATGGCATATTTGGTGGAGCATCCTGAAGGAAATGCAGAGGGTTAGGGCCAGTCATTCCTGTGAACGAGGGCCACCAAAAACAGCAATACTGCCCCCCTCCTACTGCTCATAGACACTGCATCTCCCTCTCTCCCTCATACAGTATATACTGTCAAATACTGAACATAAAGAAGAATACTACCACAGGTACCACAACTACTGACTAATTTGCACCTTTTATTTTATTCATGACATCTGTGCTTCATTTGACAGTAGACCATAGCTGTGACCACACTGAACAAAATACAAAAGTCAACATCATATCAGGAAAAAAAAGAAAAGAAACAGTATCGAGACACTTTTTGAGAGACGTGAGGTTTTTGAAGGCCACTAACACAATATTGTTTTGAAACGTGAACAGAGGAAGTCTGCTACAGTTATTGATTAATCAGACAAAGTGGGTATGAAGTTATTTTAGCTTTTAGAATAGAACAGAATAGAAGAATCTTTAGTAAGACACAGAGATGGAGTTCTCCATCACGAGGCATGCCAGGTTGTTGTTACATATTTGAATTGAGTTTTATTCCAAAATATTTACATACAGTAGTTAGCTAGTTAGATAGACAGATTGATTGATTGCTAGTGAAGTATTATGGATCATTATTTAAATTAGAAGTGATCTTAAAACCTTTGCTTACAGCTCTGGAAAAAATTAAGAGACCACTGCAAAATTATCAGTTTCTCTGGTTTTACTACTTATAGGTATGTATTCTATAAACTACTGACAACATTTCTCCCAAATTCCAAATAAAAATATTGTCATTTAGAGCATTTATTTGCAGAAAATGACAACTGGTCAAAATAACAAAAACGACCTTGAATTATGCAAAGAAAACACGTTCATATTGATTTTTAAACAACACAATACTAATGTTTTAACTTAGGAAGTGTTCAGAAATCAATATTTGCTGGAATAACCCGGATTTTCAATCACAGCTTTCATGCGTCTTGGCATGCTCTCCACCAGTCTTTCACATTGCTTTTGGGTGACTTTATACCACTCCTGGCGCAAAAATTCAAGCAGCTCGGCTTTGTTTGATGGCTTGTGACCATCCATCTTCCTTTTGATCACATTCCAGAGGTTTTCAATGGGGTTCAGGTCTGGAGATTGGGCTGGCCATGACAGGGTCTTGATCTGGTGATCCTCCATCCACACCTTGATTGACCTGGCTGTGTGGCATGGAGCATTGTCCTGTTGGAATAACCAATCCTCAGAGTTGGGGAACATTGTCAGAGCAGAAGGAAGCAAGTTTTCTTCCAGGACAACCTTGTACGTGGCTTGAGCCATGCGTCCTTCACAAAGACAAATCTGCCCGATTCCAGCCTTGCTGAAGCACCCCCAGATCATCACCGATCCTCCACCAAATTTCACAGTGGGTGCGACACACTGTGGCTTGTAGGCCTCTCCAGGTGTCTGTCTAACCATTAGACGACCAGGTGTTGGGCAAAGCTGAAAATTGGACTCATCAGAGAAGATGACCTTACTCCAGTCCTCTACGGTTCAATCCTTATGGTCTTTTGCAAACCTCAGCCTGGCTCTTCTTTGCTTCTGAACTCTTCCTAAGTTAAAACATTAGTATTGTGTTGTTTAAAAATGAATATGAACTTGTTTTCTTTGCATTATTCAAGGTCTGAAAACACTGCATCTTTTTTGTTATTTTGACCAGTTGTCTGCATTTGTCTGTTCTGCAAATAAATGCTCTAAATGACAATATTTTTATTTGGAATTTGGAAGAAATGTTGTCAGTAGTTTATAGAATAAAACAAAAATGTCCATTTTACTCAAACACATACCTATAAATAGTAAAACTGATTTGCAGTGGTCTCTTAATTTTTTCCAGAGCTGCAGTTGTTTTTCAATAGAATCTTCTTTGTTTTTGAAATAACGGCTGATGAATTTTGTTTTTTCCCCCCAAAATGGATAAAAAGCATTTTGGAATTACACTTTTTATTTCTTTTTAGCAGCTGTTTTTTGTTTTTTTATTTGTTTTATTTGTGAGGAACAGTAGCATGTAAATGCCGGACCACAGCAGTGTATATGATGGTCTGTGATTTTCCCTTATGTCAGATCAGGTTCACTAGTTTTCAGACCACTGAGCTCTGTTCTCACTGAATGTAAATGAAGTGCCCTCAATTAAAAATTGAAAAGGCCTTCTTTATTTTACTAACACATATTCCTGAAAATGTGTGCAGAGTGGGTGCATCACGTTAAGTGGAATATTCATATAGCCATTAAGAAAATGGATGCATTTTACCATCAGCATGGTAACAAGTAGATCATTTCACAAATTAAGCATCACCTCCTTCTGTGATAGTGATTTCTCTTTGAAATGCTATTAAAGGAGATGTTTCATTTGGCCCACTTCAAAGACAGAGCACTCTCTTCTCTCACAATCCTGGCCTTTCATTTGGAAGTTTCCCTATTAAAACAATAGCACTTTCATTGGGGATAATCCAGAGGACCCATCATCAGGCCAATATTGTTTCCCACTTCATGGGGACAACACTCTGCATATTCCACACTGATACAATGTGCAGCTGAAACATTAACAGTACACAAATTGTTGCCCTAAAAAAACCAACCAACCAATGCTGTCAAAGGCTAATATCAATTTAATTCCAATCATAACAGGGAGGCGTTGCACAGATGGAATGGACAGATGCATTATGGGCTATTATGCAAATCCTTATCTTGAACCTGAAAAGGAGAATTCCATATGAAAAGACAAATGAGGGAGAATAGAATAGATTAAAGCCCAACGAGTCTTGTATCTGCTAAGTGACATGTAAATGAATGATCTATTCTTGCCACTTTTCCCTCCCTTTGTTATGACAAATAGGTTTCCAAGTTGGGTCCACAATTATCCTCAGATAATGATTGCAATACACAATTATACAGACAACAATCCCCATATAACGATACTATTTCCCACATTGTTACTACTAAAGGTAGTCACATTGAATCTAATCAATAGAGGGCTCCAGATCTCTGGAAACAGATAATATAACTGTTTTTATGGTCAGTAATGTTCTAAAATAGTGTGACATTTTAAGCTGTTGTAGAAGAAAACTAAAGTACTTATTTAAGAGGAAAAGACCCATAGTCCTGTTCTTATAATTACTTACAATATTTCTCTCAGTGCTGCATCTTCCCGGTGTCATTAAATAGTGCGGCTGATTTTTCCATGGCTCTCTGGCACCATCCTGTGTTTCAGTGGTGATAATGGAATTTTTTTTTTATTATCAAATTTTGAAAATGCCAATGCTGGGTAGAGGAAAGCGCCTGCTGAGTTATAAAAACATAATCAAAATGTTTGAATCTAATTTGAATTTGGGTAAGAGGATTAAACATATGTTGGTTATGCTTTGTGTATCTTGTGCATTTCCTTGAACTGCACACAGCAGATCACACAGCTTCCTTTGGGGTTAATCAGATGATTTGAGTGTGACTGGTCACAACACTACAGCGATGGATGTGAACCATTCCAGTTTTCGGAATCAAATGAATACTTCTTCTGTTACTGTTTTACATAATTTACTGTTCTAAACCTGAGAACTGAATCATACACTGTAAAATCATGTAGTATTGAGTCTTTAAATCTTGAAACAATTGAAATTGCACTGGTATGAATTGAAAATACCACGACTCACAACAAAAGTAAATCTCCTGTTAAGGTGTTAATGTGTTTATCCTCTCCTTTATTTATACAGATAAATAAGGTACACATATTTTAGAACAGGCAAAAGGGGGAAAACAAATAAAATGACTGTCTTCTGTCTATGAATGAAAGGCCTTAGAGGAATTCACGAAAAAGGATTTTGGCAGAATTTTCACAATCATCTGTCCAGATGGCATATTTGTTATTTTCACAGTGTACTGTTTTTGTTTATTGGTGTGATTCATTACAGTTCTGTAAAAAGAGGTTGACAAAACACATCCAAGAGATTACAAACAAGATGATGAAAAACATGTAAGAATTATTTGTTTCTTACGGCATAGCTCCAGTTCAATTTCCTCGAGGCTGGTATTTCTTAAACTAAGGCCTGTGAGCCATTGTGGGTCCCAAGACAGTTTCTGCTGGGTCCCACTGGGTCTTCTCTGAGTGCTGGTGTGTTTCAGTGAGCCAGGGTCCCAGAGGAAAACTAAATCTACTTTGTTTGTTGAACTGAAAAACTAAGAACAACCAGTGTTGTCCTGCTCTGGGCTTTTATCCTGATAATGTGTGTAGGACTTTACCTGATGAAGACGAATAATTGACCCAGACGAGCTCACCGTCCCACGGCCTGCCTGGGCCTCCAGGAGCCCTTCCAGAGGTCCATGTCCTTTTGCATAGATGATCTGATTGATTTTAAAATCTCTGCACTCTGTTTTCAGTAACATTACGTAATACTGTATGATGAGCATGTATGATTGTGTGTGTGTGTATCTGTGTGTTTGTCAGTTTGCTGATATATTGGGCCGATATTGGCCTTAAATAAAATTTAAAACATTATTAAACATCAGATATCGGCCAGTCAGTGTTGCCCACTTTCAATATGATGGCGGTTCCTCCCTGACCACAGTTCCATAAAAAGGATGTAAAACCTGCAATGAAATTTTATTTTCTTTGTACATTCTAATTTATTCATTTAATTTTTCAGCAATATTTTCTGTACATTAATTTACAGACTGCACTTATTAACTCTAAAATAATTTCATTGGTATGGATTTGGTATGTTTTCAGACAGTTTGTATGTCCCATGGTCTAAATGTTGTTTCAGAGTCTTTTCTGCCCTGACAAGAATGAACTACTAAACACTAAATACTTCTAACTTTGACTATAGTCAAATTTAAAGATACTGAATATTGGCTCATTGATATTAGCCTCAAGAAACCTGTATCAGTGAAACCCTAGTGCATGAACGTTTGTGTAGTGGATGTGTGAGTGTATGTTGGGTGGTGTGTGTGTGTGTGTGAGGGGGGACTCACATATGCCTGTGTGCATGTATGTGTTTGTGCATATAGGGCTCAGTTCACTGAACACCCGTGTTCGTCTCCAGCCTGCAGCGCTGCAGTGAGTCATGCAGCAACATCCAGACAGGAGGAATGAGCCTGACTTCAGGAGCTGTGGAAACCTTAGAGACATCCAACCAACCGACATCCACACCTGGCCAATGAGTTTCTACTTCAGGGTTGTGACCAGGGATACAGTGGAGGATAAATCACAGTTTTATTTGAGTTTTTTTTTTAAACCTTTTTAGGCTGACAAAAATGTTTCTGTCCTCAATTCATAAGACACATTATTAAAACTGGTGGAAACTCTATAAGGAAGGATCTTTTAACAACAAAAACAACAACAAAAAACACAAGTTGATGCTTTTCTGAAAATATAATTGCTTTTTGTTGATATTGATGTATATTTTCCTTATGATGATCACTGATCATATTTACTCTGCATTACTGTTTGTTGCTTTCTGAGTATTTTGTCACCGCCCCATCTTTCTTAAGGGAACGCTCTTCAAAATGTATGAAAAGTCAGACGGAGCGCTGGACAAAAAAACACCTCAGTGTACCATGTGTAAAACCAGGTCCACTCCTTCATCTCTCCATCTCACTCCTCAGCTAATACATCCATCTTTCTCATGAGGATTTCTTTCTGATTATTTATGTTCAGCCAGTTTTCTATGCTATTGTGCTGTATGTTCAATAACACCAGACTGAACTGAAAAGGTTATGAACCAATATGACTGAAAGATTTCCCCTCCTCAAACTTGATGAGATGTCTAACTCAGTTTTTATAGTTATATATTTCCTCAGTATTTTTTTTTTATATAGAGCACAAATGAATTTAAAAAAGAGAATGACAGTTAAACCAAAACAAGTTTTTGTCAGTGGATATGTGATGAGACAGACATCCAGTATAATAATAACAGACTTTTTGGCCTTTTCTCTTCTCTTTCAAAAATAGAGGGCAGTGTTATATGATTGCTTTATACCTGACTGATTCTGCATGTAAATAAAGACAACGTAGCTTCAAAACCACAGGATACACGCTCAAAACGGGATGGATACGTTCAGAGTATTGTTACTATACTGATTATATTGATAGCAACACACTGTATTAATAAACATATCAGGAATTACGGCGGATACAAATTTTGCAAAAATGTTGCCAGACAGTTGATTAGCAGAAAACCAAACCATGCATTCCAAATCAAAGAACTATCTCCATATCATATGCATTTTTCCCCTAAATTAGTTTGTCAAGCCTGTAAGTGGGTATGTTTTTTTTTTTTTTTTATTTCATTTGATTTGGTTTTACCTTTGAGTTGATTACATTTGATTTTATCTGTCTTTGATTTTATTTGAATCAGTGTACTGATTTGAAATGGATTCATACTTTTTGCAGGCAAAAAATCAGGTTTTCCTTCACATGACAAACCATGACTATGAATTTTAACAATCAAATCATTGAGAAATTCATAAGAATCACATTTTTCTCCCACCTACATGTTCAGATACTGTTGTTTACATAAATGTAGCTTCTATAAAGACATTCCATTTGACTTCTTCCAGGAATTCTCCCTGCTAATCCTGTTGGGTGCAGTGAACCTCACTCAGCCTGTTGTATAAGGACTCAGCAGTCACACTGGAGGGTTTCTCAGGGGGCCATGCCTACATCTACTCTATACCCACACTATCACGGTTACTTGCCACACTACCTCATATACATTAGAAGTATTTTGGACATGGACACTGATACAACATCTGTTACATTTACAGGAATATAATCATCCAAAACTATAATTTGATATGTGACGAGTGAAACGATCAGAAGTCACCAGAACATGTCATTGTTTTTTGTTGACATCCACATTCTTAAAAGAGAACTGCAATGTTATTTTAATATTAAATTTGAATTTGGACACCAAGAGGCTATATTGTAACCAAGCAACAGCCATGTTTTCAGAGAGAGATGTGAGTTTTCTGAAATGGAATACATATTCACACATCACACAGGGATACTGTCTGTATAGTAATGCCCAAAGTTATAGATTATACATGATTTTAGTAAATCTAGCAATAGGATGTAATACTGACAAGCGACCCTATAGGAATGCATAAAAAAACCCCAGTGATTTTCTAAGATTACAGTATATAAAACACCTTTATCAGTTATTAAAAAGACCCCAGAAGTTACAGTGATAGAAGAGTCATGTAGTAGACAACTGGCAATTCTTTTAAGACTAAATTTACTGATGAGAAAAAACCCATAAATTGTATTAATTCATCTTTTAATCTCGCATCCATGATGTGTAATGAATTTGTCATGTTCTTGTAAATTTCTAACTTTTATAATAACAACACAAAAAAGAATCATCTGAAAAAATGAATTAAAAAAAAAAGAACTGTAACTGGAAAACATTTGTTTCTCCCACTGCCCAACTGCCTTGAAGAAAAGTCACACCACCACTGCTGACAGGTATTACATTCATTCTCTGTGGCGTGGGGAATACACATTCTTCTGCACTCTACATGTACTAAAACTATCAGCAGTCACATGCCAGACCATAGGAATGCATCAGGCGGATGGGGCAGGGAAACAAGTCAAAGCACTGGGGGTCCCGGTCATCATATGCCTTCCCTGATGTGTGTGCAGCTCCTGCCTCTGAACAAAGACGGCTTGGTAGTTGGAGGATTATCAAAAAAATTGGATGACTTAACTACTAGAGGGCAGTGAGAAACAGATCATGACCACACAATGCATCGTTTTATAAATTATGATTTCATAAAAAAAAACATGGCTCCACCTGTCGTCTTCTGACGACAATACAGAGCAAGTGATTAGCCTCTTTTCAGTCACAAGCAAGACCTAACGATGCTGCCAAGATGGATACAATCCTCTCAGTGTATAACTCTCAGTGTGCAATAAACATTTCTTGTCTTATTGCTTCACATATCTTTGTCCTTGAGATAAAAAAAATAGTGGTCATTGATTTTACTGAGAGTTCTACTGACAGTGTGCTAAAGATGCATTGGTTATATTTAATATAAGGGTGATAAATTGCGATTATGAGCTTATAGGAGTTCATGTTTTAGAATGCAAACAATTTGAAAACGGTTCCTGGTGTTATTTTCTCAGTAATTCTTCTCTGTGCTAGATCTACTGACTCTCCTACTGTATATGCACAGCACACAGTGAGCACAGCACCCTGCTGAGACCGTCACTCCTGTGAAGAGGGGAAGGGGGGTTCAAAGTTTGGTTAAGGGCACCCAAAGAGCAGAACTGCTAAAATAACAACTTCCAAAAACTTGTGTATACTGTAACTTGGCTGGATTAAAGTGATTAGTCGCCTATCAAGATTTGATCTAGGGCACTGGGAAGGAAAGCCGATTTCTTCAGACTGCTTTTTATTCAGATAGCTGAGAACGACTCAACAAGCTCACGGTGTGTTTAGGGAATGTTTCTGTTTTCATTATATTTTTCCAAGATATGTTTTTATATGTTTTTAACTGTATTTCTTCAGATATGAATATATAATTAGTTTGTATTTGGATTAGATCTAACATACTGTAATTTCTGAACAGATGGCTATGTTTGTGTTCTCTGTTAGGCAGATCTGCTTTGTTTGTCTGTTTTGCTTTCTTCTTCATGAAGATTTAATTAGTGAATCAGAACCTTTGTAGTCTATTTGTACCAGCTGATCATACAAAAGTATATGGTCCCCCCAGGCAATTCACTGGTATTTATCCTGGTCTGAGTCCAGCTCATAGTTCTGCTGTCAGGTGATTATCACGAGACCAATGGCTTAATCCTCTCTAGCTCTACTAAAAGGAAGCACAGAAACTGGAGGTTTTCTAAATGTGCATGTAACCAACTGGAACGCAGTGTACTTTTTGCTTTGAGTGTTTTTTCCGCAGACTTTAAAGTTATCACTCTATCTAATTTGAGGATAAACAGCAGTGGACCGTTGCAGAGTGAGATTCCACGCCCTTCTGGGTGAACTAATTGACTGTATTACTGCAGTCAATTGGTGTACAAACTGATTTGTTGCCACGGATTGGAGGAAACCAACAAGTGAAATGATGATGAAGGCACTGGGTCTTGGCCTACTTTGTTTATTGGTCTGTCCTGACCCTACAGAGGCTCAGTTTCCTCGGGTGTGTTGTACAGTGGAGGGGATCCTCTCCAAGCAGTGCTGCCCGGCTCTCGGCTCCGATCCTGCTGATGTGTGTGGCTCTCTATCAGGGAGAGGAAGCTGCTCCAATGTCCGAGTCGACAACAAACCCTGGGGAGGACCGTACCGACTGAGGAATGTTGATGACAGAGAAAGGTGGCCGACCAAATTCTTCAATCAGACTTGCAGGTGCACTGGTGGGTGATGTACGGTTTTACTGAGATCCTATTTCAGGGAGCAGCTGAAATGATAGCAGACTCATGATTCTACATTCAAATAGACTATGAAACAGGTAGATGCAGTAAGATGACTCATGGTAAACCTGGAACATCACAAAACCTCATTAGTTCCCCTATGAGTTTACACATTCAGCTTTGCTCTCTGTGTATACAGGTAACTTTGCAGGTTTTGACTGTGGCCAGTGTAAGTTTGGCTGGACCGGACCAAACTGTGACCAGAGAAAAGTACCTGTGGTGAGGAAGAACATCCATTCTCTGAGCCCTGCAGAGCTGCAGGAGTTCCTGGATGTGCTGGACCTGGCTAAGACCACCACACACCCAGACTATGTCATTGCCACCCAGCACTGGCTGGGACTCCTGGGACCAAATGGAACCGAGCCCCAGATTGCCAACATCTCCATCTACGACTTCTTTGTCTGGCAGCACTACTACTCCGTCCGAGACACTCTTCTTGGTAAATACCCATTGCTAAACTTCTTGGCATCAAACCAACATAATTGGTCAATTGCTGTGTTTGATTTTGCAACGTATTAGATAATCATTAAGCAGCTGTTACCAAATGGATAAGTGTGAATAAATAGGCTTATTCTTTGCACAGGAGTTATGAGCAGCTACTTTTTTCTTTTTTCCAGCTCTATTTAAAATCCTTTTCCAGACATTTCTAGATCATTTGATATATGTTGGATTATTGATGTTCTTTTTTTTACTGTTTCATTCTAATTAATCTTAGTATTGTTTCCATGAGAAATCAAAAGTAATCTGTTTATTCACAAACGGCTTACAAAAAGCACTCATAATGTGTTTCCGTTACATATAATAAATCCTGTGTGCAGTATTGCATCATTATCTTGCATTACACACTCAGGAGCTCATCAGAGACTTCATGTCCCTGTAGGTCCAGGTCGTCCATTCAAGGCCATTGATTTCTCCCACAAAGGGCCAGCCTTCATTACCTGGCACAGGTATCACCTCCTCAGCTTGGAGAGAGAGCTACAGGTAAGCGTAATCTTCTGAAAACAATGCAGGTTTTCACTTTTCATTGTGTTTATTTTCTTTAAATATTCCCTGCAGAGACTGACTGGCAATGAGAACTTTGCGGTGCCGTACTGGAACTTTGCCACGGGGCAGAGTGAGTGTGACGTGTGCACCGACTCCCTGCTGGGGGGGCGCAACCCCGATGACCCCTCCCTCATCAGCAGTCAGTCCAGATTCTCCAGATGGGGCGTGGTGTGCAACAGGTCTATTGGAGAAAATAACGAAGGGGGGGAAAAATCAATAATCATTGGTCGGATTAAAATGAAATAAACAGTATCAGAGTGTGACAAAAACAGTTTTGACTAGGACAAATCCTTATTTTAACATTTACGCTGTCTTCCCTTCCAGTTTGGATGACTACAATCGCCTGGTGACTCTCTGTAACGGCACCAGCGAAGGCCTCATACAGAGAGGTACAATGGAGAGAAGTAACTCGACTCTGCCCACCATGAATGATGTCAGAAGCTGTCTCAATCTCCGAGACTTTGACAGCCCTCCGTACTTCACCAACTCAACCTTTAGCTTCAGGTACAGCTCCCTTTTATGTACTCTACTGTTTAGAATCAATATTTTTAAAGGCTACCTGCCATTTCACTGACACTGATGCATTCAACAGTTGTTTACATTACATTTTGCTGTAGTATTTTAACCACCAGCTTCAAGAGACTTTCCAAAACTACTATTTCAAACACAGATTAACGCAGATATTGTGCTTTGTAACTCACAGAAATGCTCTTGAAGGGTATGACAAACCAGATGGAGAACTGGACGAGTCAGTCAATAACCTGCACAACCTGGTCCACTCCTTCCTCAATGGAACCAGCGCTCTGTCTCACTCCGCAGCCAACGACCCCATCTTTCTGGTCAGAATCTGATTCCAGGGGTTACTTCATATGAAAAGTTCATAGTTGGTGGGGCTTCTTCATTAAGATAACTGAGATGTTTCTGGTCGTTTATGTTGCAGGTGCTCCACGCTTTCACTGATGCAGTTTTTGATGAGTGGATGAGGAGGTTTGTTCCATCCAACGCCACCTTCCCAGATGAGATGGCCCCCATCGGACACAACAGGGACTACAACATGGTCCCCTTCTTCCCTCCGATCACTAATGAGGAGATCTATGTTCCCTCCGAGCAGCTGGGCTATTCCTATGCCATTGCCCTGGATGGTGAGCAAGCTCTTGAATGAATGAACAGAACAAGTGTTTAAATTTAATGACCGCCTGCTGTCCTTCAATAATCTTAAAGGGGCATTAAGTAAACCCAACAGAAATTTCTAGTGAAGAGGTAACATCATGATGCAAAATACTGTAGTAATAATACTGATTTGTCATTTGCTTTTTTAGCTTGAGAACGAGGCTCATTAGCCTTTGTAGCTGAAATGTCTTGTGACACCGGTCGCTCCCTTGTAGCTCCATCCTCCATTGTTGAGCAGTTGAAAATGCGAGTAGGTGGGAGGTGGAGATTGGGAGTAATTTGAAATTACAATGGGCGGGGAGTTTTTGTTCCAAAACAGGGCTGGAAAATGAATTTTGCCAGAAATCTCATTACCTGGTAAAGTAATGTTGAGTCACTTGTACTGAGCAACAACCCCATCAAACCCCTCAGATATATTGTCATCTTGTGCCAAATTTTACTTATTGCCCATTTAAAACATCTTCTTAAAATAATGCATGGCTATCAAGTTACACTGTTTTACCAACATGAGGAAATATCTGTTACAAACCTGTTTACATGAATATTTCTACTTACGATTCCATGCAGATGCAGATGGCGGAGCGACGGTGTTCGTGCTGGGGTCCACTCTGGGAGGTGTTTTCATTGGGCTCCTGGTCCTTCTCCTTATCTTGGTGCTCTACCTGCGGCAACGGAGAAATAGAGGCTTCGAACCTCTGATAAAAGCAGAGTTCACAAATAAGAAGTACACAGAGGAAGCCTAGACTTCACACACTATTTGGAAATACACACTGATACTCACACATACCTAAGAAATATGAAGCAGCATAATCTACAATGTACTGTAGCCCCCACTGTGAAGCAAAAAAGGAAAATGTGAATCCTGTAAATTAATAGCACTGTAATGTTTAGATAAGAACAATGATGTGACTCGTGCAATGTCCATCAAATTATAGCTGGGAACTTACTACAATACAAGCTTCTATTGATACCAATCACTGCACTAGCTGCAAAACAAATAAATGAATGTGTACTGTAATTTAACTGATTTGGTAACATTTTTTAGTGATTAGTGATAAAAATACCTGACACCATTGCAAACACCTTCTTTAAATATTCTGCACCTTTTTCCAGTTTAAGAGTCATCACAAATACAAAGCTATTGGAATCTTTTTAATAAATATTTATTCTCAAGAAGAGTAACAAAACACAAATGCAATCATCTTAATTGCATTGAAAAACAGTAAGGCATATTTGCTTATCTAGATCTTTACTCGTGTTTGTTTGAAATTATCTTCAAACTCCAAGCAACAGACTTCAATAGGAATTGAATTAATACAGCAATGCATTGATTGTAAAAAAAATGCTGACGAGTAATGTGCCTTGCTAATTCTGTTGTTGAGATCGTTTGTCTGATCCATTTAGACATCCATTTTCAATATTTTATTGCAAAAATATTACCATTAAAAGTTCAATGATACAAAACCTAAAAAGGGCATCCTGTGAGATCATTAGTCATAATAAAGGAGGACACTGACACCGAGACAAAATGTTTTCTCTCCATATTTTTGTCCTTAAAGTTCCTTCGATGTGGATGCTAACACTGACTTAAAGGCAACAAATAAAAGCTCAACAATTACTTATTGATATACTGCAAAGCCCAACGGATAAGGGATATGATATAGTGTATAATACTGGCTAATTCCCTTGATATGTAAGCTTAGCTGGCCTTTGTGGTTTATTGAGGTGACAGCTGCTCTCAGAGAACAGTGGACATACAGTGCTGCTTGAGGCTGGTTTTGTTGGCTTGAGTTTGGCGGCTGGATACTGTACGCCCCCCTCTGCACTGCCAAGCCTCTCACATTCTCTGTAAGTACGCTCTGCTGAGTAGCTTCACTGGAGCATTCAGCCCTGTCCGGTCTCCACAGATTCTCATTTCACAGGTGACTGTGGTCGGCTTCAAGCCTGTCTGTGGCGCAGACATAACCATTCAAGCTTTAGAGATAAATTTAGGGACCCTTATTTATTTATTTTTTTGCATTTCCAGTCACCAATGTGTTCCGTTTGCTACTTTCTCTGTTGATAATTCCCTCTCCTTTTACATTACTGTGGTAATGAATTATTAGTGATGGCACAGTTAGTGATTTACAAATTACAGTATAAAAACATTTGACTTTTTAATACTGACTGACAGAATTTATTCGATTGTGTTTTCCTAACACTACAATGCACATTTTCATGACTATTTTATCCAAACATCGGTAACTGTAGTTATAGAATAAGCTTTTGCTGTTCAATCACGTGATGCAAACGTTGCAGACACATCACAGATAAAATTTAGCAGTTCCTGTATATGTAGTTCCAGAATTTTTCTGAAACTTCAACATTTTTGGGTGACAGAATTTACTGGAAAATACTTCTAGGGGGTCCTTCAGTCCTTCAGTGATGGTGGTTCTGTAATGGTTGGATGTGTTTTTTCTAGCATGATGGGCATTTACATTTACATAGAGAATGAGGTCAACACTAATCATTGCTAACATGATTTTCAATTATGGTGTAGGACCTTCTTTATAATACCCATGGGAAATGTCTGAGACACATTTCAGAATCTCCTATGAATGGTTAATTGGGATCATATCTGGTCATTGAGTAGCTTTGCATGTGGGTACACACTCACTAATAGGGGCATAAACCACTTCTGATCAAGAAAAAGAAATGCATTACTGAGAATCATTATATATATTAGTGTAGAATTTACCTAGGCTGAATGAATTAGGATAAATGAATTGAGCCCATGACCCCACACCACTACAGAACCACCGTCACTATGGTGGCATTTCATATTGGTGTTTCCTTTACTTTGACCCTTCTCTGTATGACTATAACTGCCCCATAATGATTCAGTGTGGGTCCTCTTAGGAAACAGCTGACCAGGCTGTCTACTCCTGAAGCCAGGTCTCTGTAAACCAACATAATATGAAGACATTTTGCAGATAATTAATTCTTTGCAAGGCAAATGAGTATATAGAAATCTAGGCATGTGCAGTTAAAAAAATTGGCATACTGTAACTGAAAATATTTTGATCCTGAGTTGCCAGGTAAAAATTCATTTTTGATATAACAAAAAAACCCCAACAATTTTATCCAACTTATGTTTACAGCCTGGTTCATCTCATAATAATCCATCTGTTTTAATGAAGTGTGAGTTTCAGCATGTGAGCACACTCAGCTGTGAAGAGCATGCTTGGTGTTAAATCCAGCCGTAAGGCAGCCATTGAACCATTTCAGTGGCTGCCGAGAGCAAGGAGCTGGCCAAGGGCAAACCCATGACCGACCCATGATATACCTATAAACATTCCTAAAAGAGTCCATTCATAACTTCATGGCCAAAACTATAATGAAACAGAACATGAAACAACATGATTAGGCCATTGTTAGTCTCATTGCATCTGTTCTAAAAACAAAAGAATGCAATTTTTACTAAATATGACAATTTTAGTGATAGGATATCCAATCATTCCTGATCAATAATCAATAACTGGCATGTGTAAAACAATTTATTATTATGAATTATATATAAACATTTTATATATAATCCATGCATTCATATACATTTTTTTTGTTAAATATTAGAACGGTAGTCAAATAAATTAATGACAGTGGACCAAGGATAAAATGAACATTCAAACTGGATTTTTATGTAATTTAGGTTATCATCTTTTGTATGCCTTTTAAACATAATATTAAGCTTATAGACCCCCAAATAGCTGTAGTAAACTTATTCTGCCTCTTTTAGGTGCCTCTAATTACCACATTTTCAACATGGTTCAACACACAACACCATTTTTGCATAAAAGATAATAAATCAAAACAATCAAAGTGCGTGTTTTTTTTTTCCACATGGAGACCTACATCAATATCTGCCACATGTGAAAGAAATACAATTTTTTTTTCAGCCTCTGGAGCAGAGTTTGTTGGGGCGGCATCAGTGTTAGACAGTGAAGTGATGCCGAATATATCAAGTCTAAGGATGGCACTGCACAATCTTTGGGAGAGCAGGAAATCACGATGCATGACTGCTCTTTTTCAGAGCAGACCCCTCTAGCCTCAAGGCCGGCCTGAATACCGTCTGCTTGACTGTAGCTCCAATCTGCCTGAATACAAAAACAGCAAAAAGAGAAACCCTGCTGTCCAAGTTTAGCCAGTTCCTCCAGCATTATCTCCATTGTCGGTGGAGTGCCAGGGCTGAGAGGGCCAGCACGGTTGGCAGGGCTACAGAGGGTGCAAGGAGTGTGGCCGAGTCATCCACAGGCCCGCTCCGGTCCGCTTCCACCACGGGGGCCTCGGTGACGGTAAGGTCCATGTCTGTGGTGCAGGCTTCTGTGCAGCCGCTGCCACTGCCTGAGCCGCTGCCCTCATCGCCTGCAACACCACAACAGCACACAAGCCAGAGTGAGCATGCAGCTGGAGACAGATTAAATGTGTGCAGTCTGAACCCAAGTTCAAGTGAAACATTAGTGAACAAAATGTTGTGTTAAAGGTAAACTACCAATTCTCCTAAACTTTTACATTAAAGGTACAATATGCAACTTTTTCATATTAAAATAACAGTAAATAAAAAGGATATATTACACACTACCAGTCAAAAGTTTGGACACACCTGATTGAATGTACTATCTTAAAGCCAATTTGATCTAAAGGCTTATGTGTAAATGCTTGAAATTTGTTTCTGAGACAAATATAAATAATGAAGTTGATGCCTGTGTATGGATTTCTTTCCAAATCCTTTGCCTTTCCATCAAGGCAAATGGTGGCTACTTTAAAGAATCTAAAATATGAGATAGTTTTGATTTGTTTAACACTTTTTTGGTCACTGCATTATTCCATTTGAGTTATTTCATAGTTTTGATGTCTTTACTATTATTCTTAAATGTGGAAAATAGTAAAAATAAAGTATAATGTGGTGTGTCCAAAATGACTGGTAGTATACATTGTCAGTCTTGTGACCCTGTGTGTACATGCCTGAAATTGACTTTTCAATGACGCGTTATATGGGCGTGGCCAGCTGTGAGCTCTATGGCTATCAAGATGAGGTTAAAGTGCAGGGAATTCATAGCAACAGCAATGGAGAAGAGCATTAAGAAAAGAAAGTACAGCGAAGCTTAACGTGTGGCAGAAAAGGCCTGTTCAAAAACACAGGTTAACATCAGCATTGCATTTTATTGCCTGTGTTTGCTGTTTGCTTCTTGAATGCCTGTGGAGGCTTTAAGGGTGCTGATTAACTCTGGATCAGGTTCAGGTTCAGCCTCAGGTTAGACGCCATTTCAAAGTAGACAGCTCATCAAGATGAGTGACAGGTGTTGGGGCGTGAACTTGCCGAACTGTGGGGGAGGAGGGCAGGACTAACAATACACTTCCTGCCTCAAGAGGAAAAGTTGCAAATTGTAGCTTTAAGAAAACATAAATATCTGCATTGCAATAGTGAGAAACAGCTTACTTGAGTCTTGAAAGTAGATATCATTGCCATTGTAGGCATTTTTCAACTTGTTGGTCATCACCCTCAGAGCCATGATCTGCTGACGGATGAAGGTGTCTGGGCGGGTGATGTCCACACCCACCTCAGGGTTATTCACCTGGTTGGTCAACCCATCCTTCTGGACCTCAGGGAAGTACCTTTCAGGTCAAAAAGAAAAAAGAAACTAGTTAAATAAACAGCATTCTTATTAGGAGGTACTTGTTAAATGTGCACTGAAGCTACTAACTATTCATTGGTCAGTTAGTAAAAACTGTTTTGTGTAACACTGAGTTTGGGTGAAAGGGTGTAATACCACAGTGGGTAATGCCACTAGACAACGTTATTATAGACTCTGAGCTCTCCGGCATGCAGAGAATTCCCTGGAATAGAAGCTGTGTACTTGGAAATCCCAAGTCTCATAAGAGAGGGCAGAGAAAGGCTAAAGGTGGACATAATTCACAATTATTTTGTTGTTTTGTTGATGTTTTGAAATGTGGATGTCATTCTCACACAGTACTTTGGAGTAGCTCTCTGAGGAGAGGCCTGTGTTGGTGAGATGAACATTTGACCTAATCATGTCGGGGAATGTTTTGACATCCTTGTGAGAGATTTCTCCAGGGAAAAGATGTCAGCTGCCTGAGTTCCTGTTTGTTAAACAACAAACAGGCCGTCACGTGAGGGCATTCCACAAATCTTCTGACACAACAGCATTTATTCCTCATAACTGCAGGTCACTGTGGATAATATACACCTCTTGCTGAGTTAAAAGAGGTAACATTTGAAGTCCTTAACTGATTTTACTGATCATCTTTTTTCGCTTTTGTCAAAAAATGACAGCAGTGGCTACCACACAATACTGCTTAATTATTATTTATAGATTAAAGATTTTATTTATTTTTTCTTTATCTTAGATATGTTGAATGAAATTAGCAGAAATCAGTGATATTATGGCACCATCAAACAGTGACCTCGGTAATCAATCAAATTGAATAATGGCTCTGGGTGCTAATCCAAATCTCACTCATGGCACCAAATATATCAGAGAGAGCAACCTTTAACTGCGATTTTCAAAACTTTCCCTTAAAAATGCAATTAGATCAACAATGAGGCATCATATTGGTTTCAAAAAAGAATTAAAACACAATGCCATGAAATAAAATAAAATAGAAACAACAAAAAAAACATTAAAGCAAAACATATATTAAAAAACATATATTAAAAGGCTTCTCTATTCCACCCATGTTCAAACCTACCAACTCCTTTGCGAATTTACAACACAACAATGCCGGTCATCCCCTTGTTTTGCAAAGACGCATTTGGAAATTACAGCCAAAGAATGCCAAGCTCTTGAACAATTGCATTTGGGTCAGTGAAAGTAAATAATCTGATCCTTAATTCTAGGATTAGACTTATTAATGTATGGCTAGTTTAACAGACTTTGGACTGCTAAGTAGCCGTCTGTATTAGACTGTATTAGCACCAGGCGCCGGCGCCCTTACCTGCCCTTGGTGTGTCCATTCCAGCACTGCTCATCACTGGCATTTGCAGCGGTCACTCTGTCCTCTGCACACACCTCCTCAGGCAGGCTGGACCAGAACTTCTTGGACAGCTTCAGTTTCTCCTTTATGTCCACCACCTATGCAGAAAGGGGAATCATTTCAAAGGAGAATAAACCTCAAATCAACACAAATCAAGCCGATGTCCAAATGTGACAATTACAGTCCAAGTGCTGAAAATTACAGCTGAAAATGATAAATATAGGGAATATGTGCGCTGAAAAGAAAATATTCTCTGAACGTGAAACATTGCTTTAACACTCTATATATAAAGATTTTGTAGTTTTGTTTAATAAGAGACCATCCCTTTTGAGCCAGAAAAAAATCCTGTGGCTTTTAACTCTTTACCATAGCTCTCAGAAAATACAACACTCCTACTCAATTGGTGACAAAAATTTTCTAAGAACGTAACAGCGGATCTGGAAGAGATATTCATATTCATTCCTGCCCAGCAAGCTGTCGTATCTCTTTCCTCTCGCTCCTGAGGCGCTTCAATTTCCCCTCACTCCATAAGCCGGATAGCACATGGTTTGGCAAGTGCCTTTTCATTATTAAGTTAATAACAAAAAAATCCCCCTAACTTTCCCCCCTATCCAACTTATGCAGTAGCCCTTGCACCCCTCCACTCATCCCCACTTATGTTGCTCTACTGCCTTGCAAGTGCGTCTGAGAGAAAATACAGGCGCTGAAAGATATACCTGGACTTTTATCTCTATCTATATTTCTGATACATGGTAGGTATACATGTAGAGCTACGAGTCAATATCAGAATCAGCTGCCTCACAGCTTTATCCTTTTTTTTTTAACCACTTGTATGCATCTCATTTGTAGAAAATGCCTTGCAGAGATACTCACCGTATGCAAAACTAATACAACTGCCCTGTCCTCATAAATAACCACATCTCTCCAAAGGGAGGAGGGAGAAGGAAATCTTTGGCACTCAGACACATGAACTCCCTGACGCCCACCCTTCCACTGCTCGGTAGAAAATAATTTGGGTTTATTTTTCCTTCTATATTGACTATCATGGGTTGGCATCATGACTAGACAACTTACAAGTAAGACGGCATGGGCTTGCAGCAATATTTTGACTTTGAATGTCAGACTTTAATTCTCCTTTGCATTTTGGCCATGTGACACAGTCAGATATCGTTTCATGACTCGAGCCTGTTGAACCCCAATCTTTCATCAAAGACATAGCATTTGATATATTTCACTGAAGTTGAGGGAAAGCCTGATAGCGGCAGGTTGCCCCCATTATCTTTTTCCGTCTGACTTGCTGTTGGCTTACGTGAAATTGTAGTGAACCTGAGCAGAACATGAAAGGTGCTGTACTGACTGTGTGACGCTGCTGTAGGCCCCGACACTGCTTTTGATGTGTTAATCCTGTCACACTGATGCCAAAGCACTTCAGCAGCTCTGATACTACCCAGAGGGTCAGGACTCCACTCAATGCAAGAGATTGACTGGCAATGTTTAACTAAACCTCACACATTTGCACCAAGTTCAACAACTGAGGTTTGCTAAGGATCTGCTGGCAAAACCAGGTCGACAAAATAGTGTGAATTAATACGGGAAGGAAAGAAGCTCACATTTGACTAGTTGGTTAGAACCTGCTGCAAACATACTGCCATATTCAATTTAGCTGTAAATTAATAAATCGTTGATTTCTACCAAATTATTTAAACCCATAACAACTGGATTGGGGTAACAAATGATGAGGTCTTAAAGACTGATTAAGTCATTTATTCTTAAATTGCTCCATAACATTGAATACTAGCATGGCCAGTATTGACACATAACGATATGTTCAGTCACATTATAAGTTCATTATAAAGTGTGAGCGAACATTGAATATTTTTCCATTTCATCCACTATGAATATATAATCCTTGGCAGTTATATAAAACTGGCTATCCATACAGCACACAAAAAGCCATCCCCATTGGAAATAAATGGAATATACCTTATCTACCTCAAATGCCTAAGCAGGCCAAAGGAAGGAGAATAAAAAACCTAGGAGAAGGAGAGAGTGAGCCTTTTCACAAAATAATAAAGATGCAGTTTGCTACTGTGAAATGTCTGTGAATCTAAGTCTGTCTCCCACGTCATTGTGCACTGCCCATGAATAAATAATAAGACTGCAACAAGCAGTCTGGCATGCAATCAGCTACAGTGCACACTAGATGGCACTATGTCTTTGAGAAATGGAGAGTTGAAGGGAAGAGAGAGAAAGAAAGAGAAAATGAAAGTGAGCAAAAATATACTTGCTACATATGCGTAAAAGAACATACATTTCAAAATAAAACCATCTCAATATGTGTCAATCAAATCACATTCATATTCAATGTGGGTTCTCCACATAGTCTAACACAGAACTTGCCATACTGCTTATCATGCCGTGGGAACAGAGGTAACAAGGAAAGCTTCAAATGAAACAGTTGGATACATGTGCATGAATGCACTCAGTATTATTTCTGTGAGAAGCAGCAACACATTACTGAATTTAACTACATTCATATCTCTAAACTGAACGAAATCTATGAACAGTCTCCAATGCTAAGATGACAAAGATGTTCAGACATGATCTCTCCAACGTGGTAATAGAAAGTGAGAAGGAGAGGTGGTGCGTGTGGAAGAGAGACCTCATTATAAAGAGCTGTCAGATATTGAAGGTAAGAACCAGAGGGGCGTAAGTGACATTTGACCAACTTTACAGGTGAGCCAAAACAAAAAATGACCATACTTTGTCCTGACTTTGTTTATTAAATTCAATCTTTAATATGAAAAGTTCCTAAACACGTGGATGACAATATATTTAATAAACAACATTTTGACATTCATTGAAAAAAATCTTTTTTTTATTTGGAAGAATGTCACAAGCGCCTTTTTGGAACCATTGTGATTATCTTCCTTTTGAACAACTTGGGCTTTCAGGTGATGTAAACTTCTGGAGGTCCTCAACTGATTACGTTTCTAAACTTAACTTGACCATCTCAACAGAATTTAATTAAGTTTAATTTCTGTACTGTTTTTGACGACTGATCATTTTGCCATCGATACATCTGATTGATATAGAATATCTATCAATATCATATTAGTTCACTGAATAACAATTAATTACATTAAACCTGGCCAAATAACTGTCAAAAATAGACTATAGAACATGCCAAATATGTATACTATGGTTACGGGGACGCTCTGTGTCTCTGTCGCTCTGAAACTTTCTCGCGATTCCCAATAATAGGTTTTTAGGTTAGTATGCCTATGCAAAATCATGAATGTAAGTACCTCAATGCTGAAATCTAGTAATATAACATAATTTTACATTTTTGGTTAACCTTATACAGGGTTGCTGTTTCTTGACTTAATCCAAGAGGTTAGGTGGTGTAGAAATGCAGGAAATTTGTTTTAAATTACCATTACTAGCTTGGTTGGTTGTCACTCTGGTTATCACTCGTGATATTCTCATTAAGATCACTGTGGAGATCACAGAAAAAACACCTCCCCCTCACCCCACAACAGGAAATTACACTGTATTTGTCTTCAGTGACATCCTAACAGATGATTATTATCCTGATGTTTGATAGCCACTACTCCAATGCGTGATGACATTAAAGGTGCTATTAGTGTGTGGTAACTGGTGCTGTAATGAGGGCAGACAAGGCAGTCGATGGAAGCGTTTACTGTCAGGATGTGCAAGCTATCATATATGACCACGTCAATCATGTCGCTTCTATTAACATCTCAAAAACCTCAAAATGTCAGCGACAATGCATCACAAGGTATTAGAAGTGTTGGTTACAGATAGGCCTATCTTCTAAATGCATTAATCGTGAGGAGAGAGCGAACACAAATGATGCTTTTACAGGGAAAGTGTTGTATCTTACTCTTCCACTGACATAGAATAATGTTTAGAATATGGCAGAGGGATGGCAATTATTTTCTACATTTTCCAAGATCCTTACTGTAGGGTAGTTCTATAAAATGACTGGCCTATATGGCCTTGCTCTGCTTCTGTTTTATGCATCCCATCATCTATAATCTATTTCTCTTAAAGGCATGATATGGCCCTTTTGGCCTTTTGACATGTTTCTTACAGTTCTGCTAAGGTGTGTGCTTAAGAGCGTTTCAGAAAAGGAAGCATCAGCCTCAAATTTACAGAAAAACATTTAAACAGAAAAAAACATTGCAAAATTTAGCTAGGAAACAGAAAATTTAAGAATTGGTAGCGATGACGGTTTAAAAGGCTCTAACGGAGAGTTGAGATATTTGTCTCATATACACTTGTTTGTACTCATAGGTGATAAGAAATGCATGCATTGTGCAAAACTTTTGGCAAAGGGCATCTAAAAGTGCTTAGGTTTAGCTAGAATGAGGAGAGAGATTATTCATGATCAAGCATCAGTTTAAACCCAGAGGATGAAAGGCTGCAGCAGAGCATAGTTTTGCCTGCTCTCTCCTTTTCCTCCCAAGCCATATTTTTTCTCTTTTGCCCTCCCTCTCCCCGGTTTCTGTCGTGAACCATATATTACTTCATTGTGTTTCTCCCTCTTTCTCCCTGCTCCCTCTCTCTGACTCTGCTCTCCTTTCTCTTTGGTCTTTCTCTCTGCTCCCTCAGCCCTAAGTGAAAGTGAAGGTTACGTGGCTACCTGACCAGTGATCTTAGACCACAACTCCTACTCTGAGGAGCTTTGAGAATAAAGCCCCTGGTCTCTCTCTCTCTCTCTCTCTCTCTCTGTATTTTCAGTCTTCTGTATCCTCTGGACTGTACCTTTTCTTACTGCTATCCCCTCACTCTCCAGTCTCCCTATATATATTTCACACCGTCTTTCTCTCCTTTTTTTTTTTTTACATGTCTCCATTTTTATTCTCTCTGTCTTAAGCATCTCAAATACCACAATGGAAATAAGCGGTACAGCATTCTTGTGTTATTCTTAAGTTTTCTGCCATTTAATATATGATTCATGTTCTGTCTGTTTTATTAAACATGAATTTGTCAGATAAATTCAATCAGATCAATCAGCTGTGAATTCCCTCTGTTTCTCCCCCTTTTCCTGCTCTTTCTGCAGCTGTTTGGAGAGGGATACCAACAGGAAAACAGGACGTTTACCCAATAGCACTAAACCACAATACAGAAGATTAATTCAGTAGTAAACATCATTAAAAGGTAGCCTGTTATGTGCTATTGCTCACACAGCATCACCTGTCATAGACCAAGCACCGCCTCACCTTTCAACTCACATTATTCACCAAACATGCCTTACAGTGCAAAGCAGGCCAGCCCAAACATATCGCATATACAATGTTTACTCAATGTGGAAAATAATTGGGTAGCTTGAATGGATAAATATGGGAAAATATTTACAGACAATTATTATTTCCAAACAACAGTATGAGTCAATGAGATAATGATGTTACCAGGCTTAAAGTCTATGTGCTTACATACGCTCAAAGTATTTCTTACAATATCTATAATCTGTCATGGAATTTGTAAAATGAATTTTGATGATGAATGTGTGTTTGTGCCCATGCAGCTGTGTGTGTGTGCATACAGTGTATACAAGAGATTCTGCATGCATTTGTGTGGCTCTGTATGCGTGTCAACTGGCTAGGAGCTGTATGCCACCTTTCAGCTCAGCATACAAATGTGAGTGAACTGTACTTTGACCAGTGGTGTTCGGATGCCCTTGCCTATTCTCAGATCAAAAGCTGACGTGTCACTGGCTTTGAAGCTGCAGTCACACTCCTGGCAACTGCACAATGTCAGGGGCCCAACCTCTTATCTGGCTGCGGGATGATGCCCGACTGACGAGCTATCTGCCTTTCATAAAAACTGTAGCTAAACCATCTCTCTGACTTTTACTCTCCAAAACATATACAGTACACATCACACTCACAGCACGGCCCTGGCCAGGCTTGACCTATTCAGTATCTCCCATGGCCATTCTGTCTACCTTTAATTCTTTCTTTCTCTCTCTCTCTCTTTCTCTCTCTCTCTCTCTCCCCTTCTCTTTCTCTCTCAGACACACACACACACACACACACACACACACACACACACACAGACAAAAACACACAAAAATGTGGCTTGTTAGGCATGCTGTTTCAGGTTGGTTAAAGCACTACTATCTTGTTAAATTAACAATTAGTCCTTTGTTTCAAAGCAACTATCTAGGGATGTCATCATTGCTTGACATTGAGCATATCCCACTGCTGCAAGTCTGAGCTAAATTAGTGCATGTTCAATCTAATCATAGACTGGGCAGCAGGTCTCGCCACTAAACCACAAGGGGCAGACAACTCCTCGATCAACTTATTTTCCCTGGCAACTGCTGCTCCTGTCTGCATTAAAATAGTTTTTCATTTGATACGAATGCTGTATTCTTCCTGCATCTCAATTACAGAGTTCAAGGAGTCGGTTCTGCTCATACCAAACCGTTGCCATGCCTTAAGTCTCTCTCTGACCAGTGACCACTTTGAGGACAGACTGAATAGTTTCTCACATGGAGGACGCCCACAGCAAGAATAACTCTGCCTCTTCATCACATTCTTGATCAAGTTATATTCCTGGTCATTGTGTTAACTGACCCAAATCTTTAGACTAATATACTGTCCTCTAAGTCTGTGTGCACCATGTGTAGTGAACAGATCAACTTGTGCTGCCATAGTGTCGAGTATCAGTGTGGTGAGGCCCTGCGGGTGTATGTCCCTGGACACGGCTATTTAATCACTGGTGTCTAACACCTCATAAAGCCCTCCTCCTGCGCCCAGGTCTACCCATAAACAGCAGATTCTCTCAACCAAGACCTGCCATCTGGCTCTAAAGCACTTTTAGCATATTAAAAAATCTGTACTGTAGAAATAATATTGGCTAACCCAAAGCATACCAAGTAAATGACCTCTGTGATAATGTTTTGAATAGCATGTGTCTCCACTTTGTGAGTTCCTTTGCATTAGCCTTTTGTCCTTGTCTAGAAGCAGTCGCCTCAAAGGTGACTAACGTTGCTACTTTGAGCAGGTTGCTACCAGAGTGCATATAGTGGGCTGTTTTCATCCAATCAATATCCATCAACAGAGGGCAAAAGCAAATATGTTTCCCCTCTGTGACTTCACAATAGATGAGACTAGAAAGACATCAACTGTTTAGCTTGCAGTATTCACACAAATGGGAATGGTACACCAAAGCAATTCTTCCTCCAGTCTGGTCAGGAAATGACACAAAGTCTTTCAAAACATAATGTGTTTTGATATGGCAATACAATAGTGTATGCTGTGCCCCACTGCCAGTCTAAGACCCAGACTTTTTTCATAAACCTGTTTTCAGCCCTATTCTGGAGGCCCTTGCACTTTCTCCAGCTCTCAGCTGGAACCACCCTCCCTGTTTCCTTTGATTACAACTGATTATGTCTTAGCATAAATCTGCCAGAGAAGAACACCACAACATGATTTAACATAGACATCTCAACAAAGCCACGGCATGGCCAGCGCATATATCATTCTTACACCCCCGAGTGATGGCACTGTCTGTGACAGCCTTGTGTGACCGTTATTATGCTGCTTCCCAGGCTGGATGATACTTGACATAAAGTGAAATCCTATTGTTATTCAAATGTGGCTATTATTTCCTGCTTGTTTTGATTTTGCAGCCCAGGTTTCGAACAATAGCAGAAATGCTGCAAGATCCATCTTAATGCTGTATCTGACAGAAATTGAAGGAAAGATACAGATACAAGTGAGGCAAAAAACAACAGCAGTGAATATTTATCACTCTTCACACAGTGTCATACATACCTTACGATTTAAAAAATGCTACCTTAAAGAAATACAGTGTATATTGCGTTAATGTTAACTGTTCATGATACATATCTCACACACTAACGGAAAGACCCAGGCTGCGGTCGAATTGTCTTTTTTGCTTAGGAAGGTTCCTAACTGAGTGAAATGACCCGGAAGTATCTAGCTAAGTGGCAGCCATGATAAGAACTGTTCGAATTCTCTAACTGCTAAGGAAAGGTGCTTCAATGCTTCCTTACTTAGCTCCTTTAGCATTGGATACATTGGACCATCCTTTACGAAAGGAAAGGAGATAATGCTGTCCCACAATTCCTTGCAAGCGACGCACCATTCGGCCGTTCACGAAAACAAACGATCATGATCGACAAGGGACGCAGATCATCATGCAAGTTACCGTTGCTTATTAAGCATTTTCCATCTTATGCCATAACTTGCTAATATGCTTATATGTTTTGAACTTTCAACAATATGTTAAGCCCATAGGCGAACTATGAACGTTACGCTGCTGTTGTAAAATGATCAAAGTGAAGTTAACGTTGTAGCGTAACTTATGCTCAGTTTGCATTAGTTATTTCTTCATTCTGAGCGTCGTTGTATTGCCAGCCTTTAGGAATATCATTAATTAATTTTACTTCAGTCACAGATGCTGAAACTCTTGCCTTACTGTAATAAAGGCCTGTATCAGCCATAACAACTTTAAAGCACAATCAAGTCAACATTTCAAGGTGTTTACTGAGTTGTGTGGTGGTTCTTAAGATATTATATGCATAGGCTTATAATCAGATCATAATCAGCATGTTAACCATAACAGAGAAGTCTGTCTTTCAAGAAAAAGGGATATGAAACGTTTTTGGCCAGACATGGCTCAAAACTTTCAACATGTTTGAAACTTAAGAATGATAATATGTACAGTAGTAGATTTGTAGGCCTAACATGTTATGCCTATCTTCATGAATTTAACAATTATTTTCATACAATCATACTAATTGGGATTCATGTCGATAAATATGAGTGGACAGGAGGGTGAGTGTGACAACCATTTCGTTTCACTTTTGTGACTGGTAGCCTATATTCCTTTTTTATTTCAATTCCAACCTTGGTGATGAAGCGATATTTTTCACCGGGTTGTCCACGTTTATATAGCCTGCATGAAACAACATGGTAAGAACGCACAGGGCGAAGTATCTAACATCTAAGATGCGCTTTTAGTAGTCCATCTTCGGAACATTGTAGTTTCACCACGGCAGATCCACGTCATTAACATCCGCCGTCGCATGATTACGTAGCCTAGTGTAAGTGCAGTCGGATTCTCTTAGCACCGCGGTTGTCTTTTCCTAAGTCCTTATGAATTCTCCTTCACATCTTTCCTTGACCTCATGACGTTTTCCAACGAGGTCAAGGAAAAGTGGTTAGGAATAGGAGTTAGGACGTATTTTTTTGACTATTCGACCGCAGCCCTCGTATTTAGATTTGAATTGCTGCCACATTGTCTGACAAATGACGTCATGTGTAGTTTTGATTCCTTAGTTCAGTGAGAGGAGTGTTGAATACTGCATTGAATCACCAAGCTCTGTGACACCCTGGAGGCGTATCTTTATTCTGCAACTTTTAACACATCTTCATAACTGCCATGGGAGAAATAATTCATCATGCGTTTCATTTAATGTGACGGTGAATCTCTCTGTACCTTGCTAAAAAAAACAAAAAACAGTTCTATGGTTCCAAAAATAGCAGAAATTGTGTTGTTACAAGTGATGCATAATTACCTACTAATGGCTTCAGTCTCTCTGGGCTAATTTGATCAGGTTTTATCATTCTACTAAGTAATAACAATAAAATATATTAATTCAATTATGAAAAAGCAACCATCCTTTGTGATTTTAAGGACATTTGATGTAACCTAGTGCGTGAAATTATGCTTCATTAGTCACAAATCACTATGCAGGTGTTGTTCAAGCACAACATCTAATTGGCCACTTCCTACAAATGTAATGTATTATCCATGTTTTACATGCTACTTGTACAACATGGTGAGGTCTTTCCTCTAATAAGTGACTACTCTCAGTATGTTGTTATAGTTCATGTACTATTTACATACTGTCAATTGCCACTGCAGTACAGCATATTCAGAGAAGCCCTTTTTACATAATATTGCCTCAAACCCTGTGCTCAGTCCCTTGGCGACTACACAGTTAGGCAATATAGTTTATCATGGTGAGCACAATTTATCACACAACGATCCCATGGTGAGGGAAAATGACAGAATATTGATGAAATAGTGGTGAGTTTGTGCTTGTGATTTGCCCTAGGCTATGGCTAGAGAAGTTTTTGAAAAAGGGAGATGATTAAAGGGAAGCTCCACACTGTGGAGAAGAACACAGCAATCACTGGCAGGCCTGCTCTCTCCCTGCTGCCCCTGTTCCCCAGGGAGGCAGCCAGGCCAGAGTGTAATGGGGCCAATGTGTCTCATTAACGTATTGACAGATATGAAAAGTAGCAGAGCCTTCATGGCACCACCATTAGTCACCATGAAAGAAGGAACCATGGATGGAGCTCAGTTAAGAAGAGACCGTAGAGAAAAGAGGAGTGATTATGACTGAAACAATGACATGAAATCTCTTGATGATCATGTTACTGAGCTTTCTTGTGAAACATCACATTATTGGCAACATTATAGCTTATTCTCGTAATTGTTGGTTGACTTAGCCTCTGACTGGGCGTCAAAAGTTGATGACTTATGATTAGATTTATGACTTAAATCAATCATAGCCATGATGATGGCATGGTAAAAAAGAACACTGTAAACATTTTAGCGAAATTATTCATTATTATTATTACAATTATTTTTACTATATGCTCCAAGTTCTGTCTGTCCACATCCCCCTTTCTCTTTTTCCCTTATTTGATAAAGCAGGGTCACTAATAACACATATTTATCTACAGCAATGGCCCTGCCCAACTTATGGGGCACTATTTGCAAGGAAGCTACAGTATGAAACTGTGTTCTACTGTATGCAACTTTGGGCTGGTTTGCTCTTTGAATTGAAGTCAGGTTGGAAATTAAAGGGATCCAACCCAGACTTGAGTTGAACTAGAGGATTAGTGGATTGTCTACAACGCTGTTCTAAAAGTTGAGGTAGAGAATTAGGCCTCATGCACAATCTTAAAACCAACTTCCTTAAAACCATCAACTCCACACCTCCAGTGATTGCTATAAAATTTTACAGTTAACCAACTTGGACTTGGTCTTGGAAATGGTGAAAGGTTTGAAAAGGTGAAAGGTTTAAGGTGTGAGCATGAGGAATGATTTTAGATACATTTTCCTTTATATCACACCATGGAAGCACACGCAGAGTGCATGAAAATAATTCTGAACTTGTCTCTGAGAGAATAAATTAATCTGGTGAGTTTCAATTATTTCACTATATTTGTAACACTGGTACATTTTAGAAACCTACAGTATGTGACGTTTTCAACTCAGTAAGCAGTGAGGCAATAGCAGCTCTAATTGTGCCCGTCTCCTTGACAACATTGCTTTTGCCCTGTGAATGATAACACCCTGAAAATTCAGATAATGAGTATTCTATGGTTGCCTCTGCTGTAACCCCAGTTCTCTGATAGCATGAGTGAGATGTCTCTATGGGATATGTCTCCCTGTGTATTACTGACGCATTACTGACACATTATTTCATTACGCCAGCCATGACACAGCGTTAACAAGTCATTCAAATAAGCACCTCCTCTCTCTTCACCCCAAGCAAGAAGGGTAATCCAGTGAGACATTTCACTCATCCTATCAGAGAACTGGGGTTACAGCTGTGACCTAAAGTTCTCTTTCTTGCATTCACATCAATGTCTCACTATGGGATATACTAACTCCCACATTGCCAGACAAGCGTATCTTGAAGACCAATTGCTAAGGCCCAAGTCATGGTGCTCCAAAGATGTGCCCACACTCAAAACTGTGTATGCCAGACTTAGTGTTGTGACATTTAGTCTGTAAAACGTAGCAAAGGTGAAAGGTGATGTCTAATTTGTGCAAATCTTTTGGATAGAGACCCCTTTTAACAGGGACCAGGAAGCAGCCATTCCTCCTGTAGAGTGAGCACACAGACCAGTGGTCTGCTGTTGCTTCTGTGAGGAGAATTGCGGGGGACAGAAAGCTGTACGCTCATTGGGGGAGCACAAGTTCATCACCCTAGGAACAAATGCAGGGTTTGTCTTTAAAACCACCCTGACATTTCCTGGTGCAAACTGAGTGCAATCTGGATGCACAGAAAGGGCATGGATGTAGCTAACCCATTTTGCTGACACCAATGCCAAGAACAAGGCTCTTCTGAGCAACAGCACCTTAAGCTCCATCTGCTCCAGAGGCTCAAAAGATGGCTTAGACATTGCCTTTAATACCGCCAAGTCCCATGCTGGGGACAGTGGATTGGAAACAAGCTAGTAGTCTATGTGCTCCTTTCAATTGATGGACCAAGGGCTGTTTCCCTACTGTCTTGCCTTCAAAACCTACATGGCAGACTGATACTGCCAGGTATAATTTAATACTAGACACACAATCCCCAAATACCCACCATTTACATGTATACAGGCATCAGGTAGATGAGGCCTTGGTGTTCTGAATAGTTCTTATAACATTCTGTGGGAAACCAGTAGAATTAAAATTAAACCACCCACAGTCCAGGCTTAAAGCACCAACCTCAACAGGTGAGGATGAAAGATTCTCCTCCTGTGCTTGTGACAGCAGATGCTTGTGTAGCGGAAGCTGCCATGGCTGGTTGCACAGGATCTGTTTTATCTCTGCCAACCAAGGCTTCGGTGGCCAGTGAGGCGCAATCAGTATTAATGATAAGCCCCTCTGCCTTACTCTGGCCAGAGTGGGGGAAATTAGGGCCAACAGTGGGAATGTGTAAAGAAGCCTGCTTGGCCATTTGTGTGCCAGCGCATCCATCCCCAGTGGCACCTCGAGGTTGTGCAGCAAGAAGAACAGGGGACATTGTGCATTATCTCATTACAAACAGATCCACTTCTGCCTCACCCAGAATCTGCCCATATCTGATCACTACTTCTGGGTGAAAATCAGGCCTAAGATTCTGAGATCCTGGGAAATGAGTTGCCGACTGAGTTGTTGATTTAAGATGTACACGGCTCCAGATAATCAATGTGTGTGTGCCAGCATGTACAGCAACTGTTGGGACTGCAAACCCCTTGGTGGTTTATATGAGACACTGTTGAGGTGTTATCAGTCCTTACCAATACGTTGTCCCTTGATGAATGGGAAAAAAATGTTTCAGGGTTAAGTGGACTGCTAGTATCTTGAGGCATTGTCCTGTCCTCAAACATGGCTCCCCAGCCTAACAGTGAGGCATCAGGTGTGACCACTTTACTGTCCATAACAGTGCTCATAGGCACTCCTATGGGTACATGGGTATACATGGGTACACTGTATTGTGACAAGCACCTGGTGCTTCCTGTGGCATCATGGGTCCAGTTTGAGTGAGCTGACTCATCGTTGCAATCCTTCCATACAGAGTCTGCCTAACTATCACTACTAGAGCAGATACCATTAAGCCTAACAATCGGAGGCACAATTTAAAAAGAACTCCCAACCCAAACGCACCCACGCGTTTATCTGACAGGCATGCTCAGAATTACACCGAATTCAGTGAGAGAAAACATAAACATTGCACTGGTGTCAGTACATTCTTCTGTTCACAATAAAGCCCAGATTGGCTAAATGGTTCTTGACCATACTGGTATGTGCTAAGGCCACATGTTTTGATTGGGCAAATATAAGCCAATCGTCTAGAAACATAGCCAAGTGAATACCTTAGTCCTGTGGATCCCTCCATGCATTTCACAAACACTCTTGGGGTTAATGACAGGCCAAATGGCCTCTCTCCTCAGCTGGAGAGCCAGACTGGGTTACTTCATCAAAGCCTATAGGGCAGCTACAGGGCAGTGCCCTGTAGCGGCCGAACAGTTGCGAGCACTTTGCAGATGCCCATTGCCTGTGGTGGGAAAGCGCTTATATGGTGATTCACCTCTGACAGAGCAACAGCTCTCTCTGGGGGTGTTATAGAGAGCCTCAGTTTGTTTTGCAATCAGTGGTGGAAATGGGGGGTAACGCACGGGAACGCCGTTCCGGGAGTAAAAGTCGGGAGGGAGCAGCGTTCCCGCTCAGATTTCGAAAATCTATTCAATGTTTTTTATAGGGGGAAATCGCTTATAGCTGTTTTACACTGTTTCTAAAGCGTGTTCATGAAACAAATATAATTTATTGTGCTTGAATGCACCACAAATCCAGCTACAGCTAATACAGCCAATGGGAAGGCGTGATACTGCAGGGCCCCTGGAACCAGTCCCCAAAGTAGCGTTTCTGTGTCAGCGTTGTCATCGCTAGTGGCTACAGGTATGCTGGAAGCTGTCGAGAAACTTATCAAAATTGATGGTGGTGGTTTGCTTTCTAATTTCCTCAAACATTGGTGGCGTCTTTGACATAATCTAGTTAATGTAACGTTAATCTTGGTTATTTGTAGAGATGCACCGATCGATCGGCCGGTGACCGGAATCGGCCGGTTTTCAGCTGATTGGCCATGACCGGTGATGAGACTATCGCTTCCTCTTCTGTGCACCGGTCATTGTTTACAGTCCGATTAGCAACTTGAGACACGACGAGTCAAACGTTTCTCCACACAATACACAAACATAAACACCAACTCCATTCTCGCGTCTCAAGTTGCTAATCGGACTGTAAACAATGACTGGCGCACGGAAGAGGAAGTCTTGGCCCAGACGTCCGCTGGCTACACCGGAAACCCTGAAATATTGGCCCTCCAGAATCTAATCATCGCCAGACCGATAGACGATGGGTTCCAAGATTGCTTCTTCCTCTACACTGTCTGGGTAACGGGAGGGACTTCTTGCCCCTTCTGGGTCCCTGTTGGCATAAGGACTTTCTTGGGCCAGACTGGGCCCTGGACTAGGCCTGTTTTTTTGGGTGCTTTGGAATGTGGAACAGGGGAGCAGGTTGCGCTGTCACCACTGGGACCAGCTGAGCCGCTGGTTGCGCATTCTCTGGGAGAAAGAGCTATAACCCTTCATCCTATTTCATTTTGGCCTCGCACCTGATCAACACTGAAGCAAGACTGGTGCGAAAAATGCCCTCGGAGACGACTGGCACGGCCAGTATTTCCTCCTATTCCATGTCGGTCATGTTGGTCAGGTTGAGCCATCTCTCCCTTTCCCATAATACCATCATGGCTATGGCTTTTCCCGTGGCTTGAATAGTGCACCTCTAGCCCCAGAGGCAGAGATTGGTCGCCACCATGATCTCCTCCCATAGGGTGGTGTCGGGCTTAGTGGTCAAATCCTGGAACAACTCCACTTGGGAGGCAGTGAGCATTGAGGTGAGGTTCAGAGCTCTCACAGATTGCAAATGGTCAACCTTGGAAGGCAGAGTGGGAGCGTTGGGTTACTGACAATTTAGGTGGTGGAAGTGAGCTGCCACCAGGGGTTTCTATGGTGACATATGGAACATGGTGTATTTCTTCATGCCTTTGAAATCCAGGGTTGATGCCCCTTGGATAGTAACCTTACTAGATTAGGGGCTCTCTTTCCAAGTAAGAGAGATGTCTTCCAATTACTCAGGGAGGGGTGCCCACTTAGTTTGGGTAATTTCTTAAAGGATAAGTTCAGCAATTTTGGACCTATATATAATTTGTCTCTTACATACCCATAGTACTTGGACCTGCAGAGAATATTGGCTCCCGAGTCAGCTATTGATCCCGGCTCCAGTTGTTAGTCTCTTGCTGCTAACAATGAGTCCAAATGGGGTATGTATTAGGGATGGGACGATATATTGTAGTACGATAATTTGCGATGTAAAACCATGATGATGTACATCGTGGCATATAAGGGGGCAATCACACTAAGAAGCATCGCTACAGGCGCATCCGCTTCAAAAACGCCTAGCCAGACCACGTCGGGCAAAACAGCTTGGTGCGCCTGTGGAGCAGGGCTGCATGTGCGACCGGGTTAAAGACCATTAATATCAGCTTTTCATCTGTTTTCCTCTGTCCCACCGTTCCTGCCACATCAAATGGCATCAAAACAGGAAGGAAAGCCTGCCTACTGCTTGATTTGATTGGCTGCCTGGCCCAAGTGTGACACTGACGAGCAGTGGAACTCCGCGCCTTGTTCTGAAAACAAGGCGCGGAGCTAACGTGCACCCTGTCAGCTACATTGTCTGCCGCTTACTTCTTCTCCTTCTCCACCCATTACACGTTTGACTGGCAGAGGGTGCAAAGACTTTGCAATGCAAAACCGCAAAGCCAAGTGGCAGACATGGCGGACAAGCCAGAGGATATCTGAGTGGAGCTTGGCCGGGTGTGACGAGTGGCAGCGTTGTTTCACAGGAGCTCTACCGCGACTGCGGTGTTGGCTTCCTGCTACAGGTGCCACTCACAAACTCATTATGGATGTTCTGGATCAATATCTCGAGCAACAACCGGCAATTACAGCAGCTCTGATGAGCTCAGACATCCGATCAAATGCGAGAGACTGCGGTTACATGAGCCATATTTTTTGATTCTGAAGGAAATCATTCCGATTGAAGTGTTTACATGAACGCTAAATAAGACTTGCATGGAGTGCGCTTACATGCTCCACAGTATGTAATCAGAATAAAAGTTTCTAACATGCGCAAAATAGCCTACAGAATCTAACATGGGCTTACGTTTTTAGAAGATGGACCTGCGTTGAAGCAACAGCTTTATCACATACGACTCCAAATGCGTTAATAACAAGTGCAGCCTATACCAACAGAAGAAAGTGATTGGAATGAACGTTTACATGACAAAATTTTATCCAAAGACTGGATTATGAAAGGGTTAAACCAGGCCTCTCAAACGGAATTAAATTTTATTCAGAATGGGCCAGTTTATTCTGATTGAGGTGGTTACTCTGATTCTGATTGGGCAACAATTGCAAGAAAAACATTGCTAAAAAGACATATAGTTTTGTCAAATAAATAATGGCAATGTTGTACAATCATGCTTTGTATTCATCTAACTTTTATCACATCGAATCATGGCTGAATCGAATCGTGAACCCCACATCGTGAATCGAATCGAATTATGAGATTACCACATCGTCCCATCCCTACTAAAAATATTAAACATTATACTGTTTTTCCTAAATCAAACAAGCCTCTCACAGATAAAAAGATACTGATCTGAATGTGAGACACTCTCATTGAATCCCAGCCAAAAAAGAAGTAGTCTTGTCTTTCTTAACGGTGTTTTCAGTGACAATGGAAGTAAGAACTGCTAATAACGTAACCATGGGGACTGAATTTTTGGTGTAACATAGTTTGTTGAGCGTTTGGAAATGGCAGTGGGCCTAGATTTTTGTGGAACTACTTTTAACAGGTATAGTAAATGGGCAGATTTTGAAATTTGAGCAAAATATATGAGAAACTTGGGAGAAATTAGATCATGGAAGAACATTGGGAGAGAGCCATGGAGTCTCCTGGGAAAATCGGGAGGGTTGGCAAGTATGCCTTTAAAGAGTAACTAAACACAAAACCCAAATCTGTGTAAAGCCTGACATCTATATACAACAGGTGGTGAAAACACTTTGCACCAAATATCAGCAGATGGCAATTTCAGTACTGTGCTTTTTACCATTAGATGTCAGGCTTTACATAGATTTGGTTTGGTGTATAGTTACTCTTTGAAGAATGCGCATAAGAACATTTTTTAAGATTTTTTGCTCTTGAAGTCCCTATATGTAGAATTTGAAATTGGATGACTTTGGCGACCCCTTGAGTCACTTGGTGGTAGTATTTTACAACAGCTGTCGCAAAAAAAGATTGGACTGGACAGCAGTCGCCTATAATAAAATACTTCCCTGCTACAAACAAGAGAGTGAGGCAGTCCTCTTCCTGTTTTGGTTGAGACTCCTCCTTCGTGCCATAAATCAGTCCTGCACATTTCACGCCAAATTGTACCCTGGGACACACAGAGTAAACCAATAGAAAGCAACACACAGAATAAACTAATTTTCACCTCGATGGTCTCACTTTTCTACAGCCATTATACTATGCTATCAAAATTATTTGAGAATGATATATTGAGGTTAATATTCTACACGTAGGGGCTTTAACAAAAGAGATGGCCCATACTTCAGTCAAGGAAGCAGACAAAACTGCATGTTACCAATGTAAGAAGATGAAAGTTTCTCTTCATAAGAGGAATCCAAAGGCTTTGTCAGTCACCAAGGTTTCTATTTGACATTGACTCTTGTGGCTTTGTCTAAAACAAATACCATGATAAATGCAATATCACACCCACAACAGTAAGCGTGCTAGCATAAATCACCGGGGCTGGGAAATATGGACTAAACAAATAAAATAAAGCTTCAGGCTACTTCCAGCTTTCTATTTACTTAGTCCAAACAAATGTTAAGATTTGCTGAGCCAATAATGCTTCTGAGAAATATGCAGGGAGATGTATCCCATAGTGAGACATCAATGCGAATGCTAGAAAGGGAACATACTGTCACTATTGTGTGGGGACCTACCGGAAACTGGCCTGTAAACCCTTCTGGCTCTCTGCCCACAGTGAAATGCACATCTAGGGTATTTGCATGTGGTACAATAGCACAGCTGTTCATATTTGCAAGCAGACCAGAGTGACATTCTTGGAAATAAAAGTTACTTTCTCTCTCAGCTCACCAGCAGCAAACACAGCTGTTTGATAGAGAAAATGGTGCCTTGACATCATCTCTGGTGTCGGGGTAGCATTTCATGTTTTTGTCTTTCATGTTCAAAATACACAATACAATACAATTGCAAGGATCACTGGTATGACTGTACTGCACAGAACAATGGTGGTTTATTTGAAAAGGGACATAAATTCATCTTGAAATTCAAAATGTGTGACAGACTTTTTGACCTTCCATAATATCCAGCAACTCCTTTTCAATTCATGAACTGTTGCTTTTCCATATTTCTCTAGCAGTGCATAAGCATTTGAATTTTACACAATAAACCAGTTAGACCAAATCATTTCCAATTCATCTGAAGGCAATCTTGGGGTGATGTTTCACATTTGCAAGTATATTTTGAATTTGTCAGGTTATCATTTTCAACAGTCAAGTTTTCATGCTTGAATGCGACCCCTCATTCAGGGCATTGTTAAATTTGCTGTCAAATAATAGGACTGTCCATTTCTAGACTGTTTATTTTCATGTGGTCTTAGAAGAAGTATCAATTATGTCAGAATCTGTGGAATCTACATAATTACATGGCTTGGGCTAGAGTGGGTAAATACAACAACTTTAAGAATGGAACTGTGGACAGGCCTACTTACTTCCATTAAGCCGTATCCAAAACAAGAATGTTTCAGTGGCTTGAAATGTTCCTGGACTGCAGCAGGATTGTGCCCGGGTCAATATTTTGGGAAAGGAGTGGATGAGTGTTTCCTGACTTCACAAACCACATAACTGATGTTTCACTTGACTTCCCATTGTGCATGGCTGTGAATGACAGAATAAGTTTGTGTAGATGGATATTCTCTGTTTTACTTAAGAATATTACATCAGGGTTGCCAAATTAGTAACCCTTTTGTATCTTTCCTTCATTCATTGTCTCTACCCGCTTATTCCTATTCAGGGTCATGAGGGGCTGGAGCCTATAGCCAGCATGCATTGGGCAGAAGGCAGGGAAGATGCCAGTCCATCACAGAACTAACACAGATAGAAAATCACATTCACATTTACTATGGGACAGTCTCCACTTCACATGATTTGGATGTCTTTGGACTGTGGGAGGAAATTGGAACATCTGTGGGAAACCCATACGAACACTGGGAGAACATACAAACTCCACACAGAAAGGGCCGGGAATCAAACCTGGAACCTCCTTGCTGTGAGGCGATAGGGTTAACCACTGAGCAGTGCGGCGCCCACTTTTTGCATCTTATTCCGATAAAATCTTCAAAATATTTATTCATCAATAGTTGATGAAATGCAAAATGTTTTTTACGCAAAGGGAACAAAACGGACCAAAAACAAAAAAACCCAAAAGAAACCCAAGAACACTGGACTGCACCAAAATTTGTAACAAATGTCAAATTAAACACCCCTCCTCTTATCTAAAATGCACCTCTGAGCCTGACAATCTGGCGTGCCTTTATCCCCTCTTTGGACTTTCAAATCTCCATTTCTCTCAGAGCTTTGAGGGTGTGTGCTGTGACAGAATGTCAGGCAATTATACAGTCATGGCTCATTGAGCTGGAGGTGGGCCCGCTCCTCCAGGCTCCTCATAAGCAACAGAGGAGACGAGCGCAGACACTCCCTGCCATCCCTCGCACATTCTTTGACTCACAAACTTAGCGGCAAATTCAGACACTAAGTTCTAATCAAAGGACACGTTAAACCTTTGTCAACCTTCACAAGCATGAGCAGTGTCACTGTCACGGGTAATTATCATGTACCAGAATGTAAACGAGGACGGTGTGTGGGATGACAAAGTTGTGCTGGAGAGCAACGCTCCCACAGGGAATCCAGACGTCCCTGCTGGTGAATAAACAGATAGATGCTGTGACACTGATAACAGGCTGAGTTGCACTAGGCTGCTGCTAGATGAGACTGACACCCTCACCCTGTTTAATGGTTGGCAGCTGGAGGTAGGCTGCGGCACCGAGGAGAGTTCACAGCAGATGTGTGCTATCTGGGGCAGATGACCCCAACCACCACTATTCAATGCTAGCTCAACAACCCACCACTACCACGGCAGTAGTTCAATATTTTCATAACATGACTCATCACATTGATGCCTGTGTTCCTGTGAATACTATTTTTGCCATTCTTGGTAGAGAATAATAAATGTTGACACATACTCTGTGAATTTCATTCCATTTCACAAAAAAGTGCACAGCATATGTTCAGTTTTAGACTTCAGAAAATGTATCAATTTAAGGCTACAGTTACAATATGTAACACACTTGTCAATCTTCTAAACCATTCTGACAAGAAAATGAATGATACTTTATTATTTTATTGGAATATATAACTTAATTGCAGAAAAACAAGCTGCACAGTGGGGAGTTTTGACAGTTGTAACAGCTGTTAAGGATTTATTATATGAAATATATAAAATGTCAATATCTGGATAATAAATTATGAAATATGGACTAGGATTAACTACATACTATATACAGTATATACTATATATCATATGGAAAGATGAAAATTTTAACAAAACTCAAGGGTTATAGCACTTTTGATAGCTCACTTATAACAATCAAGTACTTTAATATAGTAGTCTAGTAGTGGATATGCAATCCCATCCATCATTCCTTAGGGTGAGTGAGATTAGTGAGGGTGAGGAAAATTGTGTTGACTTGCAAAGATAAAAGTCAAGGTGGAAATATTAAACTGTCAGGCTATCACTAGTAGCCAATGCAGCCTAATATGCAAGGTTATCTGTTATCATAGACAGTTGGGTGATAATATCACATTCGAAATGTCATTTTCCAAAGGCAGTGATTCAAAAGCTTACTGAAATCAAAAGAACACACATTTCTATGGAAAGTCTCAACTTGACAAATATCTGTGGCCTTCTCTATGAAGAGGGTCAACATAATTCTTTTTTAACGCAGAATGGTGCAAACTGACGTAAAATGAAAGCACACAGATCAATGAATCTTTTACAGCTACGAGTAGATAAATAATGAGCTTTGCAGAAAGACAAACAAACCAGCTATTTTAGCTCTATTACAGAACAACACAGCAATGTCATGATTTGCAGCTCTCTGTGGCCACTATGATCAGCAAAGAATGAAATGGATTCCTAGAGCACAAAGATGTTGATAATGGAATCTTCTGCTCAGGTGTACTTGTCTAGCTATCATATGTCAAAAATAAGCTGCTGTCACTCAGCTCCATCTTGAGGGATTCTCCAAGCAGGCTAATTGCCCAGTTATTCATGAGCAGTCTGGAGCCCTCATTTCACTGTACCATTAGAGCAGATGCTGGCTGCAACACCCCCTCCCCAACTCTTCACAGCTCTCCTCTCTGCCAGCTCTGATGGAGCAGGTCACCTGCTGATTGGTTGGCTTCCTCAAGGAGTTGACTCTATTAGCTAAAGCAATGGGGGTCTTGGTCTCTGATGTGTCTAGAATAGATATAGTGGGTGAGGAAAAGTATGTGTTGGATCTCCAGAGAGGAGTCTTCACAAGCTGAGGACATTGCGGCATGTGCTCCACACTCCCTGTGGTGTTTGCAACTTGACTGTAAAATGCTATGTTTAATAGCCGATGCCTTGATGCAACAATACACCATAGTGGTCATGATCAAGGTCTTATAAGGGTTCCCATTTTACAACCCTTTGTAATTCAAAGAGGAGATAGCCCTTAACAGCAAATTCAAAAAGGTTATTTGATATTTTCTCCCATGTGAGAAAAAATTAGACTATGGACACACAGAACATTGGGTACTGCATATCACCTGGATTTAGATGTCACGATGCTTGTTTATGTCATTAATGCTTAAAATAATTTACAACCCTATGCATCCCAAACCGCACAACTTTAAGACTTCATTATTCATTATTGTTTTCAGTGGTGATGCATAAAACAGTATCAAAGGCGAAACCAGACAATAGGCTCAGCAATAAACAACTGAAATGAGTATAAAATTATGAAGCTTACGCTGTCTTGCATCGCACTCCAGACAATCCTCTGGTTTGCAGCATAAAGGCAGGGAAACAGAAAGACTTAATTAAGCATTCAGAGTAGGTGGAAAAAGACGCTGATGGACATACACAGCTAGAAAGGCAACTGCAGTATATCAGACATCAAAAATATATGGAGAAGGAATTATGCTGTGCAAAAACATGATTAGTATTGAATAAAACAAATAATTCCTTTATTGTTGTGGGATTCCAGGAGCCAGATGGCAGAAATGACTGTTTTTTAATTCATTTATTCATTAACTAAGTAACCTATTATTAACCTTACACAAAGCATCGAGACATTCTATTGAACATGTTTTGAACACTGTGGGTGAGTTTGATTAACTACCCTCCCACTCAGAATAAAATTAGCGTTCAGTCAATTTGGTAGTTTTGAAAGGAAATTGAAAAAAAAAAACAAAAAAAAAAAAAATGACAGTACTTTAAGATTTTTGGTTTGTGAGAAAACAGCTCTACATAACCAAGAGACAATTTGAAAAGAGTCAATTTGAAAAGGGCTATAGGGGAGAGAGGAAGGGCAGTGTGGCTGTAAAGGTAATCCATGATGAGAACTGTCTCTCAGCTGAATTGGACTGTCAGCTCCATGTTAACCTTTAGCCTGATGCAGCATTTTAGGTTTCAAGGTTGTTTGAGATGGAAATCCATGTAACGAGATCCAATCCAACAAACATACAGCTAATCTGATAGAAAATAAAGGTTTGCTTTACAACAAACAATTGATCTGGTCAGTCTCACAAAATCTATTCATCTCTTTTTTTTTCTATTTGCCACGTACACAGAGACGAGAAGGGCACGGGACGCAGCGCGGCGCACCTTCCACTGCCCTCTTGGGGTAAAGCTGTTGATTCGTTAACAAACACAGATCGATAGAGGGGCCTGAATGGAGGACAAGTACAAAGAATTAATTTCCGGCTCCGGGGGCTTGCGATGGCAAATCACCAGCTTTAATCAACAGTGTCAAGTCAGAAAGACAAATGATGTTTACGCTGAAGCAGTGTCTCGCCTGAAAACAGCAGCATTGGCTTTGTCTCCTTACCAGTCTGTCGAGGCTGGTGCCAGCTGCAGTGGTAGGCCGCTCCTCTGGGCTGTACGGTCTGAAGCGGGCGTTGAACACATCCGAAACACCGCGGGTAGACCTGCTCATTCCTGAGGGCTTTGGCTGGCCACAACCTTGAAAAACCTGTAATTACAAAGAGATGGGCACCCAACCGTCAGACTGCTACAGCGGCTAGAATTACTTTGGATGCGGAAAATAGGGAAAACATGATGTTTTGTTAAGGCGTTGTGGATCCTTCACCCCACATTACCGGCATGACAGTGCTCTAAGTCACATTGAGGTAACCACGCTGATAGGTTATTTAACTAGGCCCTGACCAATGTTATTTAAGATGATAGAGTTAAGTTTTTATGGGCTTTTGGGAAATCACCACATATACTTAAGCGATAAACACAACTGCATCTGTTCCATGTGAAAGCCAACAGACCATTTAGCCTTGGAATGAGAACTGGCATCCAAGATTGTGTAGGCAGAAAAATGTCTTCACAACCACCTACATTTTTTCTTTCTCTGACTACAATTTTGTGGGCGAAGAAAAATGCAGTAAAACACAGGAAACACATTAACTACTGTTAGTTGAACTAAGATTATCTGACCAAAATGAAACATATAATTCAAATACAAAAACCTAAACTTGGACATAATTAGAATGTGTTATTCTACACACCTTAGACACAGCCCAGTTGTTCCTGAAAGTATATGTGAGAGTATAGCAAGCTCCACTCTTGAGAGTTAGTTACTCTTTAGGTTATGAACATCCTCAGACGTGTTGTTTTTTTTTTATTTTCTTGAGAACAAACTTAATTGACATACCCTGTAGGAGACCTGGGCACTGTTATCTTGCATATTCATGATGGCCTCTGAAATCTTGACATCAATAGGCTCCATGACAGATTCAATGTTGAAAGGTCCCTCCAGCCTCTGTGCCACCAGCAGCATGGCATCTGTCATGGTGGTAGTAGGAAAGGAGGGGTGTTGGAAGAAAGGGAGTAGAGGTGCACAGAGAGACACATTCAGTTAAACAAACACTCATAGGAGTTTTTGGAAAAATGGTCATATAAAACATACAAAAGTTCATGTTAGCATTTTTAGACAAGCATCTTAAAGATTCAGTTCACTGATTTTAATTCAGTGAGGAAAAGCTTGCAAAGGATTTCTAAAGCTTTTTTCACTGCTGCTGCCCTTTCTCTATGCTCAACCAATTCTGAGTGAGTCGAGGGGTGTGGCCCCATTCACATGCTTAGCGACACTCATTTCACTCATTCATGGTACCACTGGTGCTAAAATAAAGTCTTTTCTTTTGGGGGGGGGGGCTCCGTGGGAATCATGAAATACTTTAAATGCCACATGTCAAATTCCATGCCAAGTAAAGAGTATAAGCCATGGGTTATCAACATCGAGCTCTCCCTCTCTCTCTCCCTCTCTGCCTTCTTCCGTCTCTGCCTTACTTGCACACATGGGCCAGCTCTAGGGATGCACCGATACCACTTTTTTTTTTTTTTTTTACAACTTTAGTAGTCAGAATATGCATATTTAAAATAAGGAAAGAAGAGTAAGAAAGTAAGAAATTGCACATAATCACATGATTGTCATATTACACCAGCCTACATTGCTTTTGCCAGCCACCAAGGCAATCTCTCAGTTTCCTTTCTCCTCTGCCGTGTTCGCACTAACTACTGTCTGACAGACTACAGGCTCCTCATTTTCTGACATAATTTTCTCTGGGAAGTAGACCGGATATCTAACATGGTTTGATTCTATTGACAACCAGCGGGATAGTTTCTCAAAGGCCAATAGTCACATTTCCACTGTAATACTGACAGTTATAATATTTTTAGATATTTTACATTAACATGCATTTTGTTAAATACTTTGTTAAATACTTCACCTTTAACAGAAATGCACAATAGTTTCAGGTCTGTCTTTGGTCATACTAATAAAAAACGATAGACTGGTTTTGCTACCTTTCACTATGAATCATTACAAGTAAAGGTCATACTTTTGCATGCCAAACTACTGTGTCTCGCCTTCTGATTACTATACAGCCTTGTCAATTATTTCCTCCCTCTCATCACAGTACATCAACACACAATTATGAGGCATGAACGCTTCTGGGGGTAAATTCAATTTTTATGTAGATCAACTCAATCAAGTCAACAAAATATAGTTATGCTGCATACTATGAATAGCGCTGATGAGTCATTGATTTAATAGAAGTTTTGAAAGCCAAGCACTTTGAGCTCCTATTTACATCCGCTGTGGGCCATGGATGCTGTGAGGTCAACGGCTCATTAATATCCCTGTGTGGACACAAGCCATACGGCCTTGTCTGAACACAAGAGACACTTCTTTGCATTATCATATTTACAGTGCCCCATTGTTTCCATCACTTTCGATTAACATCTTAAGAACCCTTAAATTGCTTAAGCATTCAAACGAAATATTTGCAACTGCAGCGTTGTAGGTTTCTGAAGCTTTCTCAAACCAGTTAGGCAACTACATATGCCCTTTAGAAGCAAAGTGAATTAATTGATATTGCCATGAAACTGCGGTGATGTGCTCTCAACCCCAGAGGACTGTTCATATTAATGCGTTACTGTCTCTGTAATGGCAGTTCTGAGCTTGAATGGTGTGCCACAGGGGGGCTGGACAGATCCACGATACCACTAACTCACGACTGAGCAAGTCCCAGGTCTGGAAACAGTACTTTAGGCTGCCTGTCAGGAGCAGTTCCTCCATCCACAGACCTCCCAGGACAAGACCTCACCAGCAGGCTGTCATAATGACTCTACAATTACCTCCCTTCTGAATAAGGTCATCCTGTCATTTAGAGACTACAGAAACAGTGACTACTGGCATACTCATATTTTCCATGCCTGTCCCAAAAGCATATTTAATCTGCACTAAAATGAAGTAAGTCGTTTGTTTGAAGAATATCTTATACAAGTCTTTTGGCTTGCTGCTCCCACCACCCCACCCATCACAGGAGGAGCAAACTATGATAGTATGATTTATTGCCAAGTTGTCAAGGCACAGATAATATATTCCAGAATACAGCTCCTGATTACACCAAAATATAGTGTATAAACTATATATCTGACGATGATGAACCTTGATGATTTTGAAAAAAAACAAAACAAAAA